>NC_058132.1:316055537-316210563 GCF_016433145.1 Gracilinanus agilis | reverse complement strand
AAAACTTCAGAAACTTTAGAGGGTCAGAGGATTTTGGACTTTGTCCTAGTATCATCTATAAGACAACTGATCCAATATCTGAATTGGGAGCCAAGGAAAAAATAGATACATTGACATAATGTTCACTTTCCCCTAAATTCTGTAAAGATGGATGGGACACTAGGACAATCAGTAGAACCCACTATTTTAAAAATTATATGTAAATATTTATTTAGTAAGTCCACTTTGGCAGGTAAGTTTTCTACCAAATATGCTTCCTAAGCCATTTTGGGAAATATAAATTTCTAAAAGCTAATTAAGGATATTTAATAAATTGATATCAGTTCATAATCTCAGTAGGGACTCAAGATTTAACATTACACAAACATCCCCAACCCAGTCCTCAGGGCTCCTTAATGACCAGTTATCACTGAGCATTATCAAAGGGATTCCTACTTAGGAACAAATCTAATATCCTCTAAGCTATTTCAACTCTGATATTCTGTGATTCTATGATTTCTTAGAGAAAGCTCAGGAAAGAAAGTGCTATATTCTTCTCAATAAAAAGAAATGCACTAGTCACTAACCTTCAGACTAGGAGAGCATATAACATCCAAAATTTTTTCACTTTTCCTTACATAATCTTAAAAAAACTCAGGGGTCAATAATTGGCTCTTATTCAAGTTTTCCTTGGGCAAATAACAGTTAAACAAGAAAGAATTCTAATTGTATTTAATTTTTGTCCTAGAGGAGAGAAGACTAGTAAAGTACTTAGGACCTCATTTAGAACCATAGACCCATAGAACATTAGTACTAGAAGGGGCCTTAAAGATGATCTAATCAAATATCTTTGTTTTATAGATGAGGACATTGAATCCAACATGGGAATTGACTTTCCTTTTCTTTTATAGGTATCAAGTAAAAATGACTCCTCATTTGGGATCTTGAATATGCTGTTAGATTCATTAAATATACTGGTTAGTTTTATGAAACAGTTTCTCCTTTCTTTCCTTTTTTTAAATATTCTTTTTGCAAAGTATGACTATATAAAAGGAGGGGATAAAATCAGAAATCAAGACATTGTAAAAACAAAAGCTATTATTATTCTTTTTAAAAATCCTATTATTCCAACTTGAAGTTTCTCCAGTAAATCTCTTCACTGTTTTAGGAACATGGCAATGTGCCTGGTTTCTTTGTCTCTTCAGATTGTTTTCCTTTCCTGGAATATCCTTCCTTCTTTCACCCATATTTATTCACTTCAAGGTCTAACTATTGATTTGTTTTTCTACAGTTAACAAAACACAGAGGTTTTTTCCCAAAAAATCCTCATTTTGAATATTCTCTTTTCTTGTTATCCTCATAACCAAGTGAAGAACACCAACAAAACCAAAGCTCTAAAATATTTTTCTTTGATTGTATTATATCTCACTTTGGGGTTTGGAAATTATAGTCACCAATGTTTTATTGTAGTTTTTATTACCCACCCAACCACACTTCTCTGAACATATATGTCTTCTGTATCACATATTCCAGAGATGAAAGCTGTCATCACTTTTAGATAGACCTTTTGAGGAGTTTGTGGATAGCAGGCATATCAGTTGCATGAATTAAAAAAAAATAGCATAGTTGTTATTCATACTCATCATCTGATCTCACAAATGAGATTGATCATAAATTCATTTATTATGGATAAAATAAAATATATAATCAAGTAATTGTGATATTCTGCTTCATTTTTCATAGCATTGTTTCCCAAATAAGTCTGTAAGCTCCATGAGAGGAAGGGAAATTTTTCAGACTTTTTCTTATTTTACCTAGAGTACCTAGGCACATATTAATTCATGAATAAGCATTTAATAAGTATCCATTAGTATGTGCCATGCACTGAGCTAGGTATTAGAAAAATTTTAAACTATGCCCAAAGAGCTTCAATACTGTACATAACCTTTAACCCCAAAAAACTTCTATAAGGTCTGTATCCCAAAGAGATAAAATAAAATGGAAAGTACCAATTTGTACAAGAATACAAAGAGCAACATTTAAAGGAGTTCTTTTTGTGGTGGTAAAGAATTGAAATTAAAGTTATGTATATCAGTGGAGGAAAGGTGGAACAAGGTGTGGCATATGATTTTATATTACACTATAAGAAATCATGAGTAGGGTGTTTTCAGAAAAGCTTGGGAAGACTTATATGAACTGATAAAAAGTATGGTGAAACAGAACCAGGAGAGTCTTGTATACAATAACATCAATGTTGTAACAATGATCAACTGTGAAAGAGTCACTCTGATTAAAATGATAATCCAAGACAATTCCAAAGGATTTAGGATGCAAAATATTAGTCACTTTCAGAGAGGCAACTGATGGACCCTGAATGTAGGTTAAAGAATGTTATTTTTAATTTTTTCCTTGTCTTATTTTGGTGTGTTTTCTTTTGCAAATAGTAAGATAGAAATATGTTTTGCCTAAATTCATATGTATAATTGATGTCATATCATTTGCTTTCCCAATGGGTGAGGGAGTAGCAGAAAGGAGAGAGAGAGAATTTGGAGTTCCAAATCTTTAAAAAACAAATACTTATATAATTATGTATAATTTGAAAATTTTTAACAAAATAAGTAAAAATATATATTCAAGAAAAGATTAAGAAAGGTACCTCTTCCCCTTCTTTGAAATTATAAAAGATTATAATAGAATATTGAATATGTTTTCAAATGATAATTTTGATTTTTTTTTGCTGAGTTATGATAGGAATAGGAAGAAAGATGGGATTATATATAGAAAAATTAACCCGGTATAAAAACAAAAAGAAAACAATAAAATAAGATAAACTTTTAAGACAATAAGAAAAAAAGGAAATTTTATGTACATGATACCTACTCAAATATAACACTCAATGCTACTGAGTCACTGGTTAATCGAAGAAGTAGTTTAGTACACCATGTTTTTTGGCTAACATTGATTTAATCAAAATGGATGAATCAAGTATATATAGCCCTGTTTTCTAGTTTGGTGCTGAAATTTACTGAAATTTACAATTATAAATCTGCAGTTACTTTCATATAAAGTGAAGAAATTCTGTTTCTTTATCTTGACTTTTAATGAATACTTTATTAAAAGAAGCTAGGTACAAACAAAAACAATAGATCCTTATTCAACACCTTACTGATTTCTTGTGGGTATAGAAAAATAACAGAGAACCCACATAGTTAGAGGAATTTAGAGCTGAAGAAGACCATGATGATCATGAAAGTCCAACCCCTTCATTTTATGTAAATATCCAATTATACATAGCAAAGTGATAGGAGAAAGATCAAAAGACAGATTGGTATTTGGACTTTGAATCCAATCCTCTTTCCCCAATATCACAGTTACCTACAGTGACTATGACAATCAGTAGAACCCCCAAATTTTAACCTCAAATGTGAGGAATATATATAGTACATACTTATATATTATATATAAATTATATATATATATATATATATAGTGTATGTCTTTTTTATATATACCTACATATATACACATAATACCTGAGTTACGAAACACATACATAGACACAGACACACACACATACACACACACACGCATATATATATATATATGTTGATGAGGGGAGAGTACAGATTCAGATTCATTAAAATTGGTATTGAAAACAAAGTGTTGGGTTATTATCAGCCTCAATCTACTATTATTTTTATTAGCTATTATATATTATATATCAAAACACACATTCCAGGATCCTTAACTTCTTTTCTCTCATAAATAAGTCTGATGATTTTTTCTGTCTGATGACAGTTCATACCTAATTACAGAGTATTTTTAAATGACTACTTAGAGTTCTATTTTTTCATGTGGTGATATTTTTTCAAATCTGTATATATAAGTATATATATAATATATATCTTATATATAAGATATATATCTAACATATCTGCATATGTGCATGCATGCATAAAAACTTGTAAACATATTTACATGATCTATATAGATAGATATTTTATATATAGCTGTTGTATTTATAATATAAATTTATGAGCCCATATCAATGAATAAGAGCAAAAAAAAAAAAAAGATACTTTGTGCCATTGTCAGGGGCACTGCTGAGGGGTGCGAGGGTTCCATCATTGAGGAAGGAAATGGAGAGAGAGAGAGAGGTAGATGGATAGGTAGATCTAGAGATCTACAGATAGAAGAAGAGATTTTTTAAAAAAGCAAGGGCCAGATGGGGAGGCATGAGGTCTATGAACTCCGTTTTTTAGGGAAAGAGAATGATTTTTATAGAGAAAGAATACTAAGCATTATAGCATTCTTGGGGGGGGGGTGTTAACTTTCCCACAGGATAATGTTTATGAAAATAACTTCACACAAGAATGTTACCAGGGTTGCTATTACAGACATTAGCAAGTTGAGAAACAGTGATAACTAATCTAGTCTGCTTACTTAGGGAAAGGCAGATTTGATACTGTCAGTTAAGATATTACAAAGACTTTGCTTTTTAAAGTGAGGGGGAGGGGACTCAGGGTTTAATTATGACATTTGTCCAAGAGCAGCAGTGCCTTGGTGTGAAAGATTAGGACTTTGCCAGCAATCTCAGGCAAGCATGGCTCTTTCCTCAGTGGGTCCGACTTGTCCTTTATACACCCTCACATGCCATAAATTATTGTCAAAAAGACAACACTATGTTATATAGTAAAGAAAGCAAAGGATATTTTTCCACTTTATCTTCTTCCTTTAAATTCTTAATTCAATTTAAATAAACTCTTTAATACATTTCCCTATAAATAGACCAGTTTCTTGCTTTGTTCCATGAGTTAATACTTTATGAACCAAGTATTCTCTTTGTCCACCCCCTTTTCCCATATCTCCCTCAATCAAACTGTTTATAGCATTAGTGATAGACTCCCTCTATATGCTTTAAAAGTAGTGATTTGGTATGGTTATATTGGGAGTTTTTTTCTAAAACTAAAGGTCACACTTAACCCCAAACCAGATAAAATCATGGAAACGTAAGAAGCTCTCACTTCTTTTGTTTCTCTGGAAGTAGAAGTCAAGATGAAAAGCTTATAGTTTTAACTTGCATCAGAGGCCATCCTTGAGATCAGACACATATAAATACATGCATATAATATATATACACATATATACACATATGTATTTAAACTTAAATATATGTACGTAAAGATTTAGATATTACAAAATCATATTTTTTGCTCCAACAGAAATTCACAGTACCACTGATAACCATTAATGAGAAGAGGTAGAATAAGTCCATTTAAATTAACTTGCCAAGTTGGGTTGGATTCTTTCTTTGTCTTTCCCATGACTGAAATAATTTGCTTCAGGAGTCAGTTAACTATGCAAACCTCAGAAGCAGGTCAGTGTTGCAGGCTAATCATTTCAGTAATGGACTATTGAGGATGGGGCAGCTGTGATTAAGCCAGAAGGGAGATTTATGGTCTATTGCCTTAATGATTTCTCCTACACCAAACTCAATTTCATATAAAATGCAAATTTTTTGAAACACTGGGGGAATGTTGACACTTAGCTTTCTCTATTGAACAAATGAAGGACTTTTAGAGAAAGAGCTGGTCATATTTCTTAAGTGAAAAAAATATCAAGAACCCCCAACATATGACTGTGCCAGAGAATTTAGTCAAAAAGTGTTTTGATTAGTTTGTAGCCTAAGAAAGGTGATCTCCTTTCTAATTAAGAGGATTTTAAATTAATAAAGGAAAGAACTGGAGAAAAGGGCCAACTAAAAAAGAACAGGACAATAAGTTTGAGGAAATAGAAATTGAATAGAGTTATTCATTAAGCCACAAGAAACAATAGTAGGGATTGAGGACAAATGATAATAGAATTGACTCCTGGATGTTCAGGGCATGAGTAAGAAATATGATGATCTATAAATCTTAATATAAGGAGGTAAGTATATCCTCAAAGTAAGCCATCACTGAAGCTTGGTGTGATATCACTCATTACTGAAATATCACAACAGAAGAGTACATCAAGTAGAACAAATATAGCCTTATATATTAAGAAGACAATCACTTTTCATAACTCTTCATGAGGAATGGTGGAAAATATTTGAGGGAGGTACATAGGGAGAAAAAAATAAAGGTAATATAGTAGTGAAGTATTTTATAAGTTACTAGGTTAGTTATATGAGATTAATGATGAACTATTAAAAAATCACAAAACTGCCACTTTAAGAAGAAAACAACCATTACATCAGATCAGGTGAATAACCTAGTTGGGATAGGAGTGTATTTAGCTAGGAGAAAAGATCACCTCATCCATGACATCCAAACCAACCATCTTGCAGTCAAACCAGAAACAACTTTTTGGATGAACTTTTGCCTGGAGCCTCACTGCTGATTGATTACTCCTACAATAGTATTTAAGTAAATAAGTCAAAACCACTCAATCCTCTCCATCCACAATCTCCTCTATAACAATCTGGCTCCTGCATATGTATTTTTTTCTTCTTCCTCTCCAGTTCTGTGACAATGAAGTCAACTTTGTCATTGTTCCTAAACAGAATTTGTGAATGTATTCCCTAGGCTATCACTTACCATCCCTTTAGCTTTTTGGAATAAAATGAACTCCCTTAGTCCCCACTCTCCCATGTGTCATGCCTTCCATTAGAGTATAATCTCCTTGTGTTCCAGGAATACCTCTGCTATTCCTTTCCCTAGAATTTGGCATAGCAGTAAGCAAATAGTAAGTGTATAATGAATAGCATTTCCTTCATTCATTTAGGGATAATACAATAGTTTTCAGATATCTGAAAGGGTATCATATGGAAGACAAATAAGGCTCATTCCATTGAAATTCAGAATTAGGGTAGATGTTGGAAGCTACATGGAGGAATCCTTTGACTTAAAAGCATTTTAGTTAAAGCTTCTGAACAATTGTCACTACTTCAAAGTGAAACTGACTTCCACTGGGTTTGTGTGAGTTTCCTTTGGAAAAAAAAGGAATAAAAGTCTTCAAATGGAGGCTGCAAGATAACTTGTTGGGGCTGTGATAGGTAAAATTAATATGGTAAGTAGGTATTAAATGACATAGATTAAATATAGTTCTATAATTCTGCTGGTGAGGAGGAAGTTTTACAGTAAGGCTATATCCTCATATGCCATGCAAATAGTAACAACAATTAACATTTCTGTATCATTTGAAGGTTTAGAAAATACTTTATAATTATTGTTTCATTTTTTTCTTCTCAACAAGTCTGTGAAATAGATGCTATTATCTCTGTTTTACAGATGAGAAACTTGAAGCAACAAAGGCCAAGTGGCTTGGCTAGGGTCACATGTCTAGTAAATACCTCAAGTCATATTTTAAAACAAATTTGTTTTCCTTCCTTTAGGTGAAGTTCCCTATCCACTTCCCCTATCTGGCTGGCAAATATCTGAATAATAAATAAATAGTCTTAAAAGGATTTTTTTCTTCTAGATACAAAACTGTTTTATTCATTAAACTTTTTTTAATTAAAAAAATTGAGCCAAAATGAGTTGACTTTTATATGTAACTATGAGACGGAAATCCTAAATGGAACTAAAAGAGGTAAGATGGAGGAGATGATTGAATCAAACCAGAAACCTAATATTGGAAGAGTGTTTATATGTGGAGGATTGAAGATCATAGTTAGAGTTTCTTTCTTCAATTTTTAATTCATCCTCATTCTTCCTCCAATCTCATTTCCTGATCAGGCACAGATTATTTGGATAACATTTCCTTTATGGCCCTAATCTCTGTTTTGAAGTCCTTCCATGAAGGATTTATAGTATAAATGCTTAACAACTGATTCTCCAGAAAATCTAAATGCAGGGCATACTTCTAAGTTTAGCATGTATTACTAATATAATCTCCATCATAGTATTACATCTATATAGACAATAAGCCAAATCCTGATTTGTAGTGTTTACTTATTTCAAAGATGTAAATGCTCATAGTGCAAATTTAAACATCACTTCTAGAGCAGATTCAGGTTGGTTCCAGATGACCCACACCCATAATAAAGATGTTGCAAAGACAATTTCTTTTTTTTCTTCTTTAATTTTTTTATTTTTTAGAAAAAAATTTTTCCATGGTTACATGATTCATGTTCTACTCTCTACCCTCAACCCACCCCACCCCCCATAGCTGATGTGCATTTCCACTGGTTTCTTCATGTGTCATAGATCAAGACCAATTTCCACATTATTGATAGCTGTGCTAGGGTAGTCATTTAGAGTTTACTTCCCAAATCATGTCCACATCAAACCACGTGTTCAAGCAGTTGTTTTTCTTATGTGTTTCCACTCCTGTAGACAATTTCAACACACAAGGAGTATCAACATTTTCCCAGTAATTCTGGCCTTGCTATATAGTCCAAATGTTTTTGTCCAATCCTTTCCCCAATTGAGGTTCACACAGAACTTTGCTTCAGCCCGCCTAATAAGCATAATATTCTATTTGCTTCCAACTGCTCAGTCCATAAACATACCATATATATTTCTACCTCTGTGTATGATTTCCATACAATTATCCATCCAGAATACTGTCCTTTCTTTTCTGGCTAGTCAGAACAAATTTAATCTCCTCCACGAAGTCTTATTTTACTTCCCAGGAAACTATGGACTGGTTTTGCAAAGAGATTTCTTAATGGTATGACCTTGGGTAAGCCAATTCAATTTATCTCAGCCTCAGTTTTCACATCTGAAAAGGAGAAGGACCAGTTAGGTAATCACTAAAATCCATTTCATTTCCTCTGATCTTTCTTCATTTCTCACTATCATTTTTTACTTTACTCTTGTATAAATTTAAATTTATTCATATTCATATACTTGCTCTTGTTTCCTATGTTTTATTTTTGTGTCTCAAAATAGATTATGAAGATGTGGGCAGTATTGTCTCCTGTTTTCCCCACAGTACCTAGCCTAAGATTAAATATATAATAGGCATTCAATAAATACTTTTTTGATGGTCTACCCTTTCCTATATCAAATATGGAGTGGGGATGGGGGTGGCTAAGGAAAGAAAACACATATAAAAGAAAATTGTCAAAATAATATGGAATAGGAAAAGAAACTAGATGTTCCCTGCATTTCACTGCACTTCACAGAAATAGTTTTGGAGATATTATGTTGCAGGTGTGTGTTTCTTAAAGTCAACAAGCCTAAAGACCTGATGCTTCTGGAAAAGAAAGTGTAGGCTGGCTGTCAGAAGAGTGCTATATCATAGCACGGTGCACTGGATAAATACATATTTTTAAAAATTGTTTTAATTTAGTTCCACTGTCAAATTACACCTTGACACCTCCCCATCCCCTACCACTCCAGCTGTGATAGTCAATAACCTGTCAAAATGGAGCCCTCCTCCTCTAGAAATTCTATTTTAGGAATTGAAGATATGAAGTTAACATTAAGAATAGAAACCAAACTTATGTATTTAAAAGCAAAGACACTCCAAGTTCAGACCAGAGATTACATGAAGAGGCTGATAACAAGTGACTATGGATTTAAATGTGGATTAAGTCATCCTAGATATAATATGATCTAGGTCATTTAACCACATATCTTTCCTCATCTCAAAACTTTCAATAACAATATGTTGTTTACTGAATAAGTAATGAAATTAACCTGTCACTCAATGCCTTTTACAAAATGAAGGGCAATACAGTATGGTGGAAAGGTCATTGGGCTTCAAAAGGCCTGATTTTACATTTTGGTTCTGATTAAATCATTTCATTTAAATTTCAATCTAGATCTTTCAGTGAAAGAAGTTAGAATAGTCAAGAAGCATGATCTAGGACAAAAATCTAGAAGCCTTCTCTGTTATTTTCAATTAATATTGGTTACTGGCTTATATGTTCCCTCTGACTTCTACTTCTTAAAATGAGACAATATGTATCTAAATTGAAAAAAATCTGCCAACATATTGTTTTTGAAGGAGAACAAGCTGACTCCCATTATTTTGGCAAAGAAATATCTCCCTCCTTTTGATTTTCCAGATAAAATCTCTTTGCTTCCCACTATACTTTTTTTTTAATTGGCCTATCTAAGGATAGCATACACTTGATTGAGAGGGTTGTTGTGCCTAACCACTCAGTTGTATTTTTTTTTCTGTTTCATTTGTTTTAATTAATTCAACAAATATATAAAATGTCCTAGGAAAAATAATATAATTTTAATGGCATAGTGCTTGCCATAGTCCTCAAGAAGCTCATAATCCAGAAGCAATGGCATATCCAAAGAAAAATATAATAAGAAAATTAAGAAAATAGTCACATCTCTATATACTTTAAGGCTTTCCAAATATTTATATTACAAAAATCCTCTGAAGTAGATATTGTAAGTATCATTTCCTACTTTAGAGAATGGCAAACTGAGGAACAGAAAGGTGAAATGATTTACCCTGAATTAAAAAGCTTATGTCAGAACCAAAACTTCGAAATAAATCTCCTGCTACTACAGATCCTTTCTATATATGACAATGCTTTCATTAATTTAATATGATAAATATGTAAGAGGAGCACAAAACATTATAAGACCAGATGAGGGAGGACGAGAATGATAATTAATCTTTCCCTCACTCCTTTATTTCCCTCCCCACTGCCTGAAATGACAAGCAAACTGATACAGATTCTATATGTGAAATAATGTAAAACATTTTTCCATATTAGAATGATATTTTCATGAGTGGTAGAGTAAGATTATTTTAATGCCAAATAGTGCTAAAAAGGACAGATTCTGGTACATTACTAGAGATAGTAGATAATTACAGCACGCAATAAGGTCATTGGATATATAGGGGAGGTCATAGGTTAATAACAAAATTAGAGTTGAAAGGAACTTTATAGATAACAAATTACTAATCCAAATTCTTTATTTTATAGATGAAAAAGACTAATGTCTCGAAAGGGTTGTCTCTCATGGAGTTTTGATTGAACTCATCTTAGATTTAATAAGACCGTGCTTTAAAATAATCACATTAATTTGTCAGGAGAAATTCACATTGGAAGTATTTGCTATTTTTTTGTTCTATTGCTGTTCCTTCCACTTGTTTTCTATTTCCTTTGCCAGTTCCTCTTCTTCCTATCTTATTAATTCATTGTTTCCCAAAGGGTCATATTTGATTTTACTTTTCCCCCTCCATTTCTTTTTTAAAGAGATCTTTCATTCACTTTTTAAAACATTTATTAATATTTTATTTTTTAGAAAAGTTAACATGGTTATATAATTCATGCTCTTACTTTCCCCTTCATCCCCCGAGCTTCCCTCACCCATGGCTGATGCGTATTTCCACTGGTTTTAACATGTGTCATTGTCAAGACCTATTTCCAAATTGTTGGTAGTTGCATTGGTGTGGTAGTTTCAAGTCTACATCCCCAATCATGTCCACCTCAACCCATGTGTTCAAGCAGTGGTTTTTCTTCTGTTTCCACTCCTGTAGTTCTTCCTCTGAATGTGGGTAGCATTCTTTTCCATAAATCCCTCAGAATTGTCCTGGGTCATTGCATTGCTGCTAGTACAGAAGTCCATTACATTCTATTTTACCACAGTGTATTGGTCTCTGTGTATAGAGTTCTTCTGGGTTTGCTCCTTTCGCTCTGCATCAATTCCTGGAGGTCTTTCCAGTTTATTATTCCTTCTTCCAGTTTATTATTCCTTTGAGCGCAATAGTATTCCATCACCAGCATATACCACAATTTGTTCAGCCATTCCCCAATTGAAGGGCATACATACCCTGAGCTCCAAATTCTTTCTGGGCATATTACAAGGTTACTTAGGTAGTAAGTATAAGAAATCAAACTAAATCCCAAAAAGGTTTTTAGCATTATAACAATGAGAATGAGTATTTCCATGAAATTTTGAAGGATATAAACCATCCCTAAAGGTCCAAAAAAGGTTTAGCTAAGTATTGATCACATAATAAGGGCTCAGTAAATCAAATGTAACAACAATTAATGTTAGAATTGAAAGTGCTGTAGAGGATGCATCCTACCTATCCATTCCCCCTTCACCTTCCAATGATGAAAGAGATCAAAGAGAAAAATTATATACACACCAAAGTCATAGCAGTGGTAGCTGAATGGAGGAATGGGGAAAATTCAAAATAAAATAACTTAAATATGTTAATTAACCAAAAAAAAACCCTTAAAGTTACAACCCCTCTTTGATTTTCAATGGCATCAACTTTCTGTAGATATTCATTCAAAGTTGTTCATGTCTGCCTTCTGTCAGTTGGAAAAGGCTATTTTTAGATACATACTTTTGCTTATTTAAAAGTACCGTGACTATCAACAATCATTTTTCCTTAAGGAAGAAAATTGTGGCCCATGATACTTTATGGATTTCAAGGAAGTTAGCTTACAATTTTTTTTTTAGTTTTCCTGTGGGTTCTGAGAACAGAAGTTTTACAAATAACTCTTCACAGAAACTTCTTTGTGGAACATTGGGATCATTTTAATCCATTTGCAATATGTGTTTATAAAATGGAGCTGGCAAAGAGTGCTAGATGACTTAAACCTTGCAGAGTTCCCAGCAATCTCAGAAATAAATGAATTTCCATTTAAATTTCTCTCTCTTTCTCTCTGTCTGTCTCTCTCTCTCCTGATTTTCTCTCATTTCTGTCTTTCATCCTCTTTGTTTTTGATGTCTTTCTTATTTTGACTCTGTGTGTCTGTGTCTATCTGTCTCTCTCTGCATGTTTCTGTCTTTGTCTCTCTTCCTCCTTCACTCTCTTTCTCTATTGTATTCCATGTCTGTCTGTCTGTCTGTCTGTCTCTCTCTCTCTGGACTATTTTTTATTTTGTATGTAGTAGAGTGCATAATACATAGTAAGCCCTTAATAAAAATTTGCCGATTGAATAAATGGATGAATGAATTTGTGCAACTATATATGAACTCATTCCTACCAAGATTCTAATGCTAAAATAGAGGTCATATCTAAAGCTGTTTTAGATAAGTTGTTAGGACACTATTCCTCTTCAAAATATCTACTTCTCTGTATGCATGTTGCTCCAGGAGGGTTATTGTTGAAGACATTTTGCATAAACAAATGTTCCTGCAGGTCTGTTAGATTTGACAAAGTATAGTTATTATTCATATAGATGACAGAAAGTAAGATGTTAATGATGATCAACAGATTCATGAGTATTGGTTGACTATATATGATCTCTGTAGCAAGTGAGAATTTTTTTTTTTTTTTCAGAAACTGCAACCTCATTAAACCAACAAAACCAACGATCTCCTAGTCTGGAAGATTGCTCTCCAACAGAGTCCATGACGCATGCTGGCAAAAGCCTTTGGGATATGGCTTCATAGAAGGCATAAAACAGAAGGCCAAAACAGACCTGGCGAAGATCTGCCAAAAACAAAACAAAGGCCGTCAGAATGACATGGGCCCAGCTGGGGGAAGTTGCCCAGGAAGTTGTCCTTTGGCGTGAGATGGTTGTGGCCCTATGCTCCTAAGGAGTCAACAGGAATAACTACTAACTATATATGATCTCTGATCAAAGAGGCCTGGTGGTTACTGTGGTATCTTTATAAGCTTCTTTTTCATTTCTCCTTTCTAAATGACTGTTTTCTTAGTCATTCATTTAGAATACTTCTAAAATGTCTCACAATTCCTATAAAGTGTTTGCCACTGGATATGACTTCAAATGTAATTCCTTTGTATTACAGTTTGGTAACCTACCTTCATTCTTTTAATGAGGTTGTAGCAAGAAAAGAGGTACAGGATTTCAGAGGGAGAGAGATAGTGGTTTTTATAGCTTTCCCCTCTAGGCATGTTCTTCTGCCAAATCTGAAGAGCCTTACTTCCCTTCTCAACTAACAATAATCCAAGTATCATTCCCTAGGCATCAATGAAAATACAGTCCTGGCATTATTATTCCTTTAAATGTTATAAGAAAAAAGTTATCAAATATCTTATTAGTAAGTGGCACATAAGTGTCCAGCCTAGGGCATAAGGGTCAATGACTTCTTATAAGAAAAGAACAATCCGTTTCTTTTAATGGCTGGCTGGAAATAATAATTGACACTTCTATAGTTTCTCTTAGTGATAACAGTTTTTTTTTGTTTGTTTGCTGAGTGGGTAAGTATACATAGCACTGAATTTTCACCTTATTAAATAAGCTAACAAGATTTAACATTCAGAGAATTCTATTTTATAAAGCAATAAGAAGTAAAAATACAAGATCTCTGTCCTATTTAAGTTCTTACCTCAAGGGCAAGGACTGTACTTTCGACTTATCTTGTATCTGTCTACTGAGTTTAGACAAGAATTCTCTGCAACATGAGTGATCAATAAATGTTATTGGTCTATGGCTGATAAGGTCAGTTGCAAAGTGCATCCTGTGAATGGTATCTGGCTCGTGGATTCAATATCCACATGGACACCTGTTAACATTTTGCTTTCTCCCAGGGCCATAGACTCTACTTCTGGTTATTTTTGAAAAGTTTTACCTTTTAGAAACTGTGAGGAAGGAGCAACTGAAAGTGCATCTCAGAGATGCATTGAGAGAAGATAGCAGAGTAAGTCAAGAAACTTTCTTGCCCTCCTAAAACTCCCCTCAAACTGCCAAAAATAACTCCACAGAATCACGGCTAAAAGCAGGGAAAACAGGAAGGAGTCAGGAATGAAACTGAATAGACTGGGAAAACTAGGGAGGAAAGTTTCTGACTTTCCTGACCTCAGTCCCATCTTTGCCATAGGCCTTGGTGACAGGAACAGAGCCAACAGAGTGTAATTAAGAGCAAGATTAGAAATATCACTTTGTTTGCCTGCACCCTACCAGATATCAGTGGAATCCTGAGACAGAGGGCCCTTGGAGCAGCCTCAGCTCTGGGGACCCGCGTTGGTCCCCAGCTGGGGAGTGAAAGAGTGAACATTCTGGAAGTATCTGCCAGCACCAGGCACTGAGGGGAAGGAATTCGGTTCTCCTAGCAAATTAGGGACTTTGGAGGCACAAGAAATGCCAACTGGTGTAATGTAGAGATGGCAGCATTGAATCCCTGCAAAATACAGGGTCAGCCTCACCCAGAATTCCAGGGGACCCCCCCTGGAGAACTTTGGGTGAGGGGACAGTTGAGAAGGGTTAGTCAGTTGCTTCTGGGGGGTTAATGTGAGCAGAACACACTGCTTATGGCTCCTGACTTGGGGTTCCCCTGAGAGGGCCATTGTGGCTAAGCCATCTTGGTTTCTACTCAGGAGTTAACCTGCTTAGTAGGGTTGGTCCTTACCAACATCAATACAACAATTATTTATTGATTTAGTAATTAGAAATATTCACTATTAGCAAGAGAGCCAGTTTAGCCAAAGGCCCTTCACCCCTCTCCTGTGGGGGGAAGGGCAGCTTCAACCTAACAGATCAGGGTTACCCTTTTCCTCATCCTAAACCTAATTACCCCCTCTAGCTTTTCCCTTTTCTTCTTAATATAAGCTTTACCTACAATATCTGTGCCTGGGAATTATTTAGGCATACTCACTGCTCCTAGTTATCACAAAGCTTGAATCCACACAGCAGCCAGTTTTAAGAAGATCAGATCCATCTCAGTCCTCAACATTTAGATAACTAGCTTCTACTTATTCCTCTATCAGACCTGTGGGGAATATAAGTTAAAGAAAGGGAATATCATTGGAGTTCAGCCACTAAGGAAACTTGCCAGAAATATCTCAATTAGTCTCCATTTTCCAACTGAAAACCCAACTGTTTTGGGGGAAGGGGTTTGAGAGCCAGGAGTGTCTAACCCCCTCCCTTCTCACTGAAGCCTGTCAGTCAGTTTCTGTGTCTTGGAGGTCATTGGCCCAGGCATAATTATCTGCTTCCCCAAAATATCTGTTACTATCAACATAACACGGGGCACCTGCTCTGTCTGGGGCTGCAGCAGGAGTTACAGGAGAGGAGTGAGGAAGAAGCAACCACTGGAAAATGAGGTTTCTGAGGGACTGGGACCCATCAGCAGTGGTCATACCCAGGAGATTGAAATCCTTCTTTGCTGTTACTGTGGGAAGCCTCAGTTAATTCAGAGAATCCACAGAAGGAAGGGATATCAATAATGATCTCTGACAGATTTGGGGCTAAAATGGATATGATTAGAAGGAATGAACAAGATAATTTTATTATTTTGCAGGTCAGTTTACTATGGATAATGAAACATTTTCAATATTGGATCTGAATGTACCAAGTATTATAGCATCCAGATTTTAAAAGAAAAACTAAATGGAATGCAGATATGGAAATGAAAAATAGAAATAGATAATAAGATAAAAATAGTGGAAGACTATTTTTTCTTCTCAGAACTAAATAAATCTTACAAAAAAGTAATTTAAAAAGAAGTTAAGGAGATGAATAGAACCTGAGATAAGTTAAATATGATAGATATCAGGAGAGTCCCTGCCACTAGCATGAGGTAGTAAGCCTGGGTATACACATAATCCAAACATGGTTTTTGGTGAGATGACAATTAATTAGACAGAATAAATATTCCCCAACAGTCTCGATTTAATACTCATCAGCATTCCTACAGGGTTATGGCACTAGAACAAAGTTCAGCTGGGTATGACCAAGCTGGGAAAATTTAGTTTTAGAACAAGTATGGTCCTCGCAACATAGTGTGTCTGCTGCCTAAGGACCAATCTAGATAAATATGGTAGACCAATATAGCTAAATATGTTAAATGAGAATCAGATAGATTAAGTGATCAAATTAAATGGCAATAGAACCATGGAGAAAGACGCCTAATATTATATTGCTAAGGCAGCTATGATGTTTTTTTTAGAAAATGAGATGGAAATATACATTAGGAATTGTAAAGTGGTTCATTCTCATTGATCTAAGGATCTCAGTAGAGTTAGATCTTAGGGGTATTATTGAGAGGACAAAAAGCTGTGCATGTATGAAAATATTCATGGAAGCTTTGTTTGTTTTGACAAAATAACTGGAAATAACACAAATGCAATGAATGGGAGAAGTGGCTGAATAGATTATGATATTTGAATGTAATGAATTCTATTATAGTAATAGAAATGATGAATATAAATATAAAGAAAATAAAGGAAACATATGAAGAGAAGAAAAGAGAAGAATAAGAATAATACGTATCATGATTACATTTTTAAAATAGCCACAAAAATCAAGAGAAAAAATATCTAAGTAAAACAAATACAAAGGAAACTCAAAATCAAAGGATATTTATATTAGCATATATATATATAATTTACATATTTAAACAAGTTTTAAACAATATAGATTTTATGATTTTGCACATTTTAATGCATTTGCTTAGTTAAATTTTTTGTTGGTTGTTGTGGTTACTAAGTATATGATAAAACAAATAAATTAAAAGAAAGTGCGTCTCTTTTCCAAGTTAGAGTGATAAATAAATAATGTTGTCATTATGAGGGGGGTCTTAATAAAAAACCTAAGAAACTTATAAGCTGTATATGTAGATTTAAGTAAAAGTTTATAGTCTTTTTTTAAGAAGCCTCCAGAATAAAAAGGGAATGAGGTTACAAGAATGATAATGTCACATCAAGAATAAAGCCAATATTTCTCATGTCTACTATTTTCATTTTTTTTCTTTTCTATTTTTCATATGTATTGCATCCTGAGATTTACAGGTTTGGTTAATAAGACAATCCATTGTCTCCTTTCCCAAACCTTTCATCTTTAAGTTATTCTATACTCTGGCTTGTCTTTATCCAAATATATTCCTTGAGTCACCATAAGACCCTTAAGGCCTTTCTCACTCCCTTATATACTTATCTTATGGCTTAAGAATGCTCTACTATTTCCCAGGTCAGTGGCTCCGGTATCTTCTCTGTATTTAAGCAAAGATCCTCCTGTATTAATGTAAACTACATTCCTCCAGCTATTTCTTTAACTGCCTTAGTCCGAAGGAAATGAGAGGCCACAAGGTCTATAGGAGAGTTTACTGGAAAGGATGAAGAATGTAGCTTGTCCAATTTAAACTATTAGAGAGCTTTGGGAAAGCAGAAAGCAATTATATTGTTGGCAAAAAGCCAGAACAATAAGGTCAACACCTCTAAACCATCTCTCCACATAACTATTCTGAACATTTAGTAATGATTGATTGCAAAATCCTTATTTACAGGTCCATTCTTAACTCATGTTTTACTTCATATAATAATTAAAAAAATATTCATTAAGAGCATCTGCTAATCATCTACCCAAGTTAATTTGAGGAGAAAAAAATCCTACAGAACTGGTATATTCTCTCATTAAGAAAATATTAATTATTTTAATTAATATCTTAATTAGGTACTATTATCTACTTGTAGCACAATTACATGATTAAGAACTAGTCACTTCGATTACAGTATTGATATATGGACTACATATGAAAAATAAATATTTTTTCTCTTTTGCAGAAGATCTTTTGACAGCTTAAATATGTTTTCATTTCAATTTGATTCAATCTCATTTACTTTGAAAACACTTAATAGAATTTTCTACTATAAGATCCTTATGCAATACCAAAGCCTGTAAGAGATTAAAGTTGCACATCAATCAATGACAAGATTAGGAAGCAGGTGGGTGAAGCTAAGATGGTGAAGTAGAGGTAGCAGTCTAGCAGATTTCTCTAAACATTTCCCTATAAACAACTTTAAAATAATTCATCAAATTGAATTCTGGAGTGATAAAGCCAACAGATGTTCCAGGAGAGACAGTTTTTCTGGGCCAAGCCAGCTTCGGAGGTCATAAAGAGTAGTGTGAGGGCCAGCCTGGAATGAACACAGTGGCAAAGCCAAAAACCAGTTGTGGACTTTGAAAGCAGCTGAAACAGCAGCAGTATCTGCAGGTCTTAGCCCAGATATATTGCAGGACTAAGAGAGGCACTATCTTTTATAGCTACAGAGGAATAGGGTCTATTATGAGTAAAGACCAGAGCTCAGACCGGGAGAATGGGGACCACACATCTTTCCAGATAACATCATCTAGGAAACACAAAAAAATTATAGACTCCCAGAATTAACTCTTAAAACATCAGCACAAAAATGCTTAAAGATTTGCCTCCCTATCCAAAGAAGAGTAGAGTAGAACTTAAAAGTAAAGTGAAAAGTCAAAAAATAACATGGCAAGTGACCAAACAACAAAAGATAACCTGGACATAAAATCTACTATGATGACACGAAAGATTAAAAAAAGAAAACTCATAAGAAGACAATGATATGAAAACTATTACAAGAAAAATCTCAAAGAAAAATTCAAATTGAATACATGTCCAATAATAATTCCTAAAAGGGCTAGTGAGAGGGGATATGTGGTAGAAAAAATATTGGAAAAAAGAAATGAAAATAATACAAGGAAATTATGAAAAGAGAATTTACAGCTTTTCAAAAAAAAGGCATAAAAATAGCTAAAGAAAATAATTCCTTGAAAAGCAGACTTAACCAAATGGAAAAATAGATACACAAGCTAATTGAAGAAAAAAATTCCTTAAAAATTTTGAAACAATAAAAAAATTCAAAGAATTACAGAAAATTTGAAATATATTATCAGAAAAACAATTGACATGGAAAATAAGAGAAGGAAGATTAAAATTTATTGGCCTACTTAGAATTTGTAATAAAAGAAAGCCTCAACATTATATTTCAAGAAATTATAAAGGACAGCTAACTCATTATCTTAGAAAGAGATTTTTTAAATTAGAAAAAAAATCATCTCCTGAAGGACATCCCAAATGAAAACTACCCAAAATATTATAGTCAAACACCAGAATGATCCAGTCAAGGAGAAATTTTTGCAAGCAACCAGGAAGAATTTTTTCAAATATCAGGGAGCCATAGTCAAGATGACACAAGATTTTATAGTTTCCATTCAATAAAATTTGAGAGCTTAGAATATGATATTCTGGAAACCAAGGGAGTGAGAATTGCAACCAATAATAACCAACCCAGGAAAACTGAACAAAATCTTTAAAGAGAAAAAAATGGAAATAGAGGAATTTCATGTATTCCTGATAAAAAGTCTACCACTGAACAGAAAATTGGACACTAAAAAATGAGACTCAAGGGACTTCATTATGTTAAACTATAAACATTTCCATATGAGAAGGTAATGTATATATAAGTCCTAAAAACTTTATCATTATTATGGCAGTTAAAAGTAATCTATGTAGACAAAAGGGTTGGATGTGACTTGACTGTATTGATGTGATTTCCAAAAAAATGAAGGGATGAGAAAGTAAGAAGCATTGGGAGAAAAAGACAGAAAAAGAGGAATGGAAAAAATATCTCACATTAAAGGCACACAAGAATGAGTTTTTCAATGAAGAGAACATGTGGGTAGGGACAGGCAACAAATGAAACTTACTCTCCTTTGAATTAATTCAAAGAAGGAAGGATAGATAGATGGATATAGGTAGATAGATAGATAGAAAGATAGATAGATAGATAGATAGATAGACAGACAGACAGATAGGACTTATATGTACAGATAGACCATGTCCAGAAGACTTTCTTTTATTTACTTACCAGATTGAATGTACACCACAGGTGCAAATGGATAAATAATTTTAACTTTGTATCAGGTTGGATGGGTATGGAAAAAAATACATATTAGGCACAGGAAGTAATAATGTCTGTATGTTTATATTTATAGTAGAATTACAAGGAAGGAAGGGGGGGAAAGAAGGAAGGAAAGAAAGGAGTAAGAAAGGAAGGAAGGAAGTAACAGAGGGAGGGAAGGAGGGAGGAAATAAGGAAGGAAGAAGGAAGAGAAGAAAGAAACAAGAATTTATTAACCAATTCTTATGTACCAGACATTATGCTAAATGCTTTACGAATAATGCATTTGATATTCATTACAACCCTGGAACATAGGTGCTATCAGAGTGCATATTTTAGAGGAAACTGAGGAACTGAAACAGAGTTTAAATGACTTGCCTGAGTTCACACTCTTAATACATATCTAAAGTTAGATTTGAACTTGTCTTCCAGACTCCAGACCCAATTCTCTATCACTACACCTCCAAGCTCTTTCTTCATTCCACCCCCTGCAGCAAACAGCACAACACCTTCTGTGGGGAGAAAAAAGGAGAGTTTTTAGGTATATAAAAAGTAACCAAACACATAAAGTTTTTCTTTTTCTTCTTTTCCCATAAATTCTTATAGTTTATTGTCTCTAACCTGGTCAATAAACATATTTTGCAAGACTTGGTATTTTGGGGGTCAAGCTGATCTCATACTGTAAAGCTGACTTCCCTGGTTTAACCATTCTAATCCTGGTGCTGAAGAGGGAGCTTTGGCCAAGACTGCAGTTGGAGGGTGTAGAGGCCAGGCGCGGAGATGAGTGATTGGATCTGAGGGTCATTGTAGACATGGAGAGAGAGCATCAACCTGCTAGGGAGACTAGCAGCTAGAAAGAAAGAATGAGATGAGGAGGAAAGACAGGAAAGATTGTGTCCAGCATGCCTGAGCAAGATGGAGTGGAAGAATCAGAGCACCATGACTTTGGGCTATGATCTTTGTTTATTATGACAAAGAGAAAGACTTTTATAAAGGGTAAAATACTAAGCATTACAGCATTTGTGTGTGTGTGTGTGTGGGGGGGGTGTTACTTTCCCACAGGATAATGTTATGAAAGTGACTTCACACATGAACATTACCAGGGTTGCTATTATAGACATAAACAGGTTGAGAAACAATGATTGCTCATCTGTTCTTGGGGAAATGAAAGTTTGGTTCTTTCAGTCATGATGTTACAGGGACTTCTTTAGGGACTCCTTTGCTCTTCAGAGTGGGGGGGGGGGGACTCAGGATTTAGTGATGACCTTTGGTGGAGAGCAGCAGTGCCTTTGTGTGAGAGATCAGGACCTTGCCAGCAATCTCAGGCAAGCATGACTGCTTTCCTCAGTGGGCCTCACAGGAGGTTATGGCTAAATGTGGCTTACAGCCAGTTTGGAAAATTCTGGGATTGAGAAATAACCTTCTCTGAGCTCCATATAATAATGACTATACACTATGTACCAAAAGTTTTAGTGTAGTTTTAAATCATTAAAGCTAAAAACTGTACTAGGACTTCTGGGACACTGTATCATGCAGTGCTGGCTAATTAATCCATAGAATTTAACTAGGGATGTTGAAGAGTGCTTTATAATTTGGTTGAAAACATTCTGGGGTATTGGTCAGCAAGTCCATGAAAGGTTGATTCCCTACATCATAGATCTGGAATGAAAGGATTCATAAAATCAGTATCAAATACCCCAAACAAATATAGGATTACTTGAATATTTGCTCTATATGAGCCATTGTGATCTTAAAGGCAGTTCAGTGAAAGAGTGGACAGAATATAGGGACTGGAGTCAAGAAAACCTGATCTTTAAATCCAACCTCAGTCATTTACTAGCTATGATGCTGGACAGGTCGATCTGCCTCAGTTTCCTCAACTATAAAATGAATATAATATATATTTCACAGGATTGTTATGGGAATCAAATGAGCTAAAATTTAATAATCTTAGGATAGTGCCTAATATTTCATAGGTGATTAATTAATACTTGTTCTCTTTCCTTACCTTCCTCTGACTCTATCTTAGTTGAAACACTATTATGAATAAATGAATGGTTAGAATTTCAGGTACAATTAACAGGGAGATATTTTAGGCCTGCTAGGCAGACCTTGAGAATACCTCACATTAACCTTTATGCATGGCTGTCCACTTTGTGTGGAAGTGTCCAGTCTCTGATGTTAATAGCAGGCCATGGAACATACCAATGGCCTATATATATTAAATAAATATATATTATACATACATATAATATATATGTGTATATATATATATATACATATAATATATATGTGTACATATATATACATATATCCATCAATTGGCTAACACATACTAACGTAGAAAAAAAAAGAAAAATTTATGGAGCCTCGTGGTCCAATTTACCAGGAGTGTAAACTAAACCAGGGTCCTTATGGGATGGGTCACAAAACTTAAGAGTCAGTGTCCCTAGCCACGGATTAATTCACACAAACATGGAATTGTCAGAGAAAACAATGAAAATTATACTGCAAAACACTAGTCCAAACTCTTGTTATTTATTTATTTTTTGATTATTTGCCCCCACAGAATGGAAAATAACTAGGCAAAGTTTCATTTTATTCTATTTCCATGCACTTACAGATCCTATGCAGAGAAAAGGATCATAAAGTGCTTCTGAGAAAAGAGAGTAATTGAATGACACAGAGGTATCCATAAGTTTTCTCAAACAGCCTATGAGATTTAAAGCAGAACTCTGAAATACAACTGCTGTTTATTCACTCACATGTGTTCACAAGTGAACCTGGAATTTGCAAAGCTCATTAATACAAACTTTTGAAAAAGTTGAATTGAAACTTGGGGATAAAGATGAAGTAGACAGTGCCCCATTAAGTTTTTGTAAACTATTCCCTATTTAGTTAGTTTCATTGAGCTTAATATTTAATAAAATTCTATTTCATGCTTTGTCAAAATTTTTAAAAAGGCAATGATTTACCTGAGGAAATAGCACCGATCTTTTTTTTTTTTTTGGTAGTCTATATAATATTACATATTGAATCAAAATGCTATGTGGAATTGGAAAACAATACTCTTTTCCAAATGCAATGTACTTTTTAAATGGAAGTTGATTTCTCTGTCTGATGCATGAAATGCTAGGATCACTCCTGATTGCTTTGCCTTGGAAAAGCTACCCTCTGCTTGTATATATATAGTAAAAAAGTAGCATCTTATAGCAAATAGTATGTTGAACTTGGAATCAAAATTTAGGGATTTGAAGTCTTAATGTAAAACTCTTAGAAGCTTACGCATTAGTAGCAGTAGTAGCATCATTTTCATCTTCTTTACTTGCATTTTCATAGAGCTTCAAGTCTGGCCAAAGACTTAGAATATGTTATCTCCTTTGATACTTAAAACAACCCTGGGAGATAGGTACTATTGTTTTCATTATTTTTTATTTTAAATTTTCATTTTTTCCAGATTACATTTTGATGCAACTTTTAATATTAACTTTCTGATTTTTTGCAATTCATGGTTTCTCCTTCCCTCCTATGCCTCCCACCTCTCTAAGAAGGCATGGAGGAAATAAAGTAAAGAATGAGATGTTTCAGTTTGTATTCAGACTTTGTTTGCTCCAGTGGTGGTAGATATTCTTTTTCTTCATAGCCTTAACTGTTTGTCACACTGTTGTATCTCAAGAATAGCTTCAAATACTGTAATGACCTGCTTTCCTAAAAGAACCTTTCTCTAAGCACTGATGCTCGATGATTAGCACATTTCTATTTCCACATACTTCCCCATGTTCCACTTCAGATGTGCTTGCCCTTTCCACTGTGTTCCATGGAATGCTGATATTCTCTGAAATTAACAAACTTCCTTTAATCCTAACCTTTCTTCTTCTCATTCGATAAGTCTTTGGGCCCTCATAAGGAACTGCATACCTCCTATAAGAAATGCATCTCTGGCCAGCTGTTACTGTGTTGCTAGATTCATTTGCTAATCCTTCTTCACTCACTATTTCCTCACTCATTATAATACTCCACATGACCACCACTATAGATTATCTCATATGGTTGTAAATTGTTAGTAATTTTTGAGAATTGTTTGTTCATAGCTTTCTACTAGGGAGTGACTTTAAGTCTAATCTATTTCTTTTAGTTGTCAATATATATTGAAAGTCAGTCTATTAGCAATAGCTTTCTAATTGTTCTCCCTTATCTGTTTATCTCCAGGAAAAAAAAAATTCTTTAGTTTGGCACTTAAAAATATTCACAGATGAGTCCCTTTTTGCCTGTCCAGTCTTCTTATACTTTACTTTCCTAGCTATAATTTTTGATTAGCTACATTGGCTTATTTATTTTATTTTTCCCACTCACTTCATCTTCTCATTCTCTGCATTTAAACTGATTGTCCCCATGTTTGGAATGTTCTTCTTACCTCTACCTTGTAAGGACAGATTTGCAAGAGTGGAACCTTTTGGAATGCTCAGGAACAGAGATGAGTGACAGAACAATGGCTGAGCCTCAGAGAGCAAAGGATTGTAGGAAGGAACCCTGGGCTTGGTTCTGGAATCTCAGAGGGGAGGGGAAGGTCTCCAGATCTAGAGAAGGCCTCAAAGGGATTTTCTGGAGACAGTTGAAGACCCCAAAACCTGTGTTGTTCCTAATTTAATCTGAGACCATCAAGGAAGAATTCCAGGATATGCCAGGGGCTGGGAGGGTCAACACCCTCCCCCTCCCAGGCCTCAGGTCAACCATGAAGACTCATAACATTTGTATTTAGCTTAGAGATAAGATATAGGGAAGGGAAGATGAATTCCTGGTCTAGCCCTTAGGCTTGACCAGAGGAAGAAGGACCTTGATTGGGAATAGTTCAGGGACCCCCTTGTTACCACTGCCCTTCTCCCATATCCTACATCAATATCAACAATAATAAACTTTGAAAAGCAGTCAGATAAAGAGATTCTTGAGAAAGGGATACAGAGGGAACAAGAGGGAGAGGGAAGAGCCAGCAGTTAGCCAAGCCCTGCTGCTGTGCTGCTCTGACCTGTCAAGGTGATCTGACTAAAAGGGGGGTTCTTTAGGCTGCTAAGCCTGGGGACATAACATTATTATTCTCAAGAAGAACCCCTTATTGAGCTATTGTTCATTTGCTCATTCTCTGTTAACAAACCTTGATACTCATAGTTTTACCAGCTCCCTCAAGACTCCATAATTACATTACCTTTATTATACCTTATTCCCCCACTTCATTGTTCCTACCTACAAACATTATATTATGTCTTCTTGCACTCTATATATTTTGTATGTAAATATTTATTTACATTACATATTTTCTCCACCTTTAAAATGTGAGCTCCTCAAGGGAAAAGATAGTGTTTTCACGATTTTTTTTTTTTTGCATTTGTAATTCTTAACACTTTGCCTGGCACCTTGTAAATGCTTAATAAAGTCTATTTGAGCAAACTGGCTGGTGCCAATATAATTTAAAGTACAAAAAGTTGCAAAGAGGACAGGAAAGATGAGGTTTGGGGGGTGTGTGGGGGGAATCATTGGATTTGATGACTATCAGGTTACTTGTAGTCTAAGAAGATTATTTTCAAGAGTATTGGGTCCATCTATAGGTTCAGAGTTTGAAGAGATTAAGCAGTAAAGGAGTTAGAGGCCTTGAATACAGATGATTTTGAAAGAAATTCAGTGAGATAAAAAAAAGCGATTACATGGTTAGTAGTGAAGGAGAAGGCTCAAATTGATACTCTTTAGATGATATTTTTTGGGGAGACTGGGAAGCGTTCACATGCAGATGAGAATGAGATGCTAGAGATAGAATGATTACAGGTGCAAGAGAGCATGGATGGGCTGAAGGACTAAGTAGTTTTTGGAGCAAGTGAGAGGGAATATGAACAAAGGAAAAGAAATGAGACTTAGTGAGCAGCGGCCTCTCTGCTCTATGACTGGAAAGAAGGAAGGAATTGGTGATAAGACTAAGCTTGGAGGGGGCTGAGGAAACTCATACCACATGAGTCATCTACCATAAGTCTTGGAATCAGAATAGTATAGGTGGCAAAAGAAGAAAGGGGAAAAATGAATAATTTAGAAGATCTATTCTGTGGAAAGAGAAAAAGAGAGAAAGGCTTATATCAAAGGATTTTGGACATTGGGCGCTTGCTGATATACATTGGAAGAAGTTGTGTCATCAGGAGTTTTCTATACCAATGAAAACATGAATTCAAGCCAAAAATGTTCCTCTGCCTCCAAGGTAACCTGGCCCCTTCCCTCCTCACCCCTGACAGCCACCAAAAAATAAAGATGAAAACTAAGCAACCAGAAACCTTGGCCCGAGGAAATGGATATATGCTATAACTTTATAGTGAATGAATCACAAAAGCAGTAAGTAAAGTTTCTCTTCAGAGAGACGAGGAGGCAGCTTGTGTTTATTTAAGTCACAGCGAGACCCATTACCTACAACAGATCATTATAAATGAAACAGGGGATATAAACAACTACACTTGAGATTTCACATTCTGAATTGTATAATGCTCTGCAATCTGATGAAAAAAGAACTTGAGAAGTATATTAATAGTTTCAGGGCATTGTGACTTTGTGCTCTATGTTACCTCTGGGTACAACAGAGTCACTCTGCCTCGTAAGGTGTTTAACTTGTTCTGAGGAAATGAGTTTGATATTGGGGAATCGAGTCTAATCTTAACAGAATGATTGCATGTAGGTATGACTGACTCAGTAGTGAGAGGGAAATATTAAACTGAAAATAACAAAAAAAAACTGCTTTGGGGAGGAAAGTGGTTACTGTTCTTCATAACATTTGTCATTGTTGACTAATTTTTCCTGCTTTAAAATTCTCTTAGCTTCAACAATAATGTACTTTAGTTCTCTTTCTACTTTTCTGACTTTTTACAACTTTTATATCTTCTTCACTAGCTAATCCTTTCTCTGGTTTCTTTTAACTGTGAGCATTGGTAAAGGCTCAGTCCTTGGTCAACTAGCATGATTTTGGTTATCTCTATGCAAATGATTTCCAAATCTATTTCTGAGCCCTGACTTTTTGCCATTATTTAAGTTACATATTATCAACTGCCTTCTAGTTATCCCAAACTGAACTTTACATTTTTCTCCTAAAACTGACAATTATTTTCTTCCTTAATTTGGTCTGTTTCCTCAGCTGAAAAAGAGGAAGATAGAGTAAACGACCTTCTAGATTCCTATCAGCTGTAAATCATAGAAGTTTATAAGCCTAAATCTGGGTTTTATCATTACTTTCCTGGAATATTACAATATGTGTGTATGTGTTTATACACACTCATATATACATGTGTACATATGTATATATATATATGTATATATATACTCATATATATTTGCCAACTGTAGATTCTCTCATATAACCATATTGTATGATGCTATTTGAATAATTAAATATTACTCCAATTGAGAATGTCAATGGTCTCCCAATGTTTGATTATCCTCTTTTATCAACAGACTTATTCTGGTTAATTCCTGAAACTTGATGTGTTCCAAAGAGGGGATTGGTCTTGAAGCATCCCAAAAGAGGACTGGCCATATTGCCTCCTCTCTAAAATAAGTGGATTGAACTAGATGATCTCTAAAGTCTTTTCCAGTCCTGCATCTAGATTCTATCATCTTCCACATAACTCCTGACACATGATGCAATAAGCATATACATAGAAAAAGTTCAATACATGTTTGGTTGATGTAGACATTGACTGCACTGCTGGTATAATATCACATAAGAACCATTTAACTAGGACAAAGTTTCTTTTGGAAAGCTTTGCCAAGAAGGTAGACATGTCTCTAGAATATTCTTATCTGATCAGTTAAAATACTTCCAAATCAGAAATGCTTCTTTGCTCTTGCTAAATAACATCATTTAGATGAGTGTGTCACTGGATGTGCTAATTTTGATATATTTTGAAAAAGCACGATGGATTCTGAAAAGTAATGCTCTGATTTGTTTACATAATTAAATTTGTGGCATCTGTTTCTTTTGCAAATATTGTGCTAACCTAAAACCAGAGCCAGAGATGGAAGAATAAAACAACTTCTGTTCAGAACTATTTTCCTTAAGAGCATCAATTAATAATTCATTTATTATATCAAAGTGAAGCTTGTTGAAATGAATTATTGATGAACAGATCTAATGTGTTGATATGCAAAACTTGTCTCCAGCAATTATAAAATACCTTAGCCCAATCATAAACAATGGAAAAGGATAATATAAGGAAAAGCACTGACAATAATTTATTTATATTATTTATCAGCATCCTAAAGTACAGCTTAAAAGTCTCCTCCTTCATGTAGTATTTCCTGTTCTAGAAGTCTTTCTTTCCCCAGTTAAACTCAAATTTACAGCTCTCAAATACTTTAATTTCCTCTTTCCAATTCATATTCATATCTGTATCTTAGTATATATTTGCATATTCTGAAATGTTTATATAAATGTTATATTTGTATATATTATATACTCAAATATATTATACATTATGATTTAATTTCTATTTATAAATTACACATATTTAATTTACTTTAATTTGTTTTTACTTATGCAAATGCACTTTAGCTCAGTCATCTTTATATGAAACACACTACATCGCACTCAGTTGGTGCTTAATAGATGTGTTTCAAGTTATTATGGTATAACATGTTCCTTTTCTTGTAGAAACTTCGAATCTGCTTCAGCGAAATGAAACACAACACAATGATGGTATCATGTCATATTAAAGAACCATTAGCCTTATAAATTAAATAATAGTGCATATTCACTACTTATACAAGTTTTAAATTATGAAGCAGTAGAACTGATAATCAGAAGGTCTGAGTTGGATTAAATCCATTTTTGGGGAAAGAGTGTGAACTATGCAGTCATTGGTCCTGGGAGAAAATCTATTTGATTTTTGATAAATCAATTAAATTCTCTCTGACTTACTTTATCTATATCATCTATAATAATTTACCTTATCTATCAAATGAGGTAATTGGAGTTGATAAATTCTAAGATCTTTTCTAGCTCTAAATATATGAATTAAAGAAATTTCATTTTTGTCATAGAAAAATTATATTCAATACCATTAATGTATTACCAACTGAAATACTCATCATATTACTATATATGCTGTGATGATTCCATTCAAAATATCACTTTATTGTTTTTTATATATATAATTTGGCATATATAATTTATATCTACCTGAACAAACTCACTCTCTCTGTTTCTTTCTCTCTCTCTCCCTCCCTCCCTCTGTCTCTCTTTCTCTCTCTAGATTTCTCAGTCTCTCTGTCCTTCTCTGATTCTTCTCTATGTCTCTATTTCTCTCTTCTTCTGTCTCTCTGTCTCTGCCTCTCTCTGACTTTCTTTACTTCTACCCTCTATGAGCTAGTACAGTGATTCAGAGGGCATCACTAAAGAAACTTGTTCAGTTATTGTGCCTGAAAAGTCCTTAATTCAGAATCATACAATTAGCTAGTGACTAAGCTCTTTGCCATATCTCCATTTGATTTTGAGCACCTTAAATTGTCCTTTTGAGACCCCCATCCCACAGCCTTCCCTGGATACCCCATTGTCATCTGTATAGTGTTTGTGGTGGGGGGGGACGAAGAAGGAGGGAAGGCAGTTGGTATGACTTATTTTGCCTCTTACTCCCTAGCAACCACCTGCCCCAGATAACAAATGTGCATTTTAATAGGGACCTTCAATGCCTTGGGCCAAAAAGAGATTCGAATAGTGGCAATGTCAGATTTTAGAGTGAGCAACACTGTACTAACTGTACTGTCTAACTTTGGGATCCTAGGATGGGGATACACCAGCAAAATTGCACCTCAGACCAACCCCTTGAAGTTCCAGACCCTGGCACCAGCCCAGAAGGAGACCCAGAAATTCATATCTCTAGGCCTCTAGGTTTGTACTGTTGCAGTACAAACCTAGCCCCATGGAAAATAGCTCACACTGCCAAACCCAACAAACCAGAAGTAGAAGAGTCAGATTTAGCAACCAACTTTCAGAATTCCCTGTACACAGGCAAAAAAAAGTCCAGGAAAATGAGCAGTGAAAGAAACATTTAATTCTTGAAAAATTTTGTAGAGATAAACAACAAAGCACAGAACAAATGGGAGATGGTAAGATCCAAGTAAACACTACAAAACTGAAAAAAAAATGGGAATTGGTCTCAAGACTTAAAAAGAAATTCAAAAATCAAATAGAAAGGTCAAAGAAAAATGGAAAAAGAAATGAAAGTAATGCAAAAAAAAAATAACAGTTTAAAAAGCAAAATTAGTCACCTGCAAAAAGAGGCACATTAATCCAATGAAGACAAGAGTTTTTGTTTTTTTAAAAAGGAACTGACTTACTGGAATAAAAGGCCAAAAAAAAAAATCCAGTGGAGAAAAGAGTTTCATGAAAAGTAGAATGGATCAAATGGAAAAGGAGAATCAAAAGATCATGGAAGACATTCAGTCTCTAAAAATTAGAATTGGGCAAATTGAAGTTAATGATTTAATGAGACATCAAGAAACAATAAAACAAAATAAAAAGAATGAAAAACTAGAATAAAATATAAAATATCTCAATGAAAAAACAACTGAACTGGAACATAGATCCAAAAGAGACAATTTAAGAATGATTGAACTACCTGAAAGTTACAACCAAATAAAAATATCCAAGACATCATATTATAAGTAATTATCCAAATAGTTACATGTAATGGGATGAAGTTGATCTGAATATAACAAAGGCAGATCAAATAACAAAAAAAGTAAATTATCATACTTTTAAAATAAGAAAGGACTTTACAATTCATCTAATTCAATTTCATCTTTTTTTAAAAATAATACAAAGTAATACAAGATTTTAATCCAGGTTACCTGACTCCAATTGCAATAATATTTTTTATTAATTAAGTTCATAGAGCTTCAGATTATTGAATACACACTCACACACACACACACACACACACACACATATATATATATATATTACACATATACATACATATATAAAAAAACAATAACCCTTTTTCACTTAAGTTGCTGCTGGTTTAGGTGCCAATATCAACATTATAAATCAGGTTTGAACTTTCACTGAAAATGAGTTGGCATTCTTAAAAGTCATTCTCAATTTACTAGATACTCTTTAGCACTTGTCCTGGCTAAACCAACAAATACCAAAATATTCTAGGAAGACAGGAGAAGAGAGGAAAAGAAAATGATGTGTAGAGATACCTTGAGAAACATCTCATTTTATTTTACTTTTATTTTCAGCATTTTCCCATTATCCTAAGCCTCTTTGTTATCCTAACCCTCTAAGCACCATCTTTTCTTTTCACGAGGACCTGTTGTATTGTCCTACCACCTCATCCCTACTTCAAATTTAGAATTACTTCTCTCTACTTCAAATTTATATGTTCTGCATGTTTCATCTCACAAATATTTGTGTTCTAATTTAAAGTTGAAAGTCCCAAGACAGAAAAATACCAAAGAGCAGAATTTAAAGTATTATTTCTAGACAATTTGTCCAGAGAAAGATTATTAGGAAGAAGTCCCTTTTTTTTTGAGATTTCCTTAAAATGACACCAATTAGTTAGCTGACATTCATCTTTGGGAAGGATTCTAGAGTACTCTGGACTGCATTTTGGCAGTCGTGGCTGCCATCTGTCAGAGCCTCAGAATAATACACACACACACACACACACACACACACACACACACACACACACACACACACACACACACTCATCCAACTCCCCCTTCAAGGGATACAGAAACAGTGTAAAAATGATGTAATGGGACCTTCTGGTACAGCAAGAACACAGTGTAATTCATGGTGGGAGACACAATGCACCATCAGGAATAGTAAAGGACCATGGGGATCCAAACACCAAGGTTATAGTCTTCTTCATATCATCATCAGTGTCTCCTAAGTCCCCAGTTTTACTCATTTCTACTGTGCATCTATTTCAACAGTAGGGAATGCCTGAAGGCTAAAATAGACAGGAGATCCAAATGAATCAGTGTCGAATACAGAGTGCACTGCCTTCAAGCAAGGCAGAGCAATTATTACTCAACTTGGTTGCCCCTCTGGTTCTCAAGGACAAGCAGAAGAAGTATATCAATCCATCACTGTAATTCTGCCATTTAGGATGTTTTCAGCCACAATGGCTCTTCTGACAAACAGCAGCCTCACTGTTTGCTTACAGTCTTTTTCTTTAGCATTTCTTGAGGTCTGAAATTTCCACATAGGAAGCAATGAAGAAGACAAGAGCTTGGCCCAAAGGACTTTAATATTGAAACAGTGTTTATAGAAATTACTGGTCCTCAGGGGAAATGTTCTGTGTAGGAAGGTACCACATTGACATTTTTTTGACATTTTAGTAACTGAGACAACTTCAGTAAAACTGATATTGTTATTGATATTGTGTGCTTGTGTGTGTATGTTTGTATCCCTTTGTATATAGGTGGATGTAGTAGGATTACCTGGGAATGTGGAGGGGACAAAGTTCATTTAAAAAATACCTTGATATGTAAGGCTTTAATTACTGATACTGCTTTTAGCTAGAAATATTTTGGTGATTGTATATATTATATATATACACACACACACATATATATATATTTCCTTTTCTTCCTAAATAAGATGCCATTTAATCATTTTCTAGAAAACAAAGGTTGATTCTTATAATAGCTATATTTGTATAGTAATAGGATCATGTAATTACAATAGGCCTAAGCATCAGGCAGAACTTTCCAAAATGTCAGACTGAATCCAGACTCTCAGAGACTGTAGATTTTCTATTATTTCATTGCAACATCTACCATTTTACTGTTGTCAGTGTACTATCTCTAGAAGCCTCAACATTGTTTCAAATACAGGCTTATAACCAAGTTTAAAAATTATATCTAAAAGGAGATGCACTGAGTGACAAGGTCTGGGAGACTCTCTTACACAGTAAAGTCCATTTTGTGTTTGGATTTGACTATTCCTGCCAACCGAGAATTACTTAATCCCAGTTTCACTGATGTAAGGAAGTAAAGCATTGTGAGAAAAAATATTATAATTTTGATGGCTGGGTTACTTTCTGGGAGACCAGATTGAGCAAAGGTGAAAAGGCTACCATATGTAATCTAAATTTTTAAGATTCATATGAATAGACAAGATATAAAACAGAGAAAGTGACTGAGTCTAAAGAGTTGATCTCAGAAACTCCTCCATAATAGTATTTATAGCCTTTTTGCCTAAGAAATTTGCATAATTTTGCCAAATATTTCCTACCAAATTCCTTTATGACGTTTTCAAAATGAAATTTTACATTTTATATTTTAATTACCCCTTCATTTTATTTCACCTACTTTTCCCATCATATCTCTAGCCCATTCTCTTCTCTAAGAGTCATGTTTTATAGGGTAGGAAAACCAATTCAGAAAAAAAAAACAAAACTAACTAATATCTTAAGAAGTCCAACATCTATATTGTTTCATGTAGCCTCTTGCCTCTGCAAAAGTAGAGGTTCTTTATCATATTTCTTCATAGGAGCCAAGAGAGAAGTTATAATTTCATGGATTTCACTTTCAATTATTTTGTCACAATTGTCCTTTCATTTGTATTGTTTTAACAATCATATATATTGTTTTCCTTATTTTTTTTTACTTCAACCTCAATTGATTCACGTAAATCTTTCCAAGGTTCTCTGAATTCAATATATTCATTGTTTATTATAACTGAATAATCTACTATATTGATGTGACACAAAATGTTTAACCATTCCCCATTCAATGGACATCTCTTTTGTTACAAAAAATAAATTCATCATATAAGAAGTTAAAACATATAAATAATTCTTCAAGGAAGAATTAGAAACCAATAACAAATAAATGAAAGAGTGCTTCAAATCCCTAATAAGAAAACAAAATCTAAACATTACTAAAATTTTATATAACACCAAGAAAATTAGCTATGATGATAAATTAGAGGAATAATCTATTTTGGAGGAATTGTGTAAAGATACTATCAACAAGGATGCCTTCTACTCTTGCCTTCTCTTTGCCCTTCCATCAACACTGCCATATTTCTCAGACCCCATCCATGCTGGAATAAGTTAAGCGCAGGAATGACAGTAATTTGACTGTTCAGACATTTATCTGAGCTGAGAGTCACCTAATACAATCTGTTAGTAAGAAAGAAGACCAGAAGAACTTACCATGTTCCGTATCATTGTACAACCTAAAATCCAGTGAGTCCTGCCACTATTAATTTCAGAGTCTCTAAGCACTGTCACTTGACCTGCTAGTGCACTGTTAAAACAACTGACAACTGGGCCCAAACATTCAAAGATTCAAACAGCATCTGAATTTTTTAATGTTTTCTCTTAGAGTGTGAACTCCTTGAGAAGAGGGATTATCTCATTTTTTTTTCCTTTTGGTATCCTCAAAACTCCCATACAGCTTGATACACAGAAAACAGAGCTTTAAAATGCCTTTTATTCATTTGTTCTTGCACACATTCATTCAAGACATGTCCTAAGGCAGTTTTAATTTTTCCATTTTGAAGAGCAATTTGGAATCATGGAAAGGAAATAACTAAAATGTCCATATTCTATAGCCCAGAAATCCCACTGAAAATAATACTCTAGGGAGGTCATTGATCAAAAGAAAAGCTCCATGTACATCAATATGTTTGTAGTAATGCTTTTCTGTAACCACAAGGAACTAAATTACTTTAATATATTAAAAGCTCCATGATTTCAATGGTGAGGATATTTTTTACCCAAACACAAATTCCACCTTTTCCACTCCTTAACAAATAGTTATAATGAGATGTATTCAACATTTCAGTGAGCGATGAAGCCTCCAAATTTAGCAGGGCTGGTGGTTAGATAATAGACACACAAAACTAACTTAAAAAAATAATAAGATGAATCCAAAACTGATTTGGCATAAGTTCTTTGTGAACCAAAAATGTCTTTTTTTCTTCTGTGCAGTGTTCAAGAAATGAAGAGCTCAAATATTAATTCAAAAAAGTTCAATAAAAGACAGCTATATTGGGCAACTATATGGCTCTGTGGATAATGTGTCAGGCAGAGAGAGAGAGAGAGAGAGAGAGAGAGAGAGAGACAGAGAGAGACAGAGAGAGACAGAGAGAGTAACAGAGAGAGAGATACTACTCAGAATACTCTTTAACATGTAAAACTTTTCAGAGAAACACAAGGTCAAGTGATAAAGTCTAATTTTTATTACTTGCAGAAATAATATTAGTTAATTATTCTGTTGTTATTTTGAATATAAAAGTTATTTTGTAAACTTTTATATTATTATTATTGTTACTATATAGATTTCCAGAGTTGCTAAAATGAAATGCTAATGTGCAGACTTTAAGCATTTCAAGAGTAACAATAGAGAAATGTCAAATGTCAAGACAAGGAAAATTTATAGAAAAACCATCAAGAATATCAATGCAAAATAGTTTTCATTGCCCTTTTCATAAACCTCCATAAGACTATATATAAGTACCAATATGAGTGTATGTGTATGTATACACATTGACAAATAGAAACAATTTTATATCTAATGGGATTTAAGTAATAAAGGCTAAAGGACTGCAACAGCTGCAAAGAGATTAGATACATTATGTTTTCTCAGTGTAATAAAATGTGTCAAGTAAAGCTGAAAAAATTTCCTTATCTTTTTTTCTGTGCCTTATTTCCTTGCAGGCTCTCTTCTCTCACTGTTGGCTGCTGGGAATGCCATTTTTCAGGACCAGTTACACACGACAGTTCAATTAGAATCATGTTAGCAGAAGCCACAGCTAATTTCAAGGCAAGAAGGATATCAGGTGGCATTTAGGAAGGATAAAAGGGTTAGGAAGGATGTGTGAGAGTCATAAATGCCCCTATGTGCCTATTGCTATTAACTTATTGGGTGGTGGGAACTTATCAGCTTGGGTGAGAATTATTCCCTAGGGACATCTGTTGAAATATCTCTTCCATCTGTCACTGAGAGGCTGAAAGTTTAAAATTTAAAATTCAAATATTTGAATGATTGTCACATGGAAGAGAGATTAAACAGACTCATTCTGCTTGATTGCAAAGGGCAGAATTAAGGTGAAAGGTACAGAGAAGCTGACTTTTGGCTCAGGTTAAGAAGGGACTTCTTAACTGGAACTCTCCAAAAACTGATGACTTGATTGGGCATTGAGCTCCTTATCATTAGAGGTTTTCAAAGATAGGATAGATTTTCACTAGTTGGTCTTTTTTTAAAGGAGAGTCATAATTCAGAAAACAGTAGAGTGAGGTGATCTCTAATTTCCCTTACTACCTTACAACTGTGTGTGTATGAGAATGAGAGAGACAGACAGACAGACAGAGAGATGGAGACAGAAATAGACAAAGCAGAGAGAAAAAGAGGAGGTTGGAATATTGATTATTATACAAGTTATTATAGTCCAAGACTGACTTGGACCAGTCTAATAGCTAAGGTTGGAGATTGGGATAAGCTATGACTCTCATAGTCTATTTAAGTGCAAATAAAAGGAAACTTCATTAAATAATAGAAAAAAATTCAGCAATGATACTGTACTGGTTCAGGTAGGTACACTCTCTATCATCACAAACATGCATGTCTGGTAATAAGACAAGTATGGTGAACTCATGTTTATGGGACAGCCTTCAAGTCTGAGGATCACTGACTACTTGTGAGATGATCTTTTATAGACCCTAATGTGAATAAGAAATCCTATCAATGGTTTGAAACATTAGTCTGTCACCAGTTGGGTATCAGGAAAAACTTGTTTGCATTTTAGGGGGAAAGTAGCCTAGCCTCCATGATGGAGAGCCTTGGCAAATATTATTCCTAAAACACAGAGCATAATTACATTGATTCATTTGGAGGTATTCTTTGGGGACTTAAGCTGCATGGACATCTTGTAGTTTTACTGTTTCATAACGACTATGTCTGAAAGAATGAGCTATATGGAGAAGTCAAGTAGAAGTATTAATCAGAGCACAAGTAGTGGTAGATGAAACATGAATCAGCAAATAGCAAATTGTAGTAAGCCAGACATAAGTGGTATGATAGCTTGAGTTAGAGAGAGGAATTAAATGAAACATTTGTCCATTCTATAGTCATAGGCAAAGTAGCAAAAGAAAACTCAGCATGGATCCAAAATTAATTCACCTGAGCAAAGTTTCCTTATTCCTTTGCTACCCATGTTGAACCACTTGGTGGAAGGCGGTGGTAAGAGGATATGATTCTTTATATCTTCTTTTCTACTGAAGATGCCCAGGAAACTATATTAATAGTTCTTCTGCTATTCTCTGAGACAAATCAATTTTGGGTATCTTTTCAATAACTTCTAAGAAAAACTATTCTAGCCTCTTTGTGGTAAGGTCTTAGAAACAACTAGTCCAGTCTACCTGGTAGAAACCTGAGAAGTATTATGTTATATCCTACACAGATTGTCTGTATTTAACACTGAAACGACTAAGCTAAGAGAATTAATTTTCCAAAGATTTAGCATGGTGTGACTATAAAATAAAAATATTCTCTCCTTAAAATGGGGTTGGACCATTCTGGATGGCAATTTGGAACTATGCCCAAAGGACTTTAAAAAACTAGCTGCCTTTTGATCCAGCCATAGCATTGCTTGGTTTATACCCCAAAGAGAGAATAAGGAAAAGACTTGTACAAAAATATTTATAGCCATGCTCTATGTGGTGGCAAAAAATTGGAAAATGAGAGAATGTCCTTCGATTGGGGAATGGCTGAACAAATTGTGTTATCTGTTGGTGATGGAATACTATTGTGCTCAAAGGAATAATTAACTGGAGGAATTCCATGTGAACTGGAATGACCTCCAGGAATTGATGCAGAGTGAAAGGAGCAGATCCAGGAGAACATTGTACATTGTACATTGTACATTGATGGATACACTGTGGTACAATCAAACATAATGGACTTCTCTACGAGCAGCAATGCAAGAATCAAGAGCAAGGCTGAGGGACTTATGAGAAAGAAAACTAGCCACATTCAGAGGAAGAACTGTGGGAGGAGAAACACAGAAGAAAAACAACTGCTTGAATACATGGGCTGATGGGGATATTACTGGGGATGTAGACACTAAACTATAACTCTAGTCTAACTAGCAATAATATGGAATTAGGTCTTAATCAATGATACATGTAAAACCCAATGGAACTGCATCGGCTAAGGGGGGATAGAGGAGTTTGGGGGAGAGGGAAGGAACATGAAACATGTAACTATGGGAAAATGCTCAAAAGAAAAATTAAAAAAAAAGAAAAAACCTGGGGAAAAAAAGGGGGGGGTTGGAGAAGCTAAAATGGATTCATTGGTATAAGTCTCAATCTGTTACTAAGGAAAATGACGATATTTTGAGAAAAAATACCCAAACATCAAGGAAGACAATCATAGTCTCTTAAAAACTTTGTCCTGGTTTCCTAAAGATACAATCTGAACCTAGAGAGACTCTAGAGGATATCCAGAAGTTGGTAAAGAGCAATTGAAAATATTCTATAATTAATGTTGATGTTTTCCTTCTATTCATCACCTCTTCTTTGACTGAATGTGAGAATCATCAGACTTTACATTCCATCTCCATCTAAACTCTTGACCCTTATGTCCTAATCACTTCTAACTCTTAGAATCCTTGGCTGCTTAAAGATTTTATTCTCATTCCAAATCCCACACCAGACCTTTGCCTCCATTTTGTATTTTGCCCTCTACTACTCACCCCATCTATTCATAATAGGTTCTTCCCCCATAGTATAATCTTCCTTAGCAAAGATTCAGCATTATTTTTGCTTTTGTGTTCTCTGTGACTAGCAGAGTCTAAAATATAATAGGAAATTAATATATTTTTATATTTGCATTGTCATCATAATGATTATTATAAAATGTTTAGTTTAATAAATATCTGTCTACATGTGAGTTGTATTATGGTGTACTAAATGGAAAGTTTTAGATAGATATTACTTCACTTATCTGGATTATCCAAGCCATACAGTGTAGGACTATGGCTACGATGTCCCTGTAGCCTAATTTAACATAGTAATTTTGGCTATTTAATTTATTTTTAAATCCTAACATTGAAAGTTAAATCTAAACAATCAGAAAAAAAAAACATTAATTGCTCATGAGTAGGACAAGGTGATATTATAAAAGTGACTATCCCACCTAAATTAATTTACTGATTCAAAGCCATGTCAATCAAACTACCAAAAAACTATTTTATATAATTAGAAAAAAATAACAGGGGGCAGCTGGGTAGCTCAGTGGATTGAGAGCCAGGCCTAGAGATGGGAGGTCCTAGGTTCAAATCCGGCCTCAGACACTTCCCAGCTGTGTGACCCTGGGCAAGTCACTTGACCACCATCGCCTACCCTTGCCACTCTTCCACCTATAAGTCAATACACAGAAGTTAATGGTTTAAAATTAAAAAAAAATAACAAAATTCATCTGGAAAAACAAAAGATCAAGAACATCAAGGGGAATGATGAAAAAAATATGAAGGATGTTGACCTAGCAGTACCAGATCTTAAACTATACTATAAAGCAATAATCATAAAAAAAATAATCATCAATCTGGTACTAAGAAACAAAAGGGTGGATCAATGGAATAGCCTAGGGGTAAATGACTTTAGCAATCTAGTGTTTGATAAACCCAAAAATCCTAGCTTTGGGGATAAGAACTCACTTTTTGACAAAAACTGCTCAGAAACTTTAGAAATGGTATAGCAAAAATTAAATTTAGATCAATATCTCACATCTTATGACAAAGATAAAGTCAAAATGGGTATATGATTTTTAAAATTATTTACAAAAATTTACTAATATTTATTTTTTAGAAAAATTAACATGATTACATAATTCATGCCCTTATTTTCCCCTTAACCCCCCCTTAAACCCTTCCCCCATAGCCAACACATATTTCCACTGGTTTTAACGTGTCATCAATCAAGATTTATTTCCATATTATTGATAGTTGTATTTGTGTGGCAGTTTCCAGTCTACATCCCCAATCATGTCCACCACAACCCATTTTTTCAAGCAGTTGTTTTTCTTCTGTTTCTGCTCCTATAGTTCTTCCTCTGAATGTGGGTAGCGTTCTTTTCCATGAGTCCATCAGAATTGTCCTGGATCATTGCATTGCTGCTAGTACAGAAGTCCATTACATTCTATTTTACCAGAGTGTATTGGTCTCTGTGCTCAATATTCTTCTGGCTCTGCATCAATTCCTGGAGGTCTTTCCAGTTCACATGGAATTCCTCCAGTTTATTATTCCTTTGAGCACAATAGTATTCCATCACCAGCATATACCACAATTTGTTCAGCCAGGGGTATATGATTTAAACATATGCTATTATAAGTAAATTAGAGAAAATAGAATTGTTTACCTATCAGATTATGGAGAAGGGAAGAATTTAAGACGAAAAACGAGATAGCAAACATTACAATATGTAAAATGAATAGTTTTGATTATATTAAATTTAAAAGTTTTTATACAAACAAAACCACTGGAACCAAGATTAGAAGGGAAATTGTTGTGAGATTAGGAAAAAGTTGCAAGAAATTTCTCTGATAAAGGTATCATTTCTCAGATATATAAAGAACTAAGTCAAATTCATAGGAATCCAAGTTATTCCCCATTTGATAAATGGACAAAGGATATGAATAGTGGGTAAATGGAATTAGCTCAAGCCCACAATAGGCAGTTTTCAGATGAAGAAATCAAAGATATCAATAATCATATAAAAATGTTCTGAATCTCTCTGGATTAGAGAAATACAAATTAAAAAAACAACTCTGAGGTACCATCTCACACCTATCAGATTAGCCAATATGACAGTAAAGGAAAATGATAAATGTTGGAGGGAATGTGGAAAAATTGGGTCACTAATCCATTGCTGTTGTGAACTGATCCAACCATTCTGGAGGGCAATTTGGAATTATGCCCAAAGGACTATAAAAGAACACATACATTTTGATCCAGTAATACCAGTACTAGATCTGTGTCCTAAAGAGATTTTTTTTAAATGGGAAAGGACCTATTAGTCCAAAAATATTTATAGCTGCTCTCTTTGTGGTGATAAAGAATTGGAAATTATAGGGATGTCCCTTAATTGGGGAAAAGCTAAACAAATTATGGTATATAATGGTGATGGGATACTATTGTGCTGTAAGGAATGATGAATACTATTATTTCAGAAAGAAATGGAGATACTTTTATGAATTGATGCAGAGTAAAATAAGCAGAAACAGGAAAAACATTGTACATAGTAACATCAATATTATGGAATGATCAAATGTCATAGACTTTATTACTAACATCAATACAATGATCCAGAACCATTTCGAGGGAATTATGAAAGAGAATGATATTCACCTCTAGAGAAAGAACTATTGAAATAAGAATGCAGATGCAACCACATTATTTATCACTTGTTTATTTTGCCATATGTTTTAGAGTTTTGGTTTTATAAGTTTATTCACTTACAAAAATGAATAATATGGAAACATGTTTTTCTTGATTATACAAGTATAACCCAATTTGCATTGTTATCAGCCCTGGGAGAAGGAAGGAAAGAAGGGAGGGAGACAAATTGGATTATAAAATTTTGGAAAACTCATGTGGAAATTTGTTATTAAAATTTTAAAATTAATTAACTAATTTTAAAAATTCCTAGCATTGGAGTTCCCCAAATAAGATATCTACTATTTCTTAATTGAGACCAGTATGAGATGCACATGTCTATCCTCATATCTCCTTGCTTGTCCAGTCCTACATTAAAATTATTCTGAAATGTGCCCCATTTTCTGTCTGTAGGTCCTAACCTCAAATAGAGGGCAACAATCAATATTTAAAGAAGGGGGAGGGGAAGAAAGATGACCTAATTAAAAATGTAAAAAGCAGATTACATCATTGGAGAAGATCAATCAATATTATAACCTATGATAGCCTTTGTTTGCTAAATATGTGCTTGTAGAAGTCACTTTTTGTACATTGAGCTTTTAGAATGTACAAAAAACAAAAGGCTGTTTCTAATTACAAGTAAACTTGAATCTGACCAGTTTTTTACCAGACCAGTGGGATGGACAGAGGGCCTAGTGGATATAAAGAAAGTCACATTTCTCCTCTCAGTTGGATGTGTGTGTGTGTGTGCATGTGTGTGTGTGTGTGTGTGTGTGTGTGTGTGTGTGTGTGTGTGTATGGTAGCAATTCTCACCATCATTTACAAAGGAAAAAGGGGGGAAAAGGGAAAAGGGCAGGTAATGCAAAATTTGTTTGGGGTAGGGGTAAGGAAAAAATGAGGAATTAAGCTTATTTAAATGACATACACTTTATGTTTAATGGGCATACATTACTTTTTATCTGTCCAGGCCTTTTATTTTATACTATCTCTATCTTCTTTTTTTTTTCATTTCCTACCATTGATTATCCTAGGATATGATTCAAATTTTCTCTGATATCTCTGTATTGTTATAGAATGTGGAAGAGTAATGTAGATGTTTCCAATAAGAATGGGAGGGAAAAAAGGAAGAGAGAAGACTACTCTAAAAAAAACACTCTTGTACCGTGAAAAACAAAATTCAAATGAGTCAAAGCAAACAAACAATATAAAAGAGTAGGAAAATAGGAAAGAAGCCTAAAAAGGAAAATATTACATTTAAATAATTCAACTTGCTCACTCTAGGGCTCTTGAAGAATGGGAAGCTAAGATTAGGATTGCAAAGGGAAAATATAATGAGAAATGCTAAAATGAGGAGGTTTTTCAGAAGTAACCAATATTTATGAGTTTGGGGGCCCAATAACACTATGCCATCTCTCAGGAGAATGTACATGAGAATAAAGCTCAGAGATATCTCTGAATCATGAATTTTAAAAGATATCAGACAGTGAACTTTAAAGTGATGGAAAAAGAGATAGCTATGTAGTATATTGTACAGAATATGGGCCTGGAGCCAGGAAAACTTGAGTTCAAATATGGCTCAAACATGAACTAGCTTTGTAACCTAGGGCAAATCATTTAATGCTGTCCACCTCAGTTTCCTCCAATGTAAAATGAGGATAATAATAGCACTTAACTATCAGAGTTATTGTAAATATCAAATCGTCTTTGTAAAATATTTTTAAAGTACCTACCACATAGTAAGCACTGTAAATATATTCATATTATGATTATTTTAAATCATCAATAGCATTATAATTAAAAAGAAATGTGTGTGGAGCTCATATGTCCCTTGTAATGTACCACTCCGCTTTGAGGATAGAATATAAACTTTGAGGTTATCCCTCATATAGAGTGATAACGAGGTCCTTAAAAAAGGAATTATTTGTGCATATGGATGATAAGTTTGATTTGAAAAAAACTGAGGGTACCAATCATTTAGAAAATAGGGAAGATCTTGCCTTGTATCAGATATTTGCACCTCTGTTGAATACAAGTGCTTAATGTCAATGCTCAAGATGCAGCATTGTGTGTGTTTCTCAGGAAAAAAGGTCCTTAATAAAAACCATACCACATTTCAATTTGTTAAGAATGTGAAATGTTCCTTTAAAAAAAAGAGAGGTTTTCATTTTTTTCTCTCCATCTTTTTTTTATTAAAATTTTGAATATTTTCCCAAAGTTACATGTTTCATGTTCTTTTCCTCCCTCCCAAGTCACCCCCCCAACTCCTATAACCAACACACAATTCCACTGGGTTTGACATGTATCATTGATTAAAACTTAATTCCATATTATTGATAGACTACAGTTATTGTTTAGTGTCTACATCTCAATAATATCCCCATCAGCCCAAGCAGTTGTTTTTCTTCTGTGTTTCTACTCCGACAGTTCTTCCTATGAATGTGGCTAGTTTTCTTTCTCATAAGTCCCTCAGCCTTGCTCTAGATCAGTGGTTCCCAAATTTTTTTGGCCTACCACCCCCTTTCCAGAAAAAAAAAATATTGCTTAGCCCCCTGGAAATTAATTTTTTAAATTTTAATAGCAATTAATAGGAAAGATAAATGCACCTGTGGCCTACTGGCCTACTGGATAGCTGCAGCACCCACAAGGGGGTGGTAATGCCCACTTTATCTCCACTACGCAATCTGTCCATCCCACTGGTCTGGTCAAAAACTGGTCAGGTTCAAATTTACTTATAATTAGAAAAAGCCTTTTGTTTTTAGTACATTCTAAAAGCTCAATATACAAAAAGTGACTTCTACAAGCACATATTTAGCAAAGGCAAATAGATTCCTAAGTATGTTATATTGTGTAGGGTGATTTTAAATGAAATTTCTCTCTCTAACTCTTACTGCTGAGATATGTTGAAAATAAATAGAAATGCTGATGATTTATGTGGGTTTATTTTGTATTCTGCAACTTTGCTAAAGTTGTTGATCGTTTCCACTAGCTTTTTAGTTGATCGTCCAGGATTTTTAAAGTAGACCATCATATCATCTGCAAAGAGTGATAGTTTGGTCTCTTCACTGCCTATTTTAATACCTTCGATTACTTTTTCTTCTCTAATTGCTACTGCTAGTGTCTCTAGTACAATGTTAAATAATAGAGGTGACAATGGGCATCCTTGTTTCACTCCTAATCTTATTAGGAATGCTTCTAATTTATCACTTTTGCAGAGGATGTTTGTTGATGGTTTTAGATATATACCACTTATTGTTTTTAAGAAAGGCCCTTCCTTCCTAAACTTTCTACTGTTTTCAGGAGGAATATCAGGAGGAATGGGTGTGGTATTTTGTCAAAGGCTTTTTTAGCATCTATTGAGATAATCATGTGGTTTTTGTTGGTTTGCTTGTTGATATGGTCAATTACGTGGATGGTTTTCCTAATATTGAACCATCCTTGCATTCCTGGTATAAATCCCACCTGATCATAATGAATAACCCTCATGATACTTGCAGGAGTCTTTTTGCTAGTATTCTGTTTAAAATTTTTACATCTATATTCATTAGGGAGATTGGTCTGTAGTTTTCTTTCTCTGTTTTTGATCTACCTGGCTTTGGGATCAGTATCATATTTGTGTAATAGGAGTTTGGTAGAACTTCTTCTTTTCTTTTTGTGTCAAATAGTTTGTATAGTTTTGGAATGAGTTGTTCTTTGAAAGTTTGATATAATTCACTTGTGAATCCATCTGGTCTTGGAGATTTTTTTTTAGGGAATTCTTGGATGACTTGTTCAATTTCTTTTTCTAATATGGGATTATTTAAGTATTTAATTTCTTCTACTTTTAATCTGTGCAATTTATATTTTTGTGAATATTCATCCATATCACCTAGATTGCTATATTTATTACACTATAATTGGGCAAAATAGTTTTTAATGATTGCCTAGATTTCCTCTTTATTAGAGGTGAGGTCTCCCTTTTCATTTTTGATACTGTTATTTTGGTTTTCTTCTTTCCTTGTTTTTTAATTAGATTGACCAGTACTTTATCAATTTTATTTGTTTTTTTCAAAGTACCAGCTTCTTGTCTCATTTATTAATTCAACAGTTCTTTTACTTTCAATTTTATTAATTTCTCCTTTAATTTTTATGATCTCTAATTTAGTTTTTAACTGGGGATTTTTAATTTGTTTGCTTTCTATTTTTTTGATTTGCATGCCCAGTTCATTGATCTTTGTCCTCCCTAATTTCTTAATATATGCACTCAAAGATAAAAATTTCCCCCTGAGTACTGCTTTAATTGCATCCCACAGATTTTGATAGCATGTCTCATCATTGTCATTCTCTTCAATGAAATTATTAATTGTTTCTATGATTTCTTCTTTAACTGATTTTGGAGAATCATATTTTTTAATTTCCAATTAATTTTTGATTTGCCTTTCCATGGCCCTTACTAATTATTATTTTTATTGCATTATGCACTGAAAAGGTTATATTTACTATTTCTGTTCTTTTTCATTTGTTTGCCATATTTCTCTGCCCAGATTTAAAAAAATATTTCTTTAGAATATTTTTTCCATGATTTGTGATTTTTCCCACCATTCTTTTAGGAGCTGACAAGCAATTCCACTAGGAAGAAAAATTTGGGTAGAATTGTCACTTTTATTATATTGGCTTATCCTACCTATGAGGAATTAATGTCTTTCCAATTATTTAGATCTAGTTTTAATTGTGTTAAAACTGTTTTGAAGTTGTGGTTCATATGATCCCTGTGTTTGTTTTGGCTAATAGATTCCTAAATATTTTATATGGTCTAGAGCAGTAATGTGCAAACTTATTAAAGAGGGGACCAAAGAAACGGAAATGCTTATCTGTCAGTCTGTTTCTAAGGCAAGTATTTCAAAGTTTCATTGTATTGTTTCCTACTCATTTTATTCTTCAGATTAGGAATAATGTCTGGAAGCTGTATAGAACATTTTAGGGGGCCACTTCTGGCCAGCGGGCTGTAGTTTGCCCATCACTGGTCTAGAGTGATTTTGAGTTTCTATTTCTAACACCAGCTGCTGAGTTTTGTTGGAAATATATAGAAATTTTGATGATTTATTTGGGTTTATCTTGTACCCTGTAACTTTGCTAAAGTTGTTAATTATTTCCACTAGTCTTTAGCTGATTTTCTGGTGTTTTTTAAGAATATCATCATATAATCTGCAGAGATTGATAGTTTAGATTCCTCATTGCCTACTTTAATCCCTTCAACTTCTTTTTCTTCTCTTAATTGCTACCTGCAGCATTTCTAGTACAATATTAAAAAAATAGAGGTGATAATGGGCAACCTTGCCCCATTCCTTATCTTATTCGGAAGGCTTCTAACTCATCCCCACTGCAGATGATGTTTGCTGAGGGTTTTAATTCCATACTATGTATTATTTTGAGGATGACCTTTCTCTTCCTATACTTTCTAGTTTTTCAATAGGAATGGGTGCTGTACTTTACCAAATTCTTTTTCTGCATCCATCTAGATAATCATGTGATTTCTATTGGTTTGATTATTGTTATGGTAAATTTTGTGAATGGTTTTCCTAATATTAAACCATCCTTGAATTCCTGGTATAAATTCCACCTGATCATAGTGAATAATGCTTGTAATCACTTGCTAGAGTCTTCTTCCTAGTATCCTATTTAAGATTTTTACATCTATATTCATTAAGGAAATTGGTCTATAGTTTTCTTTCTCTGTTTTTGATCTGCCTGGCTTTGGAATCAACACCATATAAAGAATTTGGTAAGACTCCTTATTTGCTTATTTTATTAAATAATTTGTATGTTATTGGGATTAATTGCTCTATATATGTTTGATATAATTTACTTGTGAATCCATCTTGTCCTGGGAATTTTTTCTTTGGAAGTTCCTTAATGGCTTGTTAAATTTCTTTTTCTGATATGGGTTCATTTAAGTATTCTCTTTCTTCTTCTGTTAATCTAGCAATTTATATTTTTATAAATATTCACCCATTTTACCTACATTGTCATATTTTTTGCCATATAATTGGACAAAATAGTTCTTAATAATTACCTCAATTCCCTCTTCATTAGAGGTAAGATGACCCTTTTCATTTTTGATACTCTTAATTTGATTTTCTTCTTTCTTTTTTCTTATTAGCTTGACTAGTACTTTATCTATTTTATTTGTTTTTTTTCAAAGTACCAGATACTGGTCGTATTTATTACTTCAATTGTTCTTTTACTTTCAGTTTTATTAATTTTCCCCTTTAATTTTTAGGATTTCCAATTTAGTTTTTATCTGGGGATTTTTAAATTGTTATTTTTCTAATTTTTTTAAAATTGCAAGCCTAATTCATTGATCCCATCTTTGTTGCTATAGGCACTGAGAGATATAAAATTTCCTCTGAGACCTGCTTTGGTTATATCCCATACATTTTGATATGTAGTCTCCTCATATTTATTCTCTTTAATGAAGTCCATAATTGTTTGTATGATTTCTTTTTTGACTCACCAGTTTTGAAGCATTAGATTATTAATTTCTAATTAACTTTAAATTTGTCTTTCAATGAATCCTTATTAATTATAATTTTTATAACATTATGATCTGGAAAATTTGTACTTATTATTTATGCTATTCTGCATTTATTTGTAATATTTCTATGCCCTAGTCTGTGGTCAACTTTTTTATGTGTACCATGTACTGCTAAGAAGAAGCTATTTTTTTATCCCTGTTCAGTTTTCTCAAGATACTATTAACTAATTTTTTAATACAATTTCATTCACTGACCTTACTTCTTATTTATTTTTTTGGTTCAATTCATCTAGTTCTGAAAGGGGAAAGTATCTGTCACTATTATGGTCTTACTATCTATTTTCTCTTGAAGTTCCTTTAGTTTCTCCTTTAGAAAGCTGGATGCTATACCATTTGATATATAAATATTTAATATTGATTTTACTTCATTGTTTATATTACCTTTTAGAAAGATGTAATTTCCTTCCTTATATCTTTTAATCAGTCCGATTTCTATTTTAGTTTTGTCCTGTATCATGATTACTACTCCTGCTTTTTTTCCTTTAGATGATTTATAATAAATCCTGCTCCAGCATTTTACCTTCAATCTGTGTGCATCACCCTGCCTTAAATGTGTTTCTTGTAAACAACATATAGTATGAGTTCATCCCTTTCACATTCTATGTGATGATTACTAACTGCTTATTTCCCTCCATCATATTATCCCTTTTAAATCCAACTCTATTCCCTTTCCCTTTCATCACCAATATTTTGCTTTTTATCACACACACACACACACACACATCCCCCTCCCTCCAATTAAATTCCTCTTACTTATCTTACTCCCCTTCTACTTCTTTGCTTGGTAAGATATAATTCTATACGCCACTGAGTATACTTTTTTATACTCTCAGCCAATTATGATGAGAGTTGTGTAATTGAAATCTGAAAGCCAGAACTACAATTACCAGCACCCCACTCTCCTTCTCATGGCAGAATGTAAAATTTGTGTAGCCCTGCCTCTTGCTCTCTCTTCCTGTGATCTACTTTGTTGGAGGTGGTATGAAGTGAGTGGCAGGAGAATCTATTCTTGTGGCCTAATATATTGTTAGATAATTACCTTTTTATTCCTTTACTTTGAAGGATAATTAATAAGCTGTATAGAATGTAATACTTGTAGTTTTGGACATTAATTTAAATCTTACAATTTTTGTGACCAGAAATGGGGTTTAGAACCCTTAATTCTCTCTAAGTGAATAGATTAAAAAACAACAACAACAATAACAAAAAACCTGTTTCTCCTGCCACAGCTTTTTTTGCCTTTCCCCTATGAGGAGTACTGGTGTCTCCACCTATCTGCCTTATTGCTGCTGCCTGCTGCTGCCATTCCTACCTCCCTTGCTAACTTCCTGGGGGGTCCTTGCTGAGCCTGCAGCTTCTATTCCTCCTACTGCTGCTGCTGTTTCTGTTGCTGTGGTTGGTATTAACCCCTCTTTCCCTTGCATTGCTAATACCTGAATGCTCTGTGGCCTGTTAATCTGGGTGTGTTTTTTGTTTGTTTGTTTTTAGCAACAATTAGCCTCTAACCCTCCTGACTCCTTTTACCTAGGGGAAGCAACCCTGCCTCCCCACAAGCTATCATCTAGCAGCTCAGAATCCCAGAGTGTTGAAGGAAGTTAATAATTTCAGTTCAGTTTTTGTTGTTGTTGTTGTTTTTGTTATTAGAAGTCTTATGAGGAAAGGAGAGAATGGGTGCAAACAGGTAAGAGAAAGATTTTGCACAGAGATCAGTATGCTGTGTCTTACCACATTCTGTGGAATGGTAGAGCTTGTTCTGGAATGTGGGGAATATATAAAAAATAACACAGAGACCTGCCAAAGGGCTTTTGGACTTCCTGTTGGGGGGATAGCCTAAAGCTGGTAACTTCTTTCTGCTTGTGATCTATGTAAGACTAGGAGGGGTTTGGATTTTTATTCCCATGAAGCTGAAGCTACCTATCCTGCTGTCCTGTTTGGATACATCTGGCCTACTTTGTGATCCACTCGTGTTTCAGTGCCCTGAGAGTATGTTCCAAACTGCTGAGAAGATCTGTTGTCTGACCAGCCAGTGAACCTGTCTATCGTGGGAAGACCTACAACCATCTTAGGCCTAACTGGCCATGGTTGATCCCTGAGATAAAGGGTCAGTCTACTTTGAAGAACTACATGCCTTGCCAACATTTATGTGGGAGGATTATAGTCTCAGGTATTTAGACAGCTGGGATTTATAGATAGTCAGAGTAGGGAACTTGGAAAACCAGAAGAAACTCCTTTCTGCAAGGGTTGTAGAAAAGGGAGGTTTTAGCTAGATGCCATGGTTTAGGGCATTCTATTCCTTAATCCTCCCTTCCATCTTACCATGATTAAAATAAGCCCTAACCTGTTTTGTAAATCTGTCTAAGATTCTGAGAATTGTGTTGTGCCTTGTGAGAAGGCTTTCAGGCCTTCTTCATTGTGGGTTATGAAGAGACTCTCAATCTTGGTATCTCACTATTATCAAAACCAACTATCCAAACTATCAACCTATTTCAGAAGGTATTAATTATTGGGCTAAATTGAGAAAGTTAAGCCTTATCTTTCTCTTAGAAGTTGGCTTTCTATTTAAGGTCATTCCTAAACTCCTACATGTCTCTCAAGCATAGTAGCCACTTAAACCCTTTTTTTTTTTTTTTTTTTTTTTTTTGATTTCCCAGACTAGCTCAGCTAAGCAGCACTGAGGAGTTTTTACCTTCACTATGCTTAAAATAAAGAGCTTTTGTTTTCCCTCACTAACTTAGCCTTGTGATAAAGCCTTTAGGTCACCTTCTATTCAAAGGCTGATTAAGGTGTGTCTCCATCTGCCAGCCTTGTGATGTCTTCACTCCTAGCCAGTACATACTAGACTAGCACCACTTACAGATAGAAATTAGATTTGCAACCAATTTAATAAACAGAATTGCAAGCTTGGCCCAGTTTCCTGCCAATCTCAAACAGCTCCCATTTTGGGAGAGCTTTACCTAGCTCACACAGCTCAAAGATTTGGGGTGTATTTTCTTACTACTGTATCTAGGTGCAGTTGTCCTTGCAATTAGCTTGAGTAATCCTGAGATTCAAGGGGGAAATTCATTTTCTTACACACCCCCTTGCCATTTTGACCTGCCCAGTCTCTGTAATACATCCAACATGGGGTTTGTCTAAACTATGCCCAGAATGGTTATGGGGAACCACAGAGGTGTGACCAAAGGAATCTAAACAGATGATGATACTGTGGAGGGGAAGGAACCTTAAAGGTACTGGAGGTGAATTTTATGCTTTTCAGACTCCATTGCTAACTGTTCTAGGTTGTTCCCCTCCGAATAGTGAAGAAGTCTCTGTAATGCAGCTATTGGAAGTAAAGAAAAGGACTCTTTAATTCAGAGGCTATATCTTGTAACATATATTGTATTTGCTGATTGTTTTAAGATTTAATTTTGTTTTTTAAGTTCACATATTAATCTAATATAACATCTTCTGTTAAACTAAATCATTTTCAAGTACTGTGTTTTGGCTTTTAGCTATATATTCTGTTACATCATGCTTATTTGTACCTCCCTCTATGCTGAGCCCCTATGGTATTGTATAAATGAAAAATAATTCAACATTTATAAAACTTTTTCTTCTTTGAGAATAATTTTAGAATGAAAAACTTGCTACTTCCCTTAATCAAGAAAGTGAACTGTTTGGAGAAGGTGCCATGGAGATGCCTGCAGAAACCTCACACTGCACCAAAAAATTCAGAATGAACTTTGTGATATAGTGAAATTGAACCATGGGGGATTGAATGCATTTATTTTGAAGATAGACTCTTATGCCAAAGGGGACTACCCCCTAAATGTTTTTTTTTTTGTCAATGAGCCTAGCAATCATTAGTTTTTTTCTCTTTCTTTTATTTCCCTCCCATTGCCAAATTGTTGTAATTTACCTTAGAAAGTGCAATATTATATGTGCCTCTAGCTGAAGATCTTTTTTTTTTAATTTTTAAACCCTTAAGTTCTGTGTATTAGTTCCTTGGTGGAAGAGTGGTAAGGGTGGACAATGGGGGTCAAGTGACTTGCCCAGGGACACACAGCTGGGAAGTTTCTGAGGCCAGATTTGAACCTAGGACCTCCCATCTCTAGGCCTGGATCTCAATCCACTGAGCTACCCAGCTGCCCCCTCTAGTTGAAGATCTTTAGAGATGTAAGTTGGTTATGTATATTTTCCATGGGGAAGTATGTAAATCTGAGAGATTTCTACATGCACATTTTCCATGGGAATCAGAGGGGGGATTATGTAATTGGAATCCAGACCATAGAATTCCCAGCACCCCTCTCTCACATTACATGCTGATGTAGGCAGGATATAAATTGTTTATAGCCCTGCCTCTAACTCTCTTTTCCTGTGATCCCATTTGATAGAGGTGTGAGGTGACTGGCAGGAGAATCTACTCACGTGGCCTTATATTTTGTTAAATAATTACCTTTTTATTCTTTTACTTCAGTGATTATTAATAAACTTCATAAAATATAATACTTGGAGCATTTAAATCTTACAGAATAATGTTTAAGCATTGCCCATCACCACCCATATCCTCCCCTCTCTATAATGATTTTTCATACTCCTTTATGTTATATAATTTAACCCATTATGTCTCTTCCTTCCTCTTTCTCTCTGTTCAACCCTCTCTTTCAGCCTTTGATTGATATTTTTTCATATTATTCATATGCATATATATCCTGTCTTAGATATATATAATTCCATATCATCACATTTAAATAGATATCATAATCAGCTTACTTCTCCACCCTCTTCCTGAGTAAATTCCTTCTGTCTTCTCTACTATGTTGATAAAGATTTTATTTAGTTTTATGTAGAATAAGTTTTAAGACCACAAGAAAGAGTTTTGTTCATTTTAATGATTCCCCCTTAAGGGAGAAGACCACAGAACTTGGAGAGAGGTCACTTTAAGGGAGGAGAGAGAAATGGGAAATGAGATTTCTTGGAGCTTGTCTTGGTCTGGTTTTGGGAACCAGCTGGTGAATGGATATTTTTCTGACAGAAAAGAAGATTTGTTTATTATTTTTGAAGAGTTTTATTTGCGTTTTGAGATATATAAAGAACTAAGAAAAAGCGTTACTGAGAGCTTTTCCTTTCTGAGCCACAGAGGGTGCTGAAGAGCTTTGTGTGCACTGTCACAAAGATTTGGACCAGTGAAGTACAGAGAGAAAGAGAATATGCATCAGTCTTTGTGAACCTGAACTGTCAGTTATATATGAAAGTTTGACTTAATATATTATTTTAAGGAGGTGTTTGAAGATAAAGAATTCATATCAATTTAAGATTTTCTAAATTAGCTTAGGATAAGATAATTATGGGAATTTTAATATTTTAGCCAGTTAGAGCAGTAGAGTTCAGGTTCACTTTGGTGAATAAGAAGAAGTCCTGTGAAGAACAGTTGGTTGGGTTGATTATATGAACTTATTAGAAATAGAATTTTATAATAGATCTCCTTACGTATTCATCATACTACTTATTCTTCTCTCTACTTAAAAAGGAATAATGAATAATGTTGTGTAAGACTCCCTCAAGCAAGTTCCTCCACTGCCTGAATCAGCTTGACCCAGACAGCTATAGCTGTATCTATATCAACACAGTCAGATAAATTATATAACAGCTATTATTTAATTATTACATTTAGTTTAAATCAAACTAGTCTTAAAGTAATTAATTTACATTTTGAAATATACCAGTTTACAATTTTAACTATTACATTAGAAACACAATTTCAATATTAATTATTACAACTACTAAAAATAATTTTTGCGAATTATAGAAATCCTCTTTCAATGTAGACATTTAAACATTTTGAACTTAATGAGTCCCTTAAATTTTCTCTTTTTATTTACCTTTCTGGGCTTCTCTTCTTTTCTGTATTTGGCCTTCAAATTTTTTGTTTAGGTCTGGTTTATTTCTCAGGAATGCTTGGAATTCTATCTTATTGAATGACCATTTTTTCCCCCTGAAAGAATATACTCAGTTTTGGTGGACTCTGTGTTGTAAATCCAGATTTTTTACCTTCCTGAATATCATATTCCATGCCTTTCAATCCTTTGATGTAGAACCCACTAGGTCCTGTGATCCTAACAGTAGCTCCATGGCAGAGGGCAGCAACCTTTTGGCCATGAGAGCCATAAATGCCACATTTTTTAAAATGTAATTTCATGAGAACCATACAGTGCTCACAATGCATGCTCTTGTAACAGTGAGCGCTCCTGTAACAGCACCTGAAAAAAATTGACTTTATGGCTGCTACAGAAAGAGTCATATCTGGCCCTCAAAAGAGCCAGATATGGCTCAAGAGCCATACGTTGCCAACCCCTGCTCCATGGTATTTGAATATTTTCTTTCTGGCTGCTCGAAGTATTTTCTCTTTGGCTTGGTGGCTCTTAAACTTAGCTATTACATTCCTGGAAGTTGTCATTTAAGGATTTCTTTCTGGAGGCAATCTGTGAATTCTTTCAATTCAATTATTTTGAATTTCTTTCAATTCTTTCCATTTCAATTTTATTTTCTTGTTTGAGGATCTCTGAACAGTTATCTTTGATAATGTCTTATAATATTATGTCCAAGCTTTTGTTTTCATCATGACCTTCAGGTAGTCCAGTAATTCTCAAATTGTCTCTTTTAGATCTATTTTCTAGGTCATTTGTTTTTTCATTATGATGTTTCTTGTTTTCCTCTCTTTTTATTTCTTTGATTTGCTTTACCATTTCTTGATTTCTCATGAAATCACTAGTTTCTTGATGTCCATTCTGATTTTTAAGACCTGATTTTATTCTGTCAGTTTCTTATTTTCTTTTATTGTTTGGCCCATTTCCTCTTGCATCGCTTTCATTTCACTTTCCCACTTTTCCTCTGCCTCTCTTACTTGGTTTTTGAAGTCCTTTTTGAATTATTCCAGAATCTGTTCAATCCACATTTATCTTTTTTGACCTTGTGTATGTTTCCTTTGCATTCATTGCCCCTTCTTTGTTTGAACCTTGTTCTTTGTCTCCATAAAAATTCTTTAGAGTATGGTGCTTTTTTTGTTGTTTGCTAATTTTTCTTATCTAGTTATAGATAGACTTGGGGGTAATGTGATGGTCTGAGGGCTGAGAACTCTAAAGGCCCCTCCCCATGCTGATTTAATTGACCCTTGATATGCTGATAGCTTAAAGAGTTGTCCCAGTCTTTGGTAGTACTTCACTCTGATTTTGATGAAGTCAAGGACTGATCAAATTCTAGCTCCAGTCTTAGGCTCAAGTTTTTGGTCTCACTTTGTACTTGATCCAATCAGGCACACCCTCAATTGTCCTATCATGGAGCTCTGCCCTGAGCTTTAGACAAAAAGATCAATAATTAGTACTATCAGCCACCCCAAATTGTGAACTAAGACCTAATCCCAAACCCATACTAGAATTCTCTCAATTGAGGCTCCAGACTTCTTCATAGTTTTGACATTTCAAAGGTTATTGGTTGGCTTCTACCACTATTTGCCCAGGCAGGATCTCAGTATCTGGATGTTGGCTTGGGCATAGCTTCTGATCCTCGGACAGCAGATGTGTGGTGGGTGAGTGTGTCTTGCTCTTCCTTCCTTGCTATAACTTCTTGCTGGCTCTCCTTTCCTTTCAGCCCAGAGCCACAGATGTTCTTTGCCTACCTTTTGGCTTTTTGTTTGCTTGAAAGTTGTTTCACTCTGTCTCCTTTTGGTTCTTTCACTCCTGTTTTTGTTTTGTTGCAATATTTTAATCTTGTTCATAGAGGATTCTCATGGTGACATAGAGCTACTCTGGATTACTCCTCCATCTTGGTTCCAACCCCAGAACTGAAGGTAGATATTTTTAAAAAGAGCAGAGTATCTGAAGTCACAGAGAGAAAAGACCTGTACCAAGGAATTGAAGAGTAGAAGAATACCATACAGATAAGGAATGTGAGAAGGAGCTTAGTATGCAAATACTCACAGATACCACACACACATTTGAGGCTCTTCTATGAGTGTGAGGACTGTATGCTCTGAGAAAGATTAAGATATTTGTCCTCCAAGAAATTTTAATGTATATCTAAAGTGCTATCAGGTGAAAGATCATGCAGGAAGAGTTAGAGGAAGAATAAGGAACTCGACGTGTCTGGTAATGAAGACATCTAGTTAACAGAAAATGTGGATTTCTTTCTGAAGTGGGAATGTATGTTTATCAAGAACCTCATAAGACTTATCAAACAGATGGCTGATACTCAACCCTGTTGATTTATTTGAACATAAATAATTCTGCCAGAAGAAATTTAAGAAGTTTTGTTACAAAGTCTTGGCCAAGAAACTGAAGGACATCAGAGTCCAGAAAATTGTTTCCTTCCTTGTTTCCACCAAAAGCAAGGAATAATGAAGAAAAAGTTGAATTGAAAAGTGAATGTCTACAAAGATGATGTCTGACATTGAGATTTCAATTTCTGTCTCATGGTTTAAAATAGAGGTATGACAGGCTTTTTGGCTGAGCATAAAATATATCTAACAAAGACTCAAAAAGTTATATTTGTCTCATGTCTTAGAAATAAAATGGCTTTCATTTGAAAAGGAAAGATAAAACATTATCAACATTCACCAAAATAGACCTTGTATACAGGCTATATTAAAAGAAGAAGCAAAACAATCAACACCCAGAAATTCCCAGGGGATAAAATCCCAGAAAAGAGTAAGTCCTATGTCTTCGAATGCAGAAAGAGAAATGAAGAATATTTAAGCATCAAGGAAAATTATCTAATACAAAAAGGCAAGTTTAGCTTGATTGATATTGTTGAAATTTTGTGTAATGAGACACATTTCTGGAATGTGTCTCTGGACTGTATAGCTAATTCAATAGAAATAGTTCAAGTAATATAATTGGGTGATAGTACAGTATATTAAGATGTTATACTCATGGGAAGAAATATAGGAAGCAAAGGGCAGAAAGATGATGAAGAGTATTTGGGTAAAAATCTATAGAGGGAGAAACAAATCAATTTTGTTATCAGGGTATAACACAGACCACCTGGACACAGAGAAGAAAGAGATGAGAATTTTAGAAAACAGATCACAAGCTTGGCACAGAGTTATGATATAGTAGTGATATGGGACTTCAATTATCAAGACATCTGTTGGCTCTCTCTGCCAAAAGCAGAGTGGCTAATAACTTCTTCACTTGCCATTAATGATAGTTTCATCCTTCAGAAGGTAGAAGAATCAACAATGGAAAATTCTGATGCTGATTCTCACTAGCATGAAGCAACTGATTGCTGGAATAAAAATTATGAGAACCTCAATTAAAATGACCCTTCCAAGTATTTGTGATTAAGAAAGGCAACACAAGTCATCCTGACCCTCATTATCTTACGGCCTAGGTTGTTCCATTTTATCACTTTTCCAGGGTTCTCTAGTTCCATTAAGGGGTTTCTATGCCTTTGGTTCCACCCCACTGATTGTGTTCCCCTAGTGTAGGGCCTGTTCCCTATACTTTATTTCTTTTAGCCATTAACAATGAGATTAGCTTTTAGATAGTAATATTATTTCAAGAAGACATAATAACAAATATATAAATGTCATCCTATAACACATAGGTTAAACTCCCTTTACTTTTGTACCTCCTCAGTCTAGAGTGAGAGAGCCTAATTTCATAGATTAGCTAGTTCTCATAGAGTACAGCCCTCGTACCAAGTCCAAAACTCCTCTTTTGCTCAATTCCCAAGAATCCTGGATTCACAGGATATCCTTGCCAGACCAGCTGACTGGGCCGTCCCAATTGGAATCCTGGCTCCAAGGTTATTATATTCAAACCCTAGGATCTATGTGGGTCATCTTTGGAGCCTGAAACTGAGGAGGACAAACAACATAAAATAGAAATAAATACCCTTAAGACCCATTTCTGGGAGCTGGGGTGAAAGAGGAGTGATTCTAGAAGGAAAACCCTTGCGTTCTCATTGGTGTAGTTCACAAGTACCATGCTGTGGGTGAACTGTGTTCTTCACCCTCTGGATACCACAAGTAAGATTGGTCAAAGGAGAGGTCAAATTAAAGAGTGAACAATTAATTCACTCTCTGCAATTTAAAAGTTTAAAAGAAGCTATTCCCAAACATTTTGTAGAGTACATAGAGTATATTAGGCAAGGTAATTTTGAAAGACTACTACACAAGGAAGCTTGGCCCTCTTCAGTTAGGTGAACTGGACATGCTCAGGAAAGCTTACATTACAGAAGGATAACAAACCAAACCATATATTGATATGAAATCAGCATTTTGAGAAGGCATATTTAAAAAAAATTAAAGCATAAGTTCTTAAGTGGTGGTCCATTGGTTTAATAATATGGGAAAATAGGTATGTTTTCATTTTCATGTGAATATAATTTAGTATTTCCTTGAATTATGGAAGTAGGTAACAAAACATTATTCTAAGGAATCTATAGGCTTTACCAAATGGTCAAAGGGATTAAAAACAAACACACACACACACACACACACACACACACACACACACACACACACACACACACACAAATTTAAGAACCTCTGGTTTATAAAAAGGATAGCTAGAATGTAATGAACAAAAATATAATAGGAGAATGAGTCAGCTTGAGAATGGTGAAGTACCAAGAATGGAATTCTGAAGACCAAAAGAGAAATAACCCCAAAGAGGATAAATATGAGAGTTGTTCTGAAGATATTATTGTGAAAGCATAGATAACTTAATAGTCATTTAAAAAATAACTTATAGGCTATGGAAATAAGTGAGGATTGATACAAAAGAGTAACTCAGTGCTATAAGAATGAATTTATGAATGCTAGATCCTAGAATGAGTGGAGACTGGTGGGAAAGTTAAGGCAGGGGGGAGTTATATTGTGGGAAAAAAAGACCAAAGATGATAAAATATTGCATTTGGTATGGGATGGAACTGTAATACCTGCCAGTAGAGGGGATCCAGATGTAAATGTTCTTAAAGTTTCATTTTGCTTCTTATTTCCCTAACATGGATAATGATCTTTGGACTGTAAAGGAAAACAAAATTGGATAATAAGGGGTTGATGCTCAATATAACTAACAAGATAGTAAGTGAATATTTAACTGTCTTTTATTATTTCAAGTCACTTGACCTAGAAGAATTGTATCCTATGATACAAGGAATACAAACAAACACTAATAACCAAAAAAAAATCCTTCTAGATATGGATTCTGTCAGTGATACTTAGAAAATTGTAGAGAATAGAAAAGATATCACAAAACTTAAATGGATACAATCTTGAATTTAAAAGGCAGTAATAGAATTGAATCTGAAAACTACAGTCTATCAGTTTTAAAAAATTCCTAGTGAAATTTTAGAATATATTATTAAAGAAACAATTGATGAATATTTAGAAAATAAGTCAATAATAAAAAAGAACCAATATGGCTTCTTCAAGAACAAATCAAATATGTAGTTTTTGTACATCATCAAATATATATATATATATATATATGCAAACTCTTATCTTCCATTTTAGAATCAATACTAAGTATTGGCTCTAAAGCAGAAGAATAATAAATAAGGGCTGGACAATGGGGGTTGTGACTTGCCAAGGGTCACATAGCTAGGAAGTATCTGACACCTTATTTGAACTCAACATTTCATGCCTCTAGGCCTAGATAAATCCACTGAGCTCCATAACTACTCCTTATCTGTATTTTAACAAGGAGTTTGATAAAGCATTTCACAATTTTCTTGTGAAAAAAGAAAGACATTTGGACAAAATAAGAAGTGCTTAACTTTGGTTTCATGAATATACATACGTATATGTATAGGGGATAATTAATTCATTATAAGTTTTTCCTTTATAATCAAAGGTATTTTACTTTATTTATTTAAAAACATTCTGAGGAGTCCATTGACTTTATCTGACTGTCAAATGGATTAATGAAACAAAATATGTTAAGAAATCTATAGGAGAAAATAACAAATTTATATGGTCGCAGACCAAGTTTAATAGCCAGACCAAATAGTAATAGTTAATGGCTCTAAGTAATTTTAGCTAAAAAGTTTTTATATTCAATCAGTCTACCTTCTTCTAGTCTTCTCTATAATGCCCCAGAAAGCTATTCATCCAGGAAAGTAACTTCGACTCTGGAATTCACATACCCACATATTAAAAGTACCCTCTGTTCATTGGTCTCCTTCTAATTGGAGGATGGAAGACTTCCAAAATCTCCATTTCATAAGGATGCTCAGTCTCATCTCTTCATTTCCAACATGTTTGTACTTTGCACTGCTCCCTCATGATACCAGCCCTGATACCTTTTCTTTCACTTTCCTTCAGTTTTCTTCTATATATTGTCTTCCCCATTAAAATGTAAACTTCTTAAAGACAGAAATTGCCTTTATTTTTATTGAATTTTTATTTCCAGTGATTAGCACAGTGTCTGACACAGAGTAAGTGACACACACACACGTGTGTGTGTGTGTCTATGCATGTAGGTATATGCATATGTGTATAAGTTGTTGTTTCTTAATTGGTTGACAATGTTTTTAAATATTTTCTTTAGTGACCTTGAAAAAGACATAAAGGCCACGCTTATTAAATTTTCAGATAACAAAACTTGGAAGAATGATTAAAACACTGGAATACAACTTTGAGACACAAATAGTCCTTGACTGTTTAGAGTATTTTACCACATCAAATTTGCGTATTGATGATATCAAGAATACCACATTTAGTTCCTCAAGTTCTGGTAGAGGATTAATGTCTCTAGACACAATCATACTTCTTCATTCCTAATAATATTTTCCATCTACCTAACCTTAACTACTACTCTTGCTTTGAGGGTTGTAATAAAATCAATATTGCTTTTGCTTCTGGAAAGAACATGTCAATAGACTGTCCCATTTGTTTAATTTACCCTCCCTGTAACTTCTCAAAACAAAACAAAAACTTTCCCTCACTATTGTTCTGTAAGAGTTTTTTTCTTCTTTAAACTCTTTAAGAGAAAATATTACTTTCTTCCTGTTTTTATATTTTATTCCCCAAGCTAAGCAAAGTGAATGGCACAAAGTAAATATCTAATGAATGCTTTTTCTATCATTCCTTCATTTATTCCATTATCCTGTAGAAGCAAACCAGAATGGTGAAGGGCCTCTAGTCCAGGCCATATTGAGGATCAACTGAAGGAACTAGCAATGTGTGACAAATGAAAGAGAGGACTCACTGAACATATGATAGCAACTTCAAGGATTTTAAGAGTTGTCTAATAAAAATGGATTTAGGTGTGTTATCCTCGGCTCCAGAGAACAGAAACAAACAAATAAAATGAATGGAAACTACAGAGACCCATTTAAGATTGATTTCAGCAAAAATAAACCAAATGAAAACTACAACTTTCTAATACAGATAGTCAAAAATTAAATGGGATGACCTCATTATGTTCAAGTAGAGTCCCACTTTTTTATATAAATATATATATATATATATATATATATTTATATATATATATATATATATATATATATATAGGTGTGTGTGTTTGTGTGTGTGTGTGTGTATTATCATTTTTGTTAATATTTCAAAAAGTTAGATGCTGAGCTCACTTCAACTCTGAAATTTTGCAACTCTTTCTAATTTCTTCTCAAAGATCTATCATTGGACTTTTCTATAGTGTAACTATTGGGACTGTATTTCATTGAGGTAGAAGTAGCAAAAATGAATATCTGTCTTGCGTTGATTAATTCATTTGAGTTCAACAGATGCTATATTCAAGGCATTTTGCTAGGTTCTAAAGATAGAAGGAATCTAATAGGATAAGAGCATAAATACATGTACACAGAGAAGAATGGGACAATGCAAAATGAGAGGTATTAGTAAGAAGTGCAGGCAAAAGGTGGTAGAAAAAATATAAAAGGAGATAGAACGATTTAAGCTCAAAATAATTTAATGGAAAAGATGATTCTTGAGTTGGACCTTAAAGATAGAAAAGGATTTGGAGAAAAATAAATCAAGAGGAATATATTTCAGGCATAAGGAATAATATTAACAAATTTATATGGGAGGAGGTCAGGATAAGAAGGAAGAACAACTAAATTTCTGAGCCCAGTGTGGCTTGAAAGTAAAATATATAGGAGGAGTAGTATAAATTAAATTAGAAGATGGAGATGGCAGACAGAATGTGAAGAGTTTAAAATGATAAACTATAGAGTAGGATTGTGTTCTTTGGTTATTGATTTGGAATTTCTGATTATAGGAAAAAATAAGAACAGTGAAGAAAATCAAGAAAATTTTGTAGCAAAGATCACCCAACTTGAAAAGGAGATCCAAAAAAAAATTATAGGAGAAAATAATTCATTAAGAATTATAATTGGACAAGGGGAATCTAATGAGTTACCCTAAGGCAACAAGAAATAACAAAGAAAATTAAAAGAATAAAATAATGGAAGAGAATATGAAATATCTTGTTACAAAAGCAACTGACTTGGAGAATAGAAGAATTGTCAGACCAGGAGAAAGATATGATTAAACAAAAAGGGTTTAGGTACTGTCCTTTAAGAAATCATTAAGGGAATTTGCCTAGAAGCTATAGAACTAAAGGGTAAACTAGAAATGGAAAAAATCCACCACAAAGAGACCCCAAGATGAAAATGCAGAAGAACATCATTGCTAAATTCCATTACTCCCAGGTTAGGGGGAAAATAATATAAGCAGCAAGGAAAAAAATATGGAACAATAGTCAAAATAACACACGATTTAACATCTTCAACATTAAAAGAATAAATAGCATTGAATAAAATATTTTGAAGAGAAAAAGAGTTAGGTTTATAACTAAGAATAAAATTGCAAAGCTTATCATAAATAAATGGTGGGGGGTCCCAATTGAAATTTAACAAAATAAAAGAGTTTCAATTCTTGAGGAAAAAAGTAAAAATAAAGCTAGAATATTCAATCTATTAAAATCATAAGAAGGTAAACATGAAAGACCAATTATAAAAAAAACCTCAAGACAATTAATTTGTTTACTTCCTATGTGGGAAAATGTTATCTATAACCCTTAAGAATGACATCATTACTTGGGTAGTTTGAAAAGCATATATAGATAGAAGTCTTTAGGTTAAGTTGAACATAATGAAATGAGCTACAAATAATAAAATAGCATAGAAAAAGGTGAAATCAAACAATTATCTTAAATAAAAGAAGTATGTGTGGAAAAAATGGCACAGAGATGAGGAAAAGAGGGTGGAAGGCTGGTAGTACTACATTACCTTTACTAGATTTGAGTTAAGGAGAGAATGATATATGCAATTAGGAGAGGAAAGGTCTTTTTAATATACAGAGAAATAAGAAGGATACTAAAAATCTCTTCTAGGGATTGAGGAACTAAAAGAGGGAAAGGTAGATTAAGAGAAAGGAGGGAAAGGGACTGAGAAAAAGGAGAGATTCCTAAAATGGAGAAAATATCAAGACATGAGAGGTCAATGTCAGGAGATAAGGGAGTGGAGGCCTCAGGACAAGATAAGTTAGGGATTTTAAAAAGGAATTCATATAAAGACATTACAATTCAGGTTGGGAGTATTATTAAGGGACATTTTGAGGGGATGATAGAATAAGAAATAGAAGGTAAGGTGTAACAGACAAGGAAGAAAGCCTTAACAGGGTGGCTTGATTAAGAATGATGATGTAAAGGGGAGAGGATAAGGGATGGGTTTTAGAAGAAGTCAATATTTGAGAGATAGCAGACAAAATTAAATGTTTGAGGAGGGATACAACCAAAGGAGAGGAAAAGAAAGAAGGGCAAACAGTAAGGAATAATAGAATGGAGAAACATACACAAATAGTAATTATAACTTTGAATGTGAATGGGATGAATTCACCCATAAAAAGGAAATGGATAGCAAAATGAATCAAAACCCCAAACGGGACATTATTCTATTTACAAGACAGATTCTTAAGAGTTCCTGGTTAAGATGGCATCAGAGTAAAAAGCAGCTGCTTAACCTTTTCTAACTGAAACATATAGGACTCCTCAAGAAGACAAAGAAACAAATCCAGAGGAGCAAAGGGACCCCACAACAGGGCACAGCATTGGAGGTATGTGGAACTGGGGCATTTCCATTCTATAAAGGGGTGAAACAGCTCTCACTATAATGTGAGCTGAGCAACCCTCTCCCCCACCCCACACCACCTACAGTGCCAAAGGCAGTGCACAAGAGTTAGAGCAAGTTTGGGGCATGGATTAAGTCCTTGGCAGCTACCTGGCATCACCAGGGCATGCTCCTGAGAGCAGCAAGACTTAAGACCCCAAGAGGCTAAAGAATGGGTGTGGACTTTGAACACAGACCCTGAGCACAGGCACAAGTATGGGCGTGGACACAAGCCCAGACATGAATCCTGAGAGCAGGCAAGGACTTCGATCTAGAGCTCAGACGAGGACCTTGACTGGAGACCCAGTGCAGAGGGGTGCACAACTGTGGAAGCAGCACCCTGAGACTGTTAAAGGAGCCTCAGGCAGAGGAACAAGCAAGGGGACCAACAAGAGGTTAGACCCTGAGAACAACTGGACCTGAGACCTCAGGAGCCTAAAGAGCACAGACAGACCCTGAGTGTGAGGACAAACCTGAGAGGGTACAGGGCTAATAATGGCAACCCAGAGACAAGAACCCCAAAAGAGAAAGATCATCAAGAAGAAATCTGTAACACTTGACAGCTTTTACACAGATGAAATCCAGACAACAGAGCAAATAGCAGAGGAGAACAAACAAGTAATCATATCCAAACCTTCCAAAAATAATGAAAACTGGCCACAAGCTATTGAAGAGTTCAAATCTGAGATGATGAGAAAGATGGAAGAGATCTGGAAAGAAAATAACAGTTTAAAAGGCAGAATTTTTCAATTGGAAAGTGAGGCTCAGGAATTAAATGAACTGATGAGCAAATTGAACATCAGAAATGACCAGTTTGAAAAGGAAAACCAAAAGATTATAGCCGAAAACCAGTCCCTAAAAGCTAGAATTGAGCAATTAGAAGCTAATGATCTCTCAAGACAGCAAGAACAAATAAAACAAAGTCAAAAGACTGATAAAATAGAAGAAAACATGAAATATCTCAATGAGAAAGTGGCAGACCAAGAAAACAGGGCTAGAAGGGACAATCTGAGAATCATTGGTCTTCCTGAAAAAGCATAAATTAATAGAAATTTGGACTCTATACTTAAAGAAATTATTCAGCAAAATTGCCCTGAGGTTCTACAAGAGGGCAATATAGACATTGAAAAGATCCATAGATCACCCTCTACACTAGACCCAGAAAAGGTAACCCCCAGGAATATAATAGCTAAATTCAAGAGCTTCCAATTAAAACAAAACATTTTACAAGAAACCAGAAAGAGACAATTCAGATATCAAGGAGCACCAATCAGGATCACACAGGATCTGGCAGCCTCCACACTAAAAGACCACAAGGCTTGGAATATAATATTCAGAAAGGTAAGAGAACTGTGTCTACAACCAAGGATCACCTACCCATCAAAACTAACTATATGCTTCCAAGGGAAAGTTTGGGCATACAACAAGATAGTAGATTTCCAAGTATTTGCACAGAAAAGACCATGACTAAATGGAAAGTTCGATATCCAACCACAAAAATTAAGAGAAACATGAAAAGGTAAATAAGAAACAGAGGGGAAAGAAAGAAAACTCATATTTTTAAAATTTGCCTCTTTAAGGGCTTCAATACGGTCTAATTATTGGTATTCCTATGTGGAGAAATGTTGTGTATAATTCTCTGTAAGGAACTCTATTCACTATTATAGTATTCACTATTAGAGTAATTAGAAGAAATATTCATAGGGAGAGGTTGGAATACTAAATGGTCTAAGATGATATGGGGGTGGGTGGGAAAGAAGGAGGTGAATTGTAGAGGACATGAAGAGGAACTTGAATGAATAAGAAAAATAGGCTATACTATTACACACAAAAAGGGAATGGGAAGTCTAAAGGATGAATACTATTATAAGAAGGAGAGGAAGAGAGCATTAAGAGGTAATATTTAAACCTTATTCTCAGTGTAATTAACCCTGAGAGGGAAGAGTAGATTTATCCACTGGGATATAAAACTCTATCCAACCCTACTACGAAAGTCAGAAGGGAAAAGCCAAGGGGAGCAGGGGAGTGGGGAGGTCATAAAAGGGAGGGGAGAAGAAAGGGGAGGGAATTCATTAGGTCTTAAAAATAAAAAGAGGGGAATAATAAGGGAGATGGTAGAAAGGGAAGTAAATCAAGGGAGGGGATAAGGGATACCAGCTCAAAGCAAACCACTGGTTTAAAAGGAAATAGTGTAAGAAGATGGAGTAGAACTAGGAGAAGATACCAAAATGTTGGTGAATACACAACACAGAAGAAAAACTAAAGCTTGAACACACAGGTTGAGGAGGACATGATTGGGATGTGATAAATATGAAAAATGATAAAGGCTTGTATAAATATATAAATTAGTATTTTAATTAAAGCCATGTTTATAGATAAAGTTATCAGACCACGCGCTTGTAAGCATTCAAAACTGCCGCCTCCTCCATTACTGTTTCCAGTCTCCTAGCCAAGCCCCTACCGGCAAAAAAGAGACCACTTTCTCCTAACCCAAGAGATTTAAACCCTTCCCTGCGTCAAGACGTAAGCCTTCCCAAGCCCAAAAACCGGAAACGGAAACCCGTTGGACCATGGGAAATGTAGTTTGATACATTTCCCAAATTTCACTTTTACAATTCCCCGTGAGGTCCGGCAAAAAAAAAAAAAAAAAGGTTAGTCCTTTTTTCTTCACTGGACCTGTAAAAATAAACAACTTCTAAATTTTTCAGGAATTTTGGGGATAAAAGAAATAGATGAACAAATGGTTAAAATTAGACGCATTGACAAAAAACCAATTTGGGGCTGTCCCCCACTGGCATAACAGTGTACAATTAAAACAATACATACAACTCAATTTCAATTCCCCATAGTTCAATCAACTGCACCCCAAAGTTCAAAGTTTGGTCTTCATGGTACAGTGAAGGCTTTTCAGACATCTTCATGTGTCCTCACCAAACAAGTTCCTTGTCTGGATTTGGGGAGATGGCAAGATCCTTATCCTGAAATTATTCTCAAAAGAATTTAAACTTTACATTACAGATTACAAAACATACATTTTCTTCTAAGATTATATACAATTTAATTCCCCCTGAAATTACTCCTAAAAGAGTTAAATATTCATATATTTTACATTATCGGATTTTTTAAAAACTTAACAGATATCCCCGTGAGATAAATCTTAAAACACACCTTTTTTCTAAAAAGGTACCTCAGGTCAGCTAAGGATGAGTGGCTGAGTCCTGGGGGTTATATGAATTCAATTGGCAAAATAAAAAGAATAAAATTCAAGAAAAAAGAAGAAAAATTAACTTGTGAATGAAGTGTGCAAAAATCTGGGGAAAATAAACTTAGACCTTTGAATGAAGGCCTAATTAAAGTGAATTCAGCAGTGTGCAATTACCCATCCAGGGCCAGGACTTAAGGAAAATGTCTCTCTCTGATCTGACTTATCATCAGCTTTCCAGGGAAGTGAGCCAAATAAATAACCAATCTTTGGTGCTTTCTAGGAATCTAAGTCGAGGGGACCCACGTCCTCTAAAGTTTTAGAAAAGACTGGGACTCCAGGACTCAAACCCCAATTTTCAAGCCCGAAAGTATTGGCATAGAACTGCTGCAATCATGCAGATCTTAGTCAGTCAAGTCTCTGACCATGTGCTTTCTTTAGCACTATTAATGGCTTTCATATTCCCTTCTGGAATCAGAGAGGCATTTAAATCACAGTCCTATAGGCTCAGGTATTTGCTGTAGAATCAGAAAAAGGATAAATAATGATTATATATGTACTTCCAGTAGAAGATGATAAAAAGGAAAAATCAATTTCTCTCATTAAAATAATGTTTTAAAAATCAAATATATATATATATAGCTTAGAACTAGAAGGGTTATGTTACCCAAAAATGAGACTTTCTGTGAGAGAAAGTGGGTTTTACAAAATAGCAGATTCACAATGCACATTCAGATAGAGTACCATTATTTCCAATAGCACATTTTAAAACAATAAACAGTGATGTTTAAAATCATATACTTGTTACAACCTGTAACCCTTGGCAAATGCTGTTATTGCTTCCATAGCGAAATGTGATATTTAAAAAAGAAACCTTCTGGATAAGAGTATACAGGAGCTCCTTGACTCTCTGTATTTAAAACAATCCTGGGTAGGAAATGCTTCTACCCATTTAAGGCAATAATATCTCTTATAATAAAATATATAAGAGCTTTATACTTTTAAGACAACAATTCTTAAGGATTTAAAGTAAAAGTTAAAAAGATCTCTTGTAAAATTACAAGGTAATATTCAAAGCATGGAAACTTTCAAGGTTCTTTGCAATTACCAAGACAGAATAAATTTTAAAGACATGTGCTCTATAAGATGTTCAAAGGTGGTACATATAACCGCATTGTTTTTGATACAGTAAGCTTTAAGTAAATTAGCTAATATAATAACATCATAAGCAGAAACTTCATTAGCGTAAAATAATTCAGTGCAACAGGAAAATCAACGAAATAAGCAAGATTAATTTACAAAACTAATTAGCAATATACAGTAAGATACAGTCTTTTTAAAACAGAAATAAAGCTCATTCAGTTCCGAGGTTTTAAAAGTTCACCCCTGGTTTCAATTTAAGGTTCTTTTGATTGAGTTCTGCTGAGTTTAAGGGTTTTTTTTCTAAAAGTTCAAAGTTCTTCCCCTGAGTTCAGTTTTTAATCACAAGCAAGTCTGAAAAGGCCATTCGGCCCCATTAAGGGTAAACGCTAGTTCCACGTGGTGTCGGGTCATTGTAGAAAATCCCACCTGTAGAGCTAGTGTGGGTGGCTAAATTAGGTCTTTAGAGAAACACGTGGAAGGCTAGGATGTCTCCTATAAGAAAGTAGAGAGAAAGGGGAATATACCCAAATTGTTAGTGGCAGGAACTGAAGCAGTCTCTGGAGGTCGAGAACTCGGCAAGTCAGGACTGGGTTCCTTCCCGGAAATCTCAGGTTCTGGAGTGGAACGATGGCAGCATCAGCAGAATCAGCAGGATCAGCAAGTCAAGAATGGAGATCAGTGGCAGAGACAGTCTGGCTGGGCTCCTGGATTTTAGTTTAAAGCCAAAAGCCCGAATAGGCTGGCCTGACCTCCCTCCCAAGGTGGTTTGGGCTGGACTGGCTGGCTGAGTCCCACTGGAGGCAAAAATGTGCTCTTGCTTTTAGCAAAAGCATGGCAAGGAAAGTCACTTTCCTTTTTTAAAAAAGTGCTCAAAAGAGCTGAGCCAGGCCATAAAGAAAGCATGGCTATCGTTAGGCTATCTGGAAGATTTAGAGTTCGAATTTTGACCTTCTGGTTCGCCAAATTGTAAATATGAAAAATGATAAAGGCTTGTATAAATATATAAATTAGTATTTTAATTAAAGCCATGTTTATAGATAAAGTTATCAGACCACGCGCTTGTAAGCATTCAAAACTGCTGCCTCCTCCATTACTGTTTCCAGTCTCCTAGCCAAGCCCCTACTGGCAAAAAAGAGACCACTTCCTCCTAACCCAGGAGATTTAAACCCTTCCCTGCGTCAAGACGTAAGCCTTCCCAAGCCCAAAAACTGGAAACGGAAACCCGTTGGACCACGGGAAATGTAGTTTGATACATTTCCCAAATTTCACTTTTACAGATGTAGACAAGAAACTACCACACCATTGCAACTATCAACAATTTGGAAATAGGTCTTGATCAATGACAAATGTTAAAACCAGTGGAAATACACATCAGCCATGGGGTGGTAGGGGGAAGTCAGGAGGTAAAGGGGAAAGTAAGAGCATGAATTGTGTAACCATGTTAACTTTTCAAAAAATAAATATTAATAAATGTTTAAAAAAAAGTCAGGGAAGTCATTACATCCTGATTAAAGGCAGTACAGACAATGAGGAAATAACGTTGCTCAATATGTATGCACCAAATGGCATAGCAACCAGATTCATAAAGGAGAAAACTAGAAGATCTCAAGAAGGAAATAGATAGTAAAACCATACTAGTGGGAGGTCTAAATATCCCTCTTTCAGATCTAGATAAATCAAAGCAAAAAATTAATAAGAAAGAGGTAAGAGAGATGAATGAAGTCCTAGAAAAATTAGATTTAATAGATATGTGGAGAAAAATAAATAGGAACAAAAAGGAATACACCTTCTTTTCAGCTGCACATGGAACATTCACAAAGATTGACCATGTAATAGGGCATAGAAACATTTCAAACAAATGCTAAAGAGCAGAAATAATAAATGTAACCTTCTCAGATCATAATGCAATAAAAATAATAATTAGTAAGGGCATTTGGATAGGCAAATGAAAAACTAATTGGAAATTAAATAATATGATTCTCTAAAACCAGCTAGTCAAAGAAGAAATTATAAAAGCAATCAACAATTTCATTGAAAAGAATGACAATGAAGAGACATCCTACCAAACTCTGTGGGATGCAGCCAAGACAGCACTCAGGGGGAAATTTATATCCTTGAGTGCATATATAAACAAATTAGGGATGGCAGAGATTAATGAATTGGGCATGCAACTTAAAAAATTGGAAAGCAAGCAAATTAAAAATCCCCAGGTGAAAACTAAATTAGAAATACTAAAAATCAAGGGAAAAATTAATAAAATCAAAAGAAAAAGAACTATTGAATTAATAAATAAGACTAGAAGCTGGTATTTAGAAAAAAAAAAAGATAAAGTACCGGTCAATCTAATAAAAAAAAGGAAAGAAGAAAAGCAAATTGACAGTATCAAAGATGAAAAGGGAGACCTCACCTCTAATGAAGGGGAAATTAAGGCAATCATTAAAAACTATTTTGCCCAATTATATAGCAATAAATACAGCAACCTAAGAGATATTGATGAATATTTGCAAAAATACAAATTGCCTAGATTAACAGTAGAAGAAATAGAATACCTAAATAATCCCATATCAGAAAAAGAAATTGAACAAGCCATCACTAAGAAAAAATTGCCAAGGCCTGATGGATTCACACGTGAATTCTATCAGACATTCAAAGAGCAACTAATCCTGATACTATACAAATTATTTCATATAATAAGCAAAGAAGGAGTCCTACCAAATTCTTTTTATGACACAAATATGGTACTGATTCCAAAGCCAGGGAGATCAAAAACAGAGAAAGAAAACTATAGACCAATCTCCCTAATGAACATAGATGCAAAAATCTTAAATAGAATACTAGCAAAGAGACTCCAGCAAGTAATTAAGAAGATCATTCACCACGATCAGGTGGGATTTATACCAGGAATGCAAGGTTGGTTCAACATTAGGAAAACCATCCACATAATTGACCATATCAACAATCTAACAAACAAAAATCAAATGATTATCTCAAGAGATGCTGAAAAAGCTTTTGACAAAATACAGCACCCATTCCTATTGAAAACTCTGGAAAATATAGGAATAGAAGGACCTTTCCTAAAAATAATAAACAATATATACAGAAAACCTTCAACAAGCATCATATGCAATGGGGAATAATTAGAAGCCTTTCCAATAGGATCAGGAGTGAAACAAAGATGCCCATTATCTCTTTTATTATTTAACATTGTACTAGAAACACTTGCAGTAGCAATTAGAGAAGAAAAAGAAATTGAAGGTATCAAAATAGGCAATGAGAAGACTAAGCTATCACTCTTTGCAGATGATATGATGGTCTACTTAAAAAATCCTAGAGAATCAACTAAGAAGCTTGTAAAAATAATCAAACACTTTAGCAAAGTTGTAGAATACAAAATAAATGCACATAAATAATCAGCATTTCTCTATATTTCCAACACATCACAACAGCAAGAGGTAAAAAGAGAAACACCATTTAAAATCACCCTAGACAATATAAATTACTTAGGAATCTATCTACCAAAACAAAGAGAAGAATTACATGAAAACAACTACAAAACACTTTCCAAACAATTAAAACTAGATCTACACAATTGGAAAAACATTGATTGCTCATGGGTAGGACAAGCGAACAAAATAAAAATGACAATTCTACCCAAATTAATTTACCTATTTAGTGCCATACCTATCAAACTACCAAAAATCTTTTGTACTGAATTAGGAAAAACTATAACAAAGTTCATTTGGAATAACATAGGATCAAGAATATCAAGGGAAATAATGAAAAAATGTGAAGGAAGCGAGCCTAGCCATACCAGATATTAAACTGTACTATAAAGCAGAGGTCATAAAAATGGTATGGTACTGGCTAAGAGACAGAAGGGAGGATCAGTGGAATAGACTTGGGTAAGTGACATCAGCAAGACAGTGTGTGATAAACCCAAAGAGCCAAACTTTTTGGACAAAAATCCACTATTTGACTAAAACTTCTGGGAAATTTGGAAAACAATATTGGAGAGATTAGGTTTAGATCAACATCTCATACCCTACACCAAGGTAAATTCAGAATGGGTGAATGACTTGAATATAAAGAGGGAAACTATAAATAAGTTAAGTGAACATAGAATAGTTTACTTGTCAGATCTCTGGGAAAGGAAAGATTTTGAAACCAAGCAAGAATAAGAGAAAATTACAAAATGTAAATTAAATGGTTTTGATTATATTAAGCTAAAAAGCTTTTGTACAAAAAAAAAACAATGTAGCCAAAATAGGAAGGGAAACAACAAATTGGGAAAAATTCTTTATAACAAAAAACTCTGACAGGGGTCTAATTACTCAAATATACAAGGAGTTAAACCAATTGTATAAAAAAATCAAGCCATTCCCCAATTGATAAATGGGCAAGAAACATGAATAGGCAATTTTCAGATAAAGAAATGAAAAGTATCAAGAAACACATGAGAAAGTGTTCTAAATTTCTAATAATTAGAGAAATGCTAATTATAACAACTCTGAGGTAACACCTCACACCTAGCAGATTGGCTAAAATGAAAGAAGGGGAGAGTAATGAATGCTGTAGAGGATGTGGCAAAACTGGGACATTAATGCATTGCTGGTGGAGTTGTGAACTGATCCAACCATTCTGGCTGGCAATTTGGAACTATGCTCCAAGGGCTATAAAAGAATGCCTGCCCTTTGATCCAGCCATACCATTGTTGGGTTTGTACCCCAGAGATTATAGATAAACAGACTTGTATGAAAATATTTATAGCTGCGCTTTTTGTAGTGGCAAAAAATGGGAAATTAAGGATATGCCCTTCAATTGGGGAATGGCTGAAGAAATTGTGGTATATGCTGGTGATGGAATACTATTGTGCTCAAAGGAATAATAAACTGGAGGAATTCCATGTGAACTGGAAAGACCTCCTAGAATTGATGTAGAGCAAAAGGTGCAGAGCCAGAAGAATATTGTACACGGAGACCAATACACTGTGGTAAAATAGAATGTAATGAACTTCTATACTAGCAGCAATGCAATGACCGAGGACAATGCTGAGGGACTTATGGTAAAGAATGCTACCCACATTCAGAGGAAGAACAACAGGAGTGGAAATAGAAGAAAAACCACTTCTTGAACAAATGGGTTGAGGTGGACATGATTGGGGATGTAGACTCAAAACTACCACACCAATGCAACTATCAACAATTTGTAAATAGGTCTTGATCAGTAATGACACATGTTAAAACCAGTGGAAATACACATCAGCCATGGGGGGGTGGAGCTTGGGGGTGAAGGGAAAAGTAAGAACATGAATTATGTTAACATGTTAAGTTTTCTAAAAAATAAATGTTAATAAATGTTAAAAAAAAGAAAGATTCTTAAAATTGGAGACACACAAAGAGTAAAAATAGAGGGCTGGAGTAGACTATAATATGCCTCAATACAAAAAAAAATAGATTGTAATTATTCTTTCTGACAAAGTTAGAGGAAAAATTGATACAATGTAAAGAGATAAACAGTGAAACTGTGTTATGTTAAAAGGTACTGCAGATAATGAATAATGGCCAATATTAAGTCTATATGCACAAAATTTTATAGAATCCAAATTTTTAAAGGAAAAGCTAAATGAATTACAGAGGAAATAAACAACAAAAATATAATACTGGGGGACTTACATTTCTATCTTTCAGAACCAGATAAATCAAACCAAAAAATGAATAAGAAAAAAAGATCAAGGAGATGAAATGAATTTTAGATGAATTACAACTCTGGTCTTCTTTACCCAAGGCTTTGTCCCCGGTGCCATCTACCTGCCATTTTGGCTAGCCACTAGATTATAACAAATTCGAAGCTGTTTGGACTAGATGATATCTACTATTGTCTCCTTTATTAAAAATTTCCTTTTCTCCATGATCCTTTAACAAGATGAGATTTTTTAAAAATTTAGCCAGTATTATATAAGACATAAGTAGGCAAGAATTACTTCAATTTTGCATTTGTTCTTTTCAGTTCTTTATATTGTTAAAGAGAGGTTTACTCTTTTAGTAAATTAAGTACTGTCATTGATGTCAGAATTTTTTTTCTAAATTTGTATTTAGTTTATTAATATATAACATTTCTCCATGGTTATAGTGTTCATGTTCTATCCCTCCCCTTTTCCCACCCCCTCCCATAGCCCACACACAATTCCACTGGGTTTTACATGTGTCATTGATCAAGACCAATTTCCATATTATTGATATTCACATTAGGGTGTTCATTTTGATTTGATATTCCTGATTATATTCCCATTGTTTGTTTTAAATTCAGGGAAGTGTCTAGTAGACACCCTATGGACATGTGGGAGACTTTGAAACTACATTTCTCATGATTCCTCATGGCAAACAGGAAGTATGATGATGTAAGAGAGGTGATAAGTCTCCTGGGTTAGGAGAAAGTTGCCCTCTTAGCTACTGGGTGCGGGAAGATACGAAAGGTAAAAATAGCTGAGGCAATGTGAATTCTTACAGGCCCGCGGTCTAATGATTTAATCCCTATCAGCATGGCCTTAATTAAACTACTAATTTCTTTTATTATATCAGTCTTTCTCATTTTTAATTGTAACACCATCCACCCATGTGATCAGGTAGTTGTTTTTCTTCTGTGTTTCTACTTACACAGTTCTTCCTCTGAATCTGAATAGCGTTCTTTCTCATAAGTCCCTCAGAATTGTTCTGGATCATTGCATTGTTGCTAGTAGGAGAGGCCCATTATATTCAATTTTGTCACAGTGTATCCATCTCTGTGTACAATGTTCTCCTGGCTCTGCTCCTTTCACTCTGCATCAATTCCTGGAGGTCTCTCCAGTTCACATGGAATTCCTCCAGTTTATTATTCCTTTGAGCACAATAGTATTCCATCACCAACAGAAACCATAGTTTGTTCAGACATTCTCCAATTGAAGGACATACCCTCGTTATCCAGTTTTTTTTGCCACCAAAAAGATCGCAGCTATAAATATTTTTGTACGAGTTTTTATTCTTATGATCTCTTTGGGATGTACACCCAGCAGTGTTATTGCTCAATCAAAGGATAGGCAATATTTTAGCACTCTTTGGGCATAGTTACATATTGCCACCCAGAATGGGTGGATCAATTCAAAACTCCATGAGCAATGCATTAATTTCCCAATTTTACCACATTCCTTCCAACATCCATTACTTTCCTCTGCTATCATTTTACTCTGGTACCTCAGAGTTGTTTTAATTTACAATTCTCTAATCATTAAAGATTTAGAGCACTTTTTCATGTGCTTATTGATAGTTTTTATTTCTTTATCTGAAAATTGCCTATTCATGTATGTTGCCCATTTGTCAATAGGCAAATGGTTTGAATTTTTGTACAATTGATTTAGCTCCTCATAAATTTGAGTTATTAGATTTTTGTCCGTGTTTTCTGTTATAAAGGTGTTACCTTCTAATTTTGGTTGCATTGGTTTTGTTTGTACAAAACCTTTTTAATTTAATATAGTCAAAATTATTTATTTTACATTTTGTCATTTTTTCTAACTCTTGTTTGGTTTTAAATTCTTTGCTTTCCCAAATATCTGACTAATATACTATTCTGTGTTCACCTAATTTGTTTTTACTTTCCTTCTTTATATTTAAGTCATTAACCTATTCTGAGTTTATCTTCACATAGGGAGTGAAATGTTGATCTAAACCTAATCTCTCCTATATTGTTTTCCAATTTTCCCAGCAGTTTTTGTCAAATAGTAGAGTTTTGTCCCCAAAGCTGGGCTCTTTGGGTTTATCATTGCTGGTGTCACTTACTCCCAGTCTATTCTACTGGTCCTCCCTTCTGTCACTTAGCCAATACCATATTGTTTTGATGACCACTGCTTTATAGTACAGTTTAAGATCTGGTACTGCTAGGCTACCTTTCTTCATTTTTTTCATTAATTCCCTTGATATGCTTGATATTTTATTCTTCCAAATGAACTTTGTTACAAATTTTTCTAATTCAGTAAAAAGTTTTTTGATAGTTTGATGGGCATGGCACTAAATAAATAGGTTAATTTGGGAAGGATGGTCATTTTTATTATGTTAGCTCAACCTACCCATGAGCAATTAAGGTTTTTCCAGTTATTTAGATCTAATTTTAATTGTGTGGAAAGTGTTTCGTTGTGTTTATATAATTCCTGTGTATGTCTTGGCAGATAGATTCCTAAGTATTTTATTTTGTCTAGGGTAATTTAAAATGGCATTTCTCTTTCTAACTCTTGCTGCTTGGATTTGTTGGACATATATAGAAAGGCTGATGATTCAATCGGGATTATTTTGTATCTTGCCACTTTGTTAAAGTTATTGATTATTTCCACTAGTTTTTGGTTGATTCTCTGGGATTTTTTAAGTAGACCACCATGACATATATAAAGAGTAATAGTTTGGTCTCCTCATTGCCCATTTTAATACATTCAATTGCTTTTACTTCTCTAATTTCTACTGCTAGTGTTTCTAGTACAATGTTAAATAATAGAGGTGACAATGGGCATCCTTGTTTCATTCCTTATTGGGAAGGCTTCTAATTTATCCCCATTGAAGATGATGCTTACTAAAGGTTTTAGGTGTATACTGTTTATTATTTTTAGGAAAGGCCCTTCTATTCCTATACTTTCTAGTGTTTTCAATAGGAATGGGTGTTATATTTTGTCAAAGGCTTTTTCTGCATCTATTGAGATAATCCTGTAATTTTTGTTGGTTTGCTTATTGATATTGTCAATTATGTGGATGGTTTTCCTAATACTGAACCATCCTTGCATTCCTAGTATAAATCCTACCTGATCATAATGAATAAGCCTCATGATCACTTGCTGGAGTCTTTTTGCTAGTATTCTAATTAAAATTTTTGCATCTATGTTCATTAAAGAAAATAGTCTGTAGTTTTCTTTCTCTGTCTTTGGTCTTCCTAGCTTTGGAATCAGCATCATAGTAGTCTCATAAAAGGAATTTTGTTAAACTCCTTTCCTTATTTTGTCAAATAGTTTGTATAGTATTAGGATTAGTCCTTATTTGAATGCCTGATATAATTCACTTATGAATCCATCAGGTCCTGGGGATTTTTTCTTAGGGAGTTCTTTGTTGCCTTGTTCAGTTTCTTTTTCTGATATGGGATTATTTAAATATTCTATTTCTTTTTCTGTTAATCTAGGCAATTTATATTTTTATAGATATTCATCCATATCTCCTAGGTTGCTTTATTTATTGCCATATAGTTGGCCATAATAGTTTTTAATGATTGCCTTAATTTCATCATGATTAGAGGTGAGGTCTCCCTCCCACTATTCCCTCTAAGTATACTTCTTCTAGCTTCCCTGATGATAATAAGAATTTTTAAGATTTATCAATATCATCTTTTCTTATAGAGATACAAATCATTTGTACTTATTGGGTCCCTTAAACAGTGATAGGCAAATTACGGCCCATGGGCCAGATGAGGCTCCCTGAAATGTTTTATCCCACCGAATGACATTATTCCTAATTTGAACAATACAGTGAGTAGGATGAAATATACAATGAAACTTTAAAAGAGTTGTCTTAGAAACAGACTGACAGATGGACATTTCCTTTCCTTTGGCACCGTCTTTAAAAAGTTTGTCCATCAGTGCCTTAAAGAAAAGGTTATGGTTTTGTTTTTTTCCCCCTCTCTTAATTACTTTTTGTTGACTCTCTTGAGTTCTGTGTTTGGGCAGCAAATTCTCTGTTTAAGTCTGGTTTTTTTCTTTGTCAATGCTTGGAAGTCTTCAATTTTATTAAATGACCATACTTTCCCCTGCAAGAATATAGTAAGTTTTGCTGGGTAGTTTATTCTTGGTTGTAGACCCAGTTCAATTGCTTTCCAGAATATTATATTCCATACCTTCTGGTCTTTCAGTGTAGATGCAGCTAGATCCTGTGTTATCCTAACCGTGGCTGCCTGGTACATAAATAACTTCTTCTCAGTAGCTTGTAATATATTTTCCTTCATCTAGTAGTTGGCCTCAGAGTTGTCAGTTGTGGATTAAATGTAGCAGGTGATCTGTGGATTCTTTCAATCTCCACTTTTCCCTCTTGTTCCAGGATATTGGGGCAGTTTTCTTTTACAATTTCCTGTAGGATGATGTCCAGGATTTTTCTTTTGGCATGATTAGTCCAGTAATTCTCAAATTGTCTCTGAGATCTCTTTTCAAGATCTGAAGTTTTGGTAATGAGGTGTTTCATATTTTCCTCAAATTTTTCATTCTTTTGATTTTGTTTTATGTATTTTTGCTGCCTTGTTAAGTCATTTGATTCAAGTTGTTGAATTCTAATTTTTAAAGATTCATTTTCTTTTTGGTCCTCCTTCTCCTTCTGGTCTGATTTTCTTTGTAGTTCAACTTTCACTTTATTTGGCTCATTTTCAAGCTGGTCAATTTTGGCTTCCAAGACACTATTTTCTTGTTTTAGTTCATGTATTTCCTTTTTCCATTTGTCTTCAGCCTCTCTTGATTGTTTTTTGAGTTCTTGAGTTAATTGCATTTGGAGTTCTTCCAAAGCCTGTGTCTAATTCACTGGAATTTCTTTGGTTTTGCTTGGAGTTCCTTGATCTTCTTCTATTTCATTTGCTCTTAGTTTATTTCCTGGAAAGAAGCTGTCAATTGTAATTTCTTTTCTCTTTTTCTGTTGTTTACTCATATTTTTCCCTTCTCTGTTCTGCTAGGTTAAACAGATGGATTTAATGAGCTTTGCTGAAAGATGTTCCCCCAGCTCTCAAGAGAAGTTTGTAACTTCTTTCTCTGCAGTCTATGGAGGAGGGGTTTTGTTTCTCTGCCCTCTGAAGACTTCTTATCTGTCCCATTTATGGGATTATACAAGGCATGGGGATAGAGGGGTTTGGGGGAGAGGAAATTGATCTGTAGAGTTTGATGTTTATGTGCCCTGAGGCTAAAACCTCAAGAGAAGTGGGAGTTGAGGGTAAGATGGAACATTTTGCACTATGTCTGGGTTGCCTCTCTGTGTTTCTTCTCTAGATGCCTCCTTAAATCTGTGTTAAATGCCCTGAGCCTTGCACAGCTGTGCCAGCAAGACCCTCTCTCTGGACCAGTGCATTTGCCTGCCCAGAGATTCCAGGAGCTGCTGGAGACTCAGCACAGCACATGAGGGAGGTGTAAGGGGGAAAAGGAGGTTTTTTGGGTTCAATATATTAAAAGATAGTCACCAGAGGATTGAACTATTATAAATCCTCAATTAAGAATAATCTCAAGTCAAAATTGACTTTTATGGAAGTTTATTTATAATTAAGAAGAGAGAGAGGAAATAAGGATATAAGAATCTAACTCAGTAGGTAATTTACTATGATCCTCTAATTAATCCAGGTAGATCTTAACCCTCAGCAGAAAGTTAGAGGGCCAGAGGCCTGGAGGTGAATGGAGGAAACTTCATTCACAGAGTCTACTAAAAGAAATTTCTTAAGAGAAGTTCAGGAAGATTCAGTGAGTCTTTAAATTCACCTCAAGGAATTCAAAGAAGATATTTAAAGCAGTCTCACCAGGGTCTCAGCATTCCAAAACTCCTCCATGAACCAGAAGAAGTCTGTCACCAGATGCCCTCTTCAACCAAAGGCCTCTCACTCACTCAACTCCCTCTTTTTAAAGGGGTCAGTTATGCATCACTTCCTGTGCCTCCCTCCTAATTTGCATATCCAATCACAATAGATGATTCTCATAGTACTGCCTAGGGAGCAGTCAGTTGATTCTGATTCACCACCCACACTAGGACCAGTGGGTTACATACCTCCCAGAATTAGAGATGCTCTCAACTTTTGTGATTAAATCTAAAGATGGACAGTGTAGACTTAATTCAATTATCACAGAGGAGCCCTGGGATTCCCCTTCTTTCTTACCATCAAACCCAGCATTTCAAGAATTCAGGCTTTTTTCTTGTCTACCCCTTGAGTTGTCTAGCAGGAGGGTTCCCCAGCTCTGTCCTGTTATTAGATTTGGTTTTCTTTCCCCTCGAATTGCTTTTTTTTTATGTCAATGTGGAGGGATATGGAGGTCTGAAGTTTTGCTCCATCTAAGTTACCATCTTCCCAGAATCTCCCTGACCTCCACTGATGTCAGAATGATCTGATTTAAATCCTCCTTTTGACCCTTCCCAGCTATATTTGGTAAGTCCTTCGATACTTTCTTAGGACTTACATAACAAGGAAAAAAATGGAATTCAGACCTATAATTTTATTGGTAGAGTGAATTTCTGGATAAGGAAATATTTTCTCTCTCTCTCTCTCTCTCTCTCTCTCTCTCTCTCTCCATATATATATATATATATATATATAGATATAGATATAGATATAGATATAGATATATATATCCACACACTCATATATTGGCATCCTCTCTACAACTTCTTGTCTTGGAAAGTTGCCTAAAGCACTGAGAGATTAAATATTTTAATCAATATCAGAAAGCCAGTCACTGTCAGAGGTAGGTCTTGAAAACAGATTATGGTTAAAAGTCACCAATATAGTTCAACATCCACTAAACTTAGCTAGATTTTCTATTGTGTCATAAACTCTTGAAACTGTTGATGGAAGTTCTCATGCTGAAAAATATTCATACTAGAAAAATAATATATCCATTCTATGTTTGCTTTCATTGGCAAAGACTTGACTTTCCTAAAACATTATGAATTCTTTCTCACATGAGTATGACAGTATTGTATGCATTGCTGTCTTAGTCACCTTTAGAACATGAATGAAATATAAAATCACTTCAGAGGTGATGTAATGAAGGCATCAACCCTGAAGTGGTCATTTAATCTAGACCAGTGTTGGGCAAACTTTTTAAAGAGGGGGCCAAAGGAAAGGAAATGCTCATTTGTCAGTATGTTTCTAAGGCAACTCTTTCAAAGTTTCATTGTATTGTATCCGACTCATTGTATTGGGCAGATTAGGAATAATGTCATGGGTGGTGGATAGAACATTTCAGGGGGCTGCATATGGCCTATGGGCTATAGTTTGTAGTGATCTAGACTATTACTTCCTATCAAAATGGAAACTCAATTGGTGGACTGATTAAAGTATAACTGATTTTAAATTCCATTTTCTTTCTCCCTATTTCTACTCTATGTTGCTTAGAAACCATGCCTTAATATAAATGGAACCTGTGAAAGAAACAGGTGAGAGAGTTACAAAGATAAGGAAGAAGGGCAAATATGGCAATAGAGTTAGTCTAAGGAAGAACAGAGAAGAAGACATATGCTTCAGTATATTATTAAGGTAAGTGAATTCTTCCAAAGTTTACTATTTAGGAAAGAAAAAAATAAAGGAAGTTATACTCACAAAAAAGTATATTATTAAGGTATCTATTCCTCATGAATACAGTCCAGATGGAAGAGTTAAGATTGAAGAAGCCAAAAAAAGACCATCTCCATTTGTCTTATAATAATACCTACAATTTATAGAGCAAATTTCCTTATCTTTCTTCAAAAATTCCTGGGTGGGAAAAGGGAGGAGATTGTATGGTGCTTTCATGATACACTTTTAGCTCACAGAGAACCTTTAATATAAGGATTTTGAGTGACCTAACCAAGCATACTCAGCCAATGACAGAGTTAAGATTAGAACACAGTTCCCCTGATCCCTAAAACCAAGGATTTCCACAGTAGACTTAATGCCTTTGATCATAAAAACCAGAATTTCAGAATTGTGGTCAATGAGCTCCAGAATGTTTAAGAAAGAATATTTAGGAAAATATTATATTACCAGAAAATTGAAAATTCCAAGGTATTTTTTTTTTGTGAGAATTGACTACATTTTCCTATTCCATGTTACGTGGGAAATAGTGATTAGAATACTAACATTATTAGAGTCAGAAAGACTTTGGTACAAGTCTATCTACCCATCTACCTACATATATGTACACACCTACATATATACCAACCTACCTACATGCACACATATAAAAGCATGTATTTATATATGTATGATATATATGTATATAACAATTGAATTAAAAATGATGTGTTTATATGTGTTTGTGTCACTTAATCGGTAATGTAGGGAACAATTTACACATGTGTATACCCATTATTAAAATGTGTGTGTGTGTGTGTGTGTGTGTGTGTGTCAATTCTTTTTATAGTTCAGTTGTTTCAGTCATTTTTGGATTTTTTGCTACCCTATTTGTGTTTTTCTTGGCAAAGATACTAAAAAACTTTGACATTTTATTCTCCAGATCATTTCACAGATGAAGAAATTGAGGCAAACAGGTTTAAGTGATTTGCCCAGGTCACACAGCTAGAAAGAAATTGAGCCTGGATTTGAGCTTGAACTTCTGACTCCAGATGTAATACTCAATCCACTATAACACTTATCTCCATAGTTATTCATTCATTTATTCATTTATATATTTTGTTAGGTAATTATATGTGTGTATATGTGTACAACCTGTGTATATATAATATGCCCATATGTACATATATACAAATATGCACATATGTATATGTTCATTCAGATAGACAATTATTTACTATTGTACTTTCAAAAACAAGGAAAACATCTTGAGTCTCCAATTAAAATTTTCTCTGATGAATTAACATTGCTAAGGATGTCCTTTATCTGTTGGCCAACAAATGAGACAATATGTCTGCTCATTAGATGTTCCAGTTCACGTATCAATGAATGCAAAGTTTCATTTATTAGTTTTCTGGAGAAGGAGCAGTTATTTTCGTAATATACCCTATTCTGGCTTGTACATTTTTGTCTTAGTTTTTCCAGTGTCGAATCTAGTTTCTTTTTTTGAAGCAGAATTTTGGTAAATAATTATTGAATAGAAATATATATAAATATATATATATATATATAATCTTCATATTCCAAATACCTCTAATAATATAAACACTCAACTTTAAAGTTGATTTTCCAGGGAATTTTTTTTATGTTTGTCTTGAGTCTGAAATTCCAAAGCACTCTAATCATGAGCAAATTAATCTTTGAATTTTATTTACTAGGGAATTTTAATGTTCATATCTATTAACTTAGAAAAGTGTGTGCAAAAACAAAGCTACTGAGCTTAATATTGAAAGTGAAGAGCACTGAGTCAAATCAGCATTTTTCTTGCCTTCGGCACATATATATGAAAGGAGCTTGTGCCCTTTTGGAGCAACCTAGTAAGTTTAAGCAATAATGTGAAGGTACCCTTCCAGGAGGACATAATATATAAAGACAAAAGCATCAGCTATAAATCAATGCATATTGATTTAAGTAAATGAGATCATTGCCCTTAGGTAATATAAGCTCAGAGCCTGAGCAGACATGCCTGTTGCTCAGAAACCTATTGGCCCTGAATTCTTAAGCAGAAACCCAAAGGGAGATTCCCTCAAAGGCTTTTAAATTACTTGAAATGTCTTACAATTTTAGACCTTACTCAAATTGCACCCACATCTAAACCAAAGTAAAAAAAGATATATCACTCTATTTTGGAGAAGAGCTGAATTTATAATTTAACTTTTTGTAGATCCTTAAGCCATGATTAAAATCTTGAAAGGAATTGGGTGGGGGGTGGTGTGTGCAACACACATAGCTAAGTAGTTCAGTGGATTTAGAGGCAGGCATAGAGAGGGGAAGTCATTGATTCAAATCTCATCTCAGACACATCCTGCTGGCCTTTTGGGGGCCAAGCTGAGATGGAAAGTTGTCAGCTCTAGCCAGAAATATAAGATAGTTCATCCTCCTTCTTCTACATACTCTGAGAAATTAAACAGAGCTTTCTCACAAGAAGATAATCAACCCGGTAAATAATTCCATTAGTCAGCACGCTGATGTGATATTTACTGTAATGCAATGATTCTGCAAAAACTCAATTAAGCATTCTTTGTTAATCGCATTAAATAGTATGGACTGTGACATAATAAAATCACTGAAATGTGCCCATCCATCCTCCCTATATAAATTTACTACTATGTAATTTCTCATTGCCTCTGTAATAGGCAACATTTTTTAACATTACCCAAGAAAAATACTAGTTGTTAGTATTTGGAGTAAGGTATGGTTCCTACTCTTTCACATAACTAGTACATGATTCTCGACAAGTTACTTTACCTCTCCTGATCCCAATTCCAGCATCTGTAAATGATATAATATGACTACGTGATCTCCAAGGTCCCTTATAAGTTCTTCATTCTGTGACTATGTAGATGAAATTAAGATGACAGGAAAATATATATATATATATATATATATAATTTCCCTTTGACCTAAAAAACCCAAATCCACTGCCTTCCACTGGAAAACTTCATCATTCCTTTGTTAATTTCTTTATGCCTCATTCTCCATAGTAATGGATCCTAAACTTTTTTTTTAATGTTCAAATCATCCTCAACTGCATCACTGTTAACAAACTTGTTTTATTGAGAAAATTTAGGACATTACACATTAACTTCATCAACTCTCTTCCCTCATACTTCTAAATATTTCTGTATATTCAGTTTGAGAAGCATTTATATTCTTATTTCACTAAATCAGTTTGGATATCCATAAAAAAAAAACAAAACAAAACTGACACTGTTCATCCTTTCTTGAGTCTTACATTCTAGTGAAATAGAGATCCATGCAAAGTCTTCTAGGAATATGTGAAGAATGAAGAAAATCACTCTGAGTGTATGTGTGTGTTGCAGATGGGGATGAGCAATGCCTTTATAGAGGAGACAGTGCTAGCCTTTTCTTAGAGAAGGACTCTGAAAGACTTAGATGATGAGATAGGCATGAAGGATCACCTCCATGAATATACAGACATAGTAAAAAGTATGTCAAGCAAGGATATGTTGATGAATGTTTAATAACTGGCCCTCTGCAGAAAAAAGAATAAAAATATTATGCACAGCATGATTTTACATTTTATCTGTATTATTAATATGTTTTAATTTATTTCTTAAGTCTAAGTAAGTGACAAAACAATAAATCATGCCGTGATTCATAGTGTTAGCTAATTTCTGAAGTATAAATGCTGACACTGAACATTTAACAATTATTGCCTAAAAGCTAGCACAAGCTGGCTCCAGCATCTGGGTGTGTAGATGATCAATAGTAGGTATCAAAAATGTTTAATTTAATCTTTAATTTAATTAATTATTTTAATTTAAAAAATAATAGGGATCAATAATTTTAGATGAGTCAATATGTTATATTGCAAGCTGAACTTGGATACAGAAGATGCAGATATGGATCCCTGTTGCTTTCAAGACCAAATAAAAATGCCTCTCTTATGAGATAGTCAATATATATTAGATAAATTGAAGGTTATCTCAAAAGGAAGGTAATAAGATTAATGAGGACAAGAAAAAACTTCTAGCAGAAGGCGGGACTATGAATGAACCTTGAGGGAAGGCAGGGAAATCAAGAAGTTGAGATAAGATTGGAAAAGTTTCAGGCATGGAAGACAGAGAAAATACATTCAGTTAAGAGACAGAGTGTCTTATGCTAGGAACATCAAAGAAACCAGTGTCACTAGACACTACAGGATTGTAATTGATTACAGGATACTTGTAAGGAAATAAGGTATAAGATAATTGGGAAAGGGGGGCATCCAGGTGTCTCAGTAGATTGAGAGCATGGCCCAGAGATGGGAGGTCCTGGGTTCAAACCTGGACTTAGACTACCTGTGGGACCCTGGGCAAGTCACTTAACCCCCATTGACTAGCCCTTACCACTCTTCTGCCTTAGAATCAATACAAAGTAAGGTTGAAAGTAAGGTTTAAATTTTTAATTTTAAAAATTAAAAAAAAAGATAACTGGGGAAAAAAGGGTCCAAGTTATAAAATGCTTTAAAAGACAAAGAGAAAATTCTTCGTTTGATTGTGAAAGTATTAGGGAAACATTGGAGTTTACTGAATGGAGATGGGGGGTGACAAGGCTAGATTTCTGTTTAAGAAAAATCAATTTGGCAGTTGAACAGAAGACAGACTAGAATGTAGAGAGACTTGAAGTATGAAAAACAATCAGTAAGTTCTTGCAATAATCAAGGCATGAGGTGATGAGGGCCTGCACCAGTGTGTCTACAATACCATAAATAACATTGGATCATATTTGAGATGATGTTACAAAAGTAGAAATAATACTTAAAAACTGATGGAATAGGAGAAGTGAAAGAGAGAAGTAAAGAATATTACCTAGCTTTTGATCATCAGTGACTAAGTAGATATTGATACTCTTGATGGTAATAGGAAAGTTAAGAAAATGGAAAGGGTAAGAAGAGGACAAATAAGTGAGAATGGGGAAAAATATCCAGATGGAAAGCTAGAGGTAATGATAAAAAATTAATGATGCTCTTTATGCTAAAGTTAATTAATTTATTTTAAAGTTTTATCAATGGTTTTTTAATTTTAAATCATCAGTGGCTAAATATCTCTCTCTTCTATTTCCTACTAAATGAGTCTCTCTTTATTAAAGGAGGGTAGTGGTGGAAAAGTTAAATTAATCCAATTGACCCACGAGGTAGTATTTAATATTGCATAGACATTGTTTCCTTTCTTCTCAAAGAAAGGGAGATAAATTAATCACCCAATAAACATTTGTTAAGCACTTGCTACATATAGTCACCATATGAATTCACAAGGATCCAAATGAAATGTAAGAGCCCTTAGGGACTTTTTACCCTTAAGGAAATTATACTGCATGGGGATCCATCATTTATATTAATAGATACAGACAAGAAGTATATATGGAAGTTAGCATAGAAGGCACTAAAAACTGGGAAGTATGCAAAAGACTTTCTTCAGAAAATGGCATTTGAGCTGAACCTTGTTGGGTAGACTGGGATCTAAGATGTGGAATGTAATAGGGGAATTTGCAGGATGTAATAGGGGACTTGTATTGAAGTTACACTTCCTTCAAAATGGACACCCTCAGTTTCCTTCAAACCCAGAAAGTATGTTGTTTCTCTTCCCCTTCCTCCCTCTCTTACTAATTAATTAATGAAGTAGCAAAAGGTCTTGTTTAAACACAAAAGGGGTTTATTGTCTTCTAGGATAGATTGACAGGGTAAAGGGTCAAGGAAGCCCTTACAGTCACTTAGAGAAACCTCAGGTGGGGGAAGGGAAGCAGGCATGTGAGACTGAGAAAGGACCTGCCTTTACTCAGCTCTCAAAGGTGATTTTGAAATCAAAAGGGGTTAGGAAGTTGGATATAAAGACTCAATAAATAATTTGTTGCCAGGCTAACATTATCACAGATTTGAACTAACTCTCCGATTCACTCTCCTATTCAATCTTATCAGACATTCAGGTAAGGAAATGAAGGTAGGAATAAGGTAGGGTAGGAAATTCAAGATATTTATTTAAATTAACAAATCTCAAAGAAACTGCAAATCTAAGCTAGGTTTCAATCTCAAGAGGGAGCTCAGCTGGACCCTGGTTCCCTCCATGAGTTCCCAGGTCCAACTGAAACTCTTCCAAGATTCTAAACTCTCTTAACTGACATAAGAACTCAGCCAAAGCCTGCAAAACTGTTATGCCCCCCTCTCTGTATCACAGAAATGAAAAAAACAAGAGCAATCCAAGTACAGAATGAAGCCACAGAGATGGAAGATAGAAGGATGCAAGTAAATAACAGCAAGTAGGCCAGTATGTTTGGATTGTTCAATAAGCCTAGAAAGGCAAAAGGCAGTAAGGTTGGAAAGAATTTAGAGTGTATATTTGACCAAGAGATAAAATGGAGCTACTGTAGTATATTGTTTGAGGGTGGGTTGTTAGAAGGAGAATCATTGTCAGACCTATTCGTTAGGAAAATCATTTTGGTAGCTGTGGGAAGAGGGATTTAAATGAGGAGAAAATTGAATCAGAGAGTTCAATTAGCAAGATACTTCACTAATCCCACTGAGATATGATAAAGCCCTGAACTGGAATTCAAGCTATTTGAAAGCCACCCCTCACAAAAAAAAAAAAAAAAAAAAAAAAGAATTTATAGAAGAAATATTCTATAGAGCTAGAAATCTATCAGTCAACAAAGATTTATTACAAATCAGATTGGAAAACTTGAAAAATGTCGGAGAGGGAACAAGAAAATCAACATATTGTTCACAGTTGGTTGAATTATGAATTGGTCCAGTCATTTTAGAAATCAATTAGCCCCCAAGCTACCAAACAGCAAATACCATTTGACAGAGGGATACCAATATTAGGTCTGTTCCCCAGAGATCAAAGAAATAGGGAGGAAGTCCTCTTTGAGGAAGAATATAGCAGAAATATAAGCTAAAGAGTCACTCATCAATTAGGATATAGCTGAAAAAATTATAGAATATTAATCAAATAAAATGCTATTGTTCCATAAGAAATGAAGAAAAAGATGGTTTCAAAGAAGGAAGTCTAATATAAATTTGTCAAGTGAAGTGAGCAGAACCAAAAGTAAAATTTACACTATAACATCAATATTGTAAAAAATCAACAATTTCTTAAGAACTTGGGATCTCTAATGAATGTAATGATTGATCAGTCATGATTCCAAAGAACATAATAATAAATTTATATCAATGTTCTCTGTCAATGTATATTTTCACTGCCATAGTTATAAAAGGTCTTAGGAAATACAAATAACACCTTCCAATTTAGAAATGCAGTTCACTGAATTCTTTATTTCTCTTTCTTGTTTACCATTTTTATACGTCTCTTGTAACATAATTGAAAGTTAAATTTTCTATTCAACTTTGTTCTTTTCATCAAAATTCTTAAAAATCATCTATTTAATTAAATAGCCCATTTTTTCTCTGAAGGATTATACTCAGTTTTATTAGAGAGGTGATTCCTGTTTGTCATTGTAGCTCTTTGTTTCTCTTGAATATCTTATTCTAAGTATTGTTATGTTTTAATGAAGGAAACTGCTAAATTTTGTATTATCCTGACTATAGCTCTATGATATTTTGCTCGAGAATTAGGCTATTTTTTTTTCTGAGACTTTTCACTTCGAGATTTCTTTTAGGAGGTGATTAGTGGATGCTTTCAATTTCTATTTTATCCTCTCTAGGATATTAGGACAGTTTTCCTTAATATCTTGAAACATGATGTATAGACTTTTATTGGCCTATCAGAAATTCAATAATTCTTAAATTATCCCTCTTTAATTTATTTTCCAGGTGATTCCCTACTCTAACCCGTCAATGAGAAAGTTTACATTTTCTTCTTTTTTAAAAAATTATTTGGTTGTGTTTTATTGCTTCATGATGTTTCAAAAAGTCATTAATTTAAATTTGCTTAATTCTAAATTTTAAGAAATTATTTTCTTCAGTGAGTGAGTTTTTGCACATCTTTCCCACACCTTCCTCTACCTTTGGCTAATTCTGTTTTTTAAGCAGTTCTTTTCAGGTTTATTTATTTATTTATTTATTTATTTTGTGCTTCTATCATTTGGCCAGTTTAAGTTTTTAAGGAATTATTATCTTTAGTATATTTTTTGCTTCCTTTACCAATTGTTGACTTTTTATCATGATTTACTTTCATCATCATTTCCTTTTCCAATTTTTCCTCTATCTTGATTTTTTAAAAAAAATCTTTTTTGAGCTCTTCCAGAAAAACTCTTGGGGCTTCAAACCAATTCACATTTTTTTTAAAGTTTACATATAACTCTCTTGATATTTCTGCCTTTTGAGTCAATGTTTTGATTTTCTTTCTAACCCTAGTAATTTTTTTTAATGATTGGGTTTTTGTGTTGTTGTTTGCTCATTTCCCAGCCTATTTCTTGACTTTTAACTTTATATTTAATTTGTGACCTGCTTTCATTATGGAGGTGGGACTGTCCCAAATTTCATGTTGTTCTTTTTTTTTTTTAATGTTGTTTTCAGAGCTAGTTCTGGACATTTCTAAGTTTTCAGTACTAATAATATAGAATAATCTAAGGAAAAGGGTGATCACTGTTATCCTGGCCTGTGTTCTGGTCTGTGAGCAACCATAAGTACTCTTTTTTGCCCTAGGATTTTTTCCAGGATCTTCACTTCTGCTAGTGTTCCTCCTCACTCTGGGCTCATGATTTGGAAATGTGCATGAGCAATGGAACAGAGTACTGCCCTCAGTGTCAGTAAAGGCTTACATTTATTGTCTTTCTGACCAGTTTTCTGACTGTCCCCCGCCCCCTTACTGTCTGTGGTCCAAGAGCTTCAGATGCCCCTGTTTCCAATTTACCCAACTGTAAGTTTTCCTAAGTGCCCCTTTGATAGTCTGTCATGCATTGGATTGTGCTTCAGTTTTACCCAGTGAAACTTGACTTTCTTGTCTACCTTCTAAGTTGTCAGGAAAGGAAATTTCTTCACCTCATCATTTTTGTGGTTCTGCTACTTTGGAATTAATTTTGAGGCATTGTTTTTATTTTTTTTTGGGAGGAGAATTTGGGAGAGCACAGGCAAGTTCCCAATATGATGTCTTAATTCCACTATATTGAATTATATATATGGTTATATATATATACATATATATATACATGTACATACATACATATCTATACCTACTATATATAATATTCTCAATTGATATTTCATGTTACTTCATGAGTTTTAGCCTCACATGTGATTGGGTGTATATATGTGCATTATTTTGTCAATTCAGGAAAAAATACTATGAATTTGGTATGATATTTCTGCTTAATTGCTGTTAAGATGATGGATTATACACATGACTCTGTCTTCTTGCTAATTATAACATTTTTCATTTAAAATAAGGTAGATATAAATAGTTACTAAGAAAGTATAATTGGATGTTTTGATATTGAATATTAAAATTGTAATAAATAATATGAACAAATAAGTGTCAATATAGATAGAGCACTTTCAATAGAGTAGTAAGATCAAAGGCCAGTTTTCTAGATGATAAAAAATGAGTGTGTGGTAAGGAAATAGAGGCAATCAGTGCAGATTATAATTTCCCAAAGTTTAGTAGAGAAAGAAAGAGTTGTGTCAGAATGATACCTTATGGAAACTTTAGGGAACATAAGCTGGTTTGTTTTTATGGACAGAAAAGACCTGAAATGTTGATAAACAAATGAAAGCTCTGGAGTTGTTAAGAGACTAAAATTTAGAAGTGAGGCCACCTCCTGGGGGTAGAATTGTTCATTTGAAAAAAAAAAAAAAAGGAACAGCAGCCACTGTGCGAAGGATTATAAGGAGTCAAGCAATGATTAACTAAAAATATTTCATAGTAGTCAATTTTATGGGGCACAGTCTACATGTTTGTTTGTTGTTGCTTTTTTCACCACTAGCACTGAAGAGTTCAGGAATTAGACTGGACAAGACAGAATGAACCAGGCTTGAGAATTAGGATGTAAATAACAAAAGTACATAGATAAAGATTCAAGGATGAAGATCAATTTTTCTTTCAGTTTCAATTTGTAATATATGTTGTTTAAAAGATGCTTAACGCAGAGAACTTGATTATAATTTTTAAATCTTCCACATTTTGCCTATATGACCTTGGACAGGTCAATTAAATACTCTAGGTCTTAAAGTTCTTATCTGCAAAACCAGGAGGTTGGTTTTGGTTCCTTCTCTAAACATCCTATAATCCACTGTTTTGAGCCTTTCTCTTCCTTTCTATCACATTCTAAAATGGAATAATCCCTTCCCTTCAAGGTGTTCAACTTTTGAAAAATGTAATTATTATTACAGAAAACAATACATCAATGATACTAGAAAAAGTGAGAGTGAGAGATAAAGAAACAGCAATATATAGAGTCAAAAGAAACAACAGGGACAGAGATGCAAAGATGGAAACAGAGACAAATAGAGAGACACAGACAGAAATGGAACTCTAGAAGATCCTGGAATAAATGAAGGCCTCTATCTACTACATCTGAACTCCACGTTATATTTTGTGACATATTTTTGAAATCCTTATCTATTTCCTTCTTATGTTCTGGTGGTCTAAAATAATATAATCTCTTGAAAATATCATTTACTTCCCCACCCATTTATCTTCACCTAAGTGCAATACACTTCAGTTATCCTTTCAGATTTTCTAAACTTCGTATGGGCATATCTTCTCAATATGCCCTTTCATATTTCCAATTCCTTTTGAATGAAATAGACTTTTCTAGAACTGTATTCTAGTCTTGTATCCAACCAGACAAATCAAGTAAATATTGGAAATTACTTCTGTAGTCTTACCTACTTCTAGTCAAGAATTGATTATTCCTCTATTTGAAGCTTTGATCTGTTTTCTCTCTCAACTGAAGTACACTTTTCTGTTAACAGAAAAAACATGTTTGAAGAGGAGGAGGATGAATCCCTTTGGGAATTTTATCTTTTTTCCTTCAAAGAGCTCTGCTTCTTCCTTTTATAATCTAAATGCAATTGTTTCCAACACACTGTCCTCATCTTTCTTCTTTTATCTTTTGATAATTCATTCCTCTTCACTAACTTCCTTGACTTAACATTACCTAATGTGTCAAAATTCAAAACACATATTCAAGAAATATTTATCAAGGACTAGCTAAGTGTAAGGCACTGTGGTGGATCCTGGAGATATAAAGACAATATTTTGAAGCTATCTTTGACCTTTAGGATCTTACATTTTATGGTAAATCCTGAAATAAAAAGAGTTCAAAGACATATATCATCCTCAGATAAGCCTCCTATTCAATTATAAAATAGCTTACTTTACCTTAATTTGATCAGTTCTTTTTCTCACAACAATCCTACAAGGAAGGTACAAGTATTATTGTTCCACTTTAGGGTAAAATACTGATTCTTTTCTGGGTTAGTTGACTTGCCCATGATAGTTTGTAAATTTCTCAGATGATCAAAGGGCCTCTGATTATTAATTTCAGCATTCTATCAATTATGCCATATTGCTGAAAATATCAGATGAACTTTTTAGCAGATAAAAGCTCTATCACTGGAATTATAAAATTACCAATCTGACTGAAGTATGAAACTGTCCCTTTGCCTCTGGGAAACCACTATTTCAATAGTCTAATAATCCTTTTCTTCTTTACTTATTGAATTTGTCCCTTACTTGTTGTCTGACCTGACCAGTCAGAATGTGATTTTCTGTGTCTTTAAGGAGATGGAAATCCTCTAGAATGTTCTTCATTTGTCTATGTTTTACTCCATGTATTCAGTTAAAGATCAATGAAATTATTACTATTTAGATAAAATATAAGCTCCTTGAGGGAAGTGAGAATTTCCCAACTATCTTTTTATCATCAATGCTTGGCATGATATGTGGTCCATAGTAAATAATCAATATTTGATGAAATAAATAGTACCATCTTGAATTATTAAGCATGACTAGGCATCCTCTTGTGTGACTGGAACCCCAAAGTAGCACATCAAATGACCCTTTCCCTCAGGAGACTTACATTCTCCAGGAATTAAGTTGAAAGAAGAGGTTTGATTTAAGCTCGTCAAATTCCTTATGTGGACAATGGCTTCCTCATTGACTGTGAAATATTAGATTGATACTGTTGTGTCTATGTCCTTGTGCTTTTCTTCTATAATAAATGACTCATGTTGACTATTTGCTATTTAATGTTTTCAGATGTTGTTAAAAACTTCTCAGGATCTCTCTCTCTCCTTTTTACATAGAACTCACCTTTCATGCAAATTTCTTTCCATAATGGATTCTTACCAGCTATTCATTTTTATAGACTTTTTTATACAGAAACATACTGCAAAGGTGTTTCATTTTGTGTCCTATAAATCATAAGGGTGAGCTTATGTTTTTTTTTCAGACACTTTATCTATTCTCATACATTTCATATTGTCATTAAATCAAGCAAATGTTTGCACTTTTTGATGGAAATAAAGCATAAGAAAAACAATACTTTTTTGTATGCTAAAGTAGGCTGACTAAATGAATCATTAAGAAATGGCCTTAAAATCACATTTGAATGGCACCTAGATACTAGTTGAAGATAAAGTTTTGAATATACATATGTAGATTATGCAAATAGAAATTGTTGAAATCATGTTGCTGAAATCATATTGTTTGAAGTCATAAAAGGTTAAATACTATTTGTTTAATTCTTTGCAACTTAGATTTATTGCTTTTATTTAAAGTTTTCACCTACTCTAAGTTATTGTAACTTCAAAATCTCAGTAATTTTGTCTCACTATTTCTCAAGTTAAAAAAAAAAGTGTATGTAGGACATAAAAGGGGACCATAAGCCAGACCTCAACAAAATCACAATGTCAGTGAGGTTTGACTTCAACCATTCATATTTTCTTTTCATTGCCCTTATTCTTTATTTTGACAATTTCCTAATTCAGTGGCTCAATCCCTTCATGTTGATCTTATGCTTCCATGACCCATCCTCATGATTGTGCCCCATCTAAGGTTTCATTTCCCTGGGAAATGTCCAGTGCTTTAAATCTATGTGACCTCCATCATAACCAGGTTTCAATCAGTAGAATAACAAATGAATCTATTCATTTGTCAGATATTTCCAAAGGAATTAAGTAGAGGCCTGAGGAGCTGATTGAGAATATTGTAGAAGTCTACTTATATCACCTATAAGTCAATTCCATCAACCAATCATCATATAGTCAATAGCCATTCTCATTCGAGTCCCAAATTAATCTGAAAACACATAAGTAGAAATTAGTTACTAAGGGTCTAAATCAGGTGCTACCACCCCCTGGTGGGTGCTGCAGCGATCCAGGAGGGAGCTGATGGCCACAATTGCATTTATCTTTCCTATTAATTGCTATTAAAATTAAAAAAAATAATTTCCAGGGGGCTAAGTAATATTTTTTCTGGAAAGGGGGCAGTAGGCCAAAAAAGTTTGGAAATCACTGGTCTAAATGATATCTTATTGATTAGTGTTTAGCACAGTGCCTAGCAAATAGTAAGTTCATAATAAATACTTATTGATTCATTGGTCAAATTTGTACATATACAGACTAGGATATATAGTGATATTGGGTAGTATCAGAACCTACACCATCCAGGAAATGCATAGGTAGCAAACTATACCTTAAACTGGGGACATTCAGAGCTGAAATGCAAGTGTAAAAGCTTTTTATCTTAAACAGCATGGCTCAGTACAAATATAGCATTCAGCAAATTCATAATAGAAGTTGAATATTATTGCATAATTAAAAGTAAGGGATTGAGTGGATCTTCATTTTAATATATTATGGATACCAGAAAACTTTCAAGATGCCCAGCAGGAGAAGCATATATTATTACTTTCTTTAAAAATAATAATCCTATAGATTTAAAAAAATTGGCAAGATATACAATAATAAGGAATTCTCCAAATAATAGCTATCTCATTGCTCACTGGGCTTCCAAGGTTTTATACAAATGCTGTCCCCTGGACTAGCACAATATATTGAGAGGGTTATCAGGTAAACCCCAGGTATATGGTGTTCTCTTGAAGTGAGTAATCTTTGAATCTTTAGTTAAAGGGAGAAGATAAAAGATGAGGTAGGTATTAGAAGGAAGAATGAAGGGGATGGCTGAATGTAGGGAAGGAATGAATGAGGTGGTATATTGGATGGCGAGGGAATAGGTGGGATATTTAGGAGAGCCAGCTTAAAACAGGCTAGTCACAGGAGGCTAGAGACAGAGGATATTGGGGAAATAGGCTGGACCCTTTGCAGAGAAGGTATCCCTATGATATAAAGGAGTTTGGGCCAGTCAGAAATTTTGGTTTGGGTGGAGGATTTTCTTTTGTTAATTTCTAAAGTCCCTCAGGGAGGAGTCGAAAGGGCCCCTCCCTGCTAGTCAAACTGATGACTACAGGAAGTCTCGAGTAGGTACTTCCTCCCAAGATGAATGCCTGCAGTTCCCCTCAAGAAATAAAAAAAATGATTCCTTCTCTCTTTAGCCCTTGCCTTAATCTTTGATATAATGATTCATCAGAGACTTTGAGTAGGTAACAAGGGGATTTATTAATCCCAGGTTAATCAGAGAGAAAGAGGTCCAGTATTTTCTAACTGCTGCTAGGGAGAGGGGTGATGGTGGGGGATGGATCACAGAGAGTTTTAGACTGAGAGAGCTTGCTCTCCCAGTCGGGAGATTTGACTGCCTTTTAAGTAAAGTCTTTGTCAAATCACTAAAACTAGGAGTAACTTATTTGAGCATACTCTACTTGTCTATAGAAACTAAACCCACAATGCCCAATCATCAAGCCCTCCCTTCCACCCAGGTCCCAGAGGAAATTCAGGGGAAGGGAAGGGATGTAGATGGAGAGATCAGGGAGAAGTCCAGAGAAATGAGATAGGTCTAAATTTCCCCAAGACAAAATAAGCACAGGCCAAGGCCGAAGCAATTAGGCCAAAAACAAGCTGAAAAGCTGAAGCCAACAGGCTAAGCCAAAGCAAAAGCCTCCAGCTACAGCGAAAGCCAGAAGGCAAAAGCCCCTTCAGTTGGAACTTCACCTCTATTTATAGTTTCAAGTTCTAACTGACTTTCTGAAGATTCTAAGATATTTAACTGACTTTTTGTGACCATTTGAAATTACAGAAGCAAAGAGTTTCTGTTAGCCACCTTGCATTACAATGGATATATAGATCCAGATATTAAATATAAATCTAGGAGACAAGACTAAATGAAAACAATAGGTTAGTTAAGAGAATCACATTATAAGCTACTTTAATACCTTTAGGCAAGGACTATGCATTCTACAAATTGTATGGATTTAATAAATGTTTGTGTTTATTTTTATAATAAGCTAATTTGATGCTTTGAAGGAGTAGAATTCCATATGTAAGTCAAGTGATAATAGAAGGATTGGTAGCAGTTGATCAGAAATAAACACAAACATACTGATTGGGGGAAAACAAATGCAAATCAGTAGAAAAATAATATTACTAAATACTTTCTTATCTCTTGGCATTTGGTGCATTAAAAAGAGTCAGAATACCCTAAGAGTAATTTAATATTCCTTTAATGTTAGTTTTCAGGATTTTCTTTTAAGAGACTAAAGCTGGAGAAAATCTATTTGTATGTCTTTTTGGTATCAATCCTGAAGTCTCAATGTTTTCTGATATTTTCTAAAAACTATAAGAATTTTTTCTAAGAATTTATTCAAAATGATCAACTAAATAATGGTGCCTGGTATTAGATTAAAGAATGATTTGCAATATTTAAAGAGTTATGATAAAAATACTTTTAAAATTTCTTTAAGTTATCAGTCATTCAGTTCAATTTTGCAAATGATTTATGATCTCTAAGGAGTGGGTATTTGCACAATCAGTATAGCCGCTAAACTCCTCACACATTCTTGTCCTATGAAATTCTTAGTCACCTCTTAAAATATTTCTAAAGAGGATCTGAGTATTTTAATAATCCATAGTGGCTGTAGACTTGAGCTGTCCATAGTTTATCCATCACTTTTTCCATATGAGTAGCAAAATTTTTTCCCGGCCCCATATTTCATTGTTCATGTCTTTCATCCTCTTTCTTCTATATAAGACATGGTTGATTATATTCTGGAGGCTATTTACATCTGTCAGAAATCTATCCAGTACAGATTCTTTTGCAATTTTGATTCTTTTAAAACCTGTGATGCTCCAGGATTTGCAGCCATATCATATCACCAGGAGATAATTGACATTAAAAATATGGGGGTTTTGTCAGGAATTTTGTCAGGAGTTGAAAAAAACAGAAAAATTTCCCACAATGCAATCAAGGCCATTCTCCTCTTTTATTTAATTCTTGGCCCAGCTCATTTTCTATAAGCAATTCCTGAGAAAGGCATATGTACTAAAGGACAAACTTGCTGTGCTATCCAACCAATTCTATGTCATAGTGAGTGGAAGTGTCACCCAAGAAAATGGAATCAGGAGTAGAACCTGACATAGCTTGCCTGTTTACTTCTCATTTTTTACATCAAGGTTATCCTTGATTTGTAAATTAGTCATTTGCAGAGCTGAGAAAGTAGGTATGTGCATTAATAAGTACTGATGTATTCTCAGTTGCCAATCTGTGTGTGTGTATGTGTGTGTGTATAAATACTCCCAAAAGATAAACTTTAATAATTGTACTCGTTAAGATGACTGCCTTCAGTGTTTCTCTGTCAATATTAAGAGAAGAAAAAAATAGATGAAGGTCACTAAAAGTATTTACCAATATAGTGCATGAAGGATACCTTGACCTATGTCAAAATAAAGAAGATATTCTCTATGCAATGTATCTGCTGCCAGATGATTTTTTTCAAATGACCATTTTTAAATGCTGCTTATATCAAGCCTGGAACATTATGGAACTTCCTCTAATTCTGTATCTTTTCCATTTACAATGTCATCCTAATATTATTGTATATTTTTACATAAATATTTTAATGACATTAAGATTCTATAGAATTGGGGATGGTAATAGAATTGCTCGTGTCACCCTTGTTTATTGCAATATGAATTTTGGGCTTATTAATTGTATCAAAATTAATTGTATCTGATGATTTATAAGCACATGTTCTAGAGCTAAAAAGGACTTTACAGATCCTTTAGTTTAACTCTATTGTTTTATAGACAAGGTCAAGGAAAATCAGTATGATAATGTAATTTTTATAAGGTTATGAAAGAGCTAAGTAGAATGATTATATTTGAACTTATGTTTTGTGATTATAAATCCACTTCTTTATTTTCCAAGACAGGAGGTTGTACTTGCTCCCCTGGTAGCTAATTCTGTTCTCTATGAGATCCTATCTACTATATAGATTTTGTATATATCTAGCTACTTAGATATTATTTTCCCTAATACAATCTATGTTCTCTGAAAGTAGGAGTCAAATAGATAGACAGATACATAGATTCATAGAAAGGTATGAGCATATTTAACTAGAGAGAGTGAAATTTTTAATTTAGGGCTAAAGATGAAGTCAAAGAAGGCGGCTCAGTGGGGATCATTGTCACCTGTAAACTGCATCTTGGTAAAGTATAAAGAGAAAGGTTTTTTTGAGATAGGAGACTTGGATTCAAATCCTACTTCTGATTCATACTACCTTTGTGACTTTGTAGAAGTCACTCAAACATCCTTGTGCCTGACCTTCCCAATCTATAAAATAAAAGTCTTAATTAGATGACCTTGTTGTTCCTTCCAAGTCTAGGTTAATGATCTTATGAACTTATCATGTACAGTCTATAATATGAGGATTTTAAGGCCCAGAAGATGAAACTGGAAATCAATGATGAAGGAGAGGCTCTTTTCCTCCTTAACACTGGGGTAATGCTAGGCTCTGGAATACATCTCCAATTCTTTGTTGAAGATTGCCAAAATTGTGCAACACATCAGGATTGAGATATGATGAGGAATAAGGACTTATGATCGAAAACATCATCTTTCTCTAGACAAAGGCTGATGGAATCTGAATGTAGATTGAAACATACTATATTTAATTTTATTTCTTTGTTTGTCTTTTGTTTGTTCTAGTTCCCATTCAAAAAAATCATTATGTTGGAAATTTCACACAATTTTATTTTACACAATTACATATGTAAAATCTGTATCAGATTGCTTTCTGTCTCAGGGAGAAAAGGGAGGAAGGGTAAGAAATTGGTTTAAACTTTTTTAAATTAAAAAGAAGCAAAGGTTAAAATTATTTTTTCATATAATATAGAGGGGAAATTAAACAGTAGAGATTCTATGAGGAATATATGAAACTGCTTTGTACAGAAATACAGGATATCATTCAAGATTCAGTAGGAAATAAGAAGGGAAAGATTGCCAGAGTACAAGGGGGTGTGATTTACAAGTGACCAAATTTGCAAGGAAGGTAAACATGAGGCAGGAGTAAGGGGACATCTTTAGAGCATAATAAACTGCCAGTGAAATATAAAGTAGTTAGAAAACTAAACATCCCTCCCCTTTGTTGACTTCACAGAATGGAAGACAAATACACAACTAAAACAGTACCTGCTGTTTCATGTAACTGTTTTTCTTCTCATGGCCATTTTATGAAAGTAAATTTCTTTCCTTTTGTGCTTCTCTAAACTTGTTTAAAGGACATTTTTTTTTCTTTTTTCTTGCCCTGATTTATCTTCCTGTCTTTCTCTCTGAAGTATTAAAAGGCTCTGTATTGTTTAACTACTAAGGAACCAAAATACTTTAAGACAAAATGCAATTGCCTGTCATGGTATTTCTATTGAAACTTTAGATCCTGATTTGAATAAACAGAATAAAATGGTTACTATTATGCATTTCTTTTACTAAATATAAAAACAAGTAACTCTTCTTGAATCTCTTGAATGATTTTATGTTTGCCATCATTCTCTTTCTTCCTTTTTCTTTTATAGAGCTGATAGAAAGCTGTGGACTCCACCACTCAGAGGAGGAATAAAATGAACAGGTGAGACCATAGATATCTCCACAGGATAACAGAGACCCAGAGATGTTACCAAAGACCTGTAGCATCTTTTCTAGCTTTTAGCACCACATAGCTCTCCAACTCCTTTGGATATGCTGGAACTAACCCCTGTTTGGCAATAAGACTATAACTCCGTCCTTCCTCAAGGGCAAGTACAGTGATCTTCACTGTGATCCCCTAAACCTCACACTATCCCCCAGGAAAACACCCCAGGGCCATCAAGAATTCATTAACTTTTCTGTCTCCATGGAAACTTTAATAAACTACCTTATTTCTTGGTGTCCAGAAGGGCAGGAGAAGACCTCCCTAAGGCTACTGATATTCTGCTTATTCTACTACTATCTTTCTAGCCAAAAGTAAAGGTATGGAATCAACTTGCTTGCCTTCTCCAGGTCTTCCCATGCTGTTTTCTCTCTGTAGGGAGTTTCCATGGCTGGTGGTTTTTAGAAAATAGAGTCTTGCTAAACAAACAAATGAAAATAGGGAAACTCCTTCTAGGCAAGCAGATTGTCAACTCATGCATAACTTAAAGCCTAAGAGAATTAATTCCCTAGAACACTGAGAAATTAAGTGACTTTCTGGTTGTCTCAAAGATAATACAAGGTTACTGAAAGTCATAGTTCAATTTTAAGTCATTAAAACTTAAAATCAAAGTAAGGCTTTTGGAAGACCTTATATGTTCAAGATAGAACTCAAACTTAAGTTTTCCTAGCTATAAAACCAGGTTACTATTTAGGTATATTATTTAATAATACCTAATAAATGGACACTTAGTGATTGAGTTTAAAAAACAGATAACAAGAATAGAAGAAAATAAAGCATAATAAAATATAAGAATACAGCATATAAATACCATTATGTAATAATAGCATTACAAAAGTAGAAATAAGAAACTTTCTTAGAGATCCTTACTACATGCTGACTCCGGAGTTTAGAAGATTTGAGTTCAAATACTATTTTGAGATCTTAAGTGTATAGCCACTTCACTAAATCTCAGAGGCTTGATTTTATCCTTTGTAAAAGGGGATAGTAATACTAAAATAATGATACAGGCAGAGTTGTTAAAATAAGGTAACTTTTAGCCAAAACATTTTGTGAACCTTAAAAAAATATTAAAAAGTTTATCATCATCATTATTATTATTATATTAATAGATAAGAAAACTAAGGCCTAAAAAGGTTAAAAGGTTTTGCAAAATATCAGAGGTAACAAATTAGCAAAAATAGGTGTTTGAATGAACAGACTCTGACTCTCTAGTGTAATAGTATATTTGTTAATTAAGAGTTAATTAAGAGTTGATTAGAAAATAGAGTTGATTGCAATAGATAATTATAGAAATTTGAGAAAGGCTAGATTTAAAAATAGAATTTTCAAGAGAGGATCATGGGAAATAAAAAGAATCTCTCAGAGGTTCTTTTTTTTTTTTTAAATAAAAACCCTTACCTTCCATCTTGGAGTCAATACTGTGTAAGGCAGAAGAGTTATAAGGGCTAGGCAATGGGGGTCAAGTGACTTGCCTAGGGTCACAAAGCTGGAAAGTGTTTGAGGCCAGATTTGAACTTAGGACCTCCCATCTCTAGGCCTGGCTCTCAATCCACTGAGCCACCCAGCTGCCCCCAATCAGAGGTTCTTGCAAGGGACAGTTGAGACCAAAGAACTCTCACTCACTCTCTTTTGGTCTGTCCTGACTCAAGGAAGGAGGTCCAAGTGTTTTCTGGTTCGAAAAGTTGGAGGTTGGAGAAATCTGGTGAAATTTCTACTTGAGATTTATCCAAGTAAGAAAGGAGATTGTGGTGAAATATCACTGCTTTGCCAGTGGTGGCAGAAGGGAGCAAAGTTGTAAAGATTTTGGTTTGCTGTTTTCCCCCCATTTAACCAGCAGGAAAGAATCAAATCTTTCTCATTGTTATAATTTATAATTTTTTTTTTAGTTGTAGGATAGAAAGTTAGAATTGGGTTAATAGATAGCATAGTAAGATTAAGATTAGTATAATGCTGTATTAGTATTATATTTATATTATAGTATACTATAATTAGTATAATGCTATAAGATAGCATAGTAAATGAAGATTAGCCTTGATTTCCATCAAGGAGAAGCAGATTCTTGTGAGTCCTAAAAGTTGGGTTTTGGGTACAGTTAGAAGATTTAGATTTAGGATAAATATATTCTTACTTGTTTCTTTTTTCCTAATTTTTAAATTCTTCCAGTGAATAGTTTTTATATAAACCTGGCCTGAGCTGGAATTTTTAAGACTCTTTAGGAAGCCATCTTTTCCAGCAGTCAAAAAAACAACCTGTCAACACAGGACAATTTTATTGGTAATACCATCCAATACCAATAATCAATAAGGGTTAGAAAATCCTTATAACAGACAGACATTGCTCTTTCTGTTACACCCAGTGGAATCAATAGTTACCTTCTATCTAGAGCTGTTTGGTTCCCTTTACTAACCATGGCATACCTTTGCCATAGCTCTCCTCCATTTCATCTCCAGAATGAAAAGTGAAGAATTTTCGGATAGGAAAAGAACTAGATAGCAAGACTTTTCTTTTCAGTCCATGCTTTAGGCTTGAAACATTATGCCTTCCAATTATTCCAGCAATGTCTTTCTTCTGACTTCACCAAATGACCCTGACATACCTTCATAGCATCAACAGCTAGGGACAAGCCTGATGAATTTTCATGAGTTTTTTTTTAATATTTTGGTTCTGAAATGATTTGGTGTCTCCAAATAATGATGTCCTCTTTGTACTCTCAGATATTTGTCCTGTTCATAACAATCAGTGAAATACATGACAGTCAGTTTCGTGGTGATTTTTGAGCCTAATTTCAACATAAACTAATTATAATCGCATGTGTTGTTTAGCTTTTGAAAAAGATACAATTAAAAATGTATGTGTGTTTTTTTGGTTGGTGAATTTTTAAAACAAATTATGTTTTCTAGTGGATTCATATGACAATTTATTAGGATGTGATATTTTAAAAAGCGCTATCATCAGACATAAAACTATATATTAAAATTTTCAATCAAGTATTAAAAAATTAAAATAAAAACACAACTTTTAAGAAAGACTAACTACAAAAACACTTAAAAAGATTACTGTAGATACTTATGTACTATGTAATATTAGAAGCTGTTGTATTTGGTAATAATGTTTGAGAAGGCCTAAATCACTTCTTTAATTTAAAGTTACTTATTTTAACCAAAAGGAAAACAAATATGTAGTTCCTTTCTAAACCTGTCCAGGATTTTCCCCCCTTATTCTATTTTTAGGCATTCCTTATGTAAGTTCAAGTTTAGAGTTTAGGAAATATATATATGTATGTATGTATGTATGTATGTATATAATACAGACACATACATACCTATACACATGCATGTACACGTTCACATACATATATGTACAAACACATACCATATAGGAGAGTAACACTAATAATTTGTATTTGTACACAACTTTGAAATTTAGAATTCATGTTTATTAACATTTGAAGAGGTATTAGAGGTCTTCTAATGTTAACATTCACATTTTATAGATAAGGAAACTGAGACTGAGTAAGTTACTTGTTCAGGTTAAAACTGGTAAAAAAAAGCCACAGTGTGAACCAAACCGCAGACTCATAGATTTAGATCTTGAAGGAAATTTGGAGATCACCTACTCTCCCTCCTGCTTACACTGTTTTTGAGAAAAATGAAGTCAGGACGGTCGAAACCTCTGATGCCAAATGTACTGCTCTTCAAACTCCACAATATCCTCCTCAAAACCAACCTAAGAGGTGGAAAATATAGCTATTGTTATTATGATCATAAATGTGAGGAAAATTAGATTTAGGAAAAAAAAATGGAACCTCTCAGGTTCAGAAAGCTAGCAAGTGTTTGAAGTAAGACTTTAAACCTAGTGTTTTGTGCCCTAAATCCAATGAATTTTTTCACTATATCTTAATGAGAAATAAACATAGTAATACAGGTAAAGGCCAGATTAAGACATATGGAAAGACTTCAATGACAGGATAGAGATTTAGACTTGAGTCAGTAAGAAATTTGTCATTTTGAATAGAAGAGTGTTTCATGCTGTGTTCATTCATTGCATGGTATGAATATCAGGAAATTACAATCTATACCAAGAATCTGAAGCTAGGGCTGCCTTTAATTAGGTAGTTACCTATTCAGAAATACAAAGGCTACATAGAGTCTTTAAATCTCTCCTGGTCCTGTTGGGAAACTTTGGAGATTTTCACAGAATTTATACTCCCATAATTCCATCTCATTCACTGTGTTATCCCCTAGCCATTAACAAACCATGCTGACTGTACTCCAACCCTCTTCTTTATCCCTTTCCCACTTGAGCCTGTACTCTCTTCCTTTGATCCTTAGCTTTGATAGGTGAGTTTTTATCTTATCCTGCTGGGAACCAGATTTCTATTTCACTTCCTGACAATTTTCAAATCATGCTGCTCCCTAATCTCATTCTAGCTTTTCTTTGTGTGTTCCCTTCATCCACTGGATTATAAACTCCTTTAGTGCAAGGATTATATTGCTTGCTTCTGCATTTATTCCCAGTGTTTCTTCTTTACTCTATCTCTTGAACTATGCTCATATTTACATGTTTACATAATAAGTGACATCTGATTGCTTCCCCAGTAGAAGTGTTGCTAGGAGGAAAACAATGGGTCCTTGGAAGAAAGGTAAATGGGAGGAAAAGGGAACCCTGGAGGCAGAAAAAAAAAGTAGGGAAAATAAAGGAGAGACTGGAAGAATCAAACATGGACTTCAATGATTTCAAAACTTATGCTGAGGGCTACTCATTCTTTCCTTTTATTTCTAAATCCTTACCTTCCATCTTAGCATCAATACTGGTTCCATATTGGTTCCAAGGCAGAAGCATGGTAAGGGCTACACAATTCTCTGACTTACCCAGGATTACATGACCAAGAAGTTTCTGAGGTCAAATTTGAACCTAGGACCCTGACTCTCACTCCACCAAGTCACTTAGCAGTCCCTGTGGGCAACTCATTCTTATGTGGGCCATGCTTGCAAGCCTTAGGAGCAGGAAGATAACCTCAGAGGCAATATAATCTATTCATTTTTCAGATAATTGAGGCCCAGAGAAGAGCTGTGACTTTCCCAAGGTCACTCAAAAAAGTAAGTAGCAGAAACAGGATCTAATTGTTCATCCAGTTCTCTTTCCTCTACAATAAGCAATTTCTCTTTACCTCTTGCCCCAATCCCTTCTTGAGCTCACCCTTTCCATGTAGGAGAGAGGACTGGAGCCTATTAAGCCTATTCAGACTTCAAATGATAAGTTTTTTTTTCCATTAATTTTCATGTTTCATATAAATAATTCTTGAAGGCCCTTATAGCCCTTTGATATTATTATTTTGTATATCTTGAGGAGACAAAAAACAAGCTATCTTTAGAATGAGGAAGAGGAAGAGTGAAAATTATATCTTTGGGAATTAGCTTTTCTTGTCTTAAGTTGCTGCCTGCTAAGCTATGAGAACCCCAGGAGCCTGGTCTAGTCAGTGTCTTTTCAATGGTAAATAAAGGTATACCAAGGATTGGCTGAACATGACAGTGCGGGAACAAACCTATGGAGATATCATTTTCTCAGCCAAAAAGAAAGCAAAGTCATTCGAGTAATTGAAAGCAATACAGCAACACTTCTGGTTATTTTTCTCTCTCTCTTGCAATAGTAGAAAGAATTTGGGTTACATAGGAATAAAACTCTTCTACTTGCCACTTATATGATTTGGGACAAAACATTTAATCTATTTTATTATATAAGAGGTTTATTTCCCTTGGATCTAACAGGCTGTGAAACGATAAGAAAATATAATCCAAAAGAAAGCACTCCAGTTTCAGGCAGTTTGGGGTCCTTGTTAAAGTGGAAGGCTATTATCTTAAAAAACAAAGACATTTTTTTATTATAACTAAATAATCATAAATATACCCATATGGAATGAACAAAAAAGAGGACTGTATATGAAACAGAAATGTTAATGCTAGACTTTTTAGGTATATATTAAATTTAACAAGGTAGGAGGGAATGTTCATATTTATGTCCTTTCCCAAACTTTTGATTTTCTTCTTTGTATTTTAAACGTTTTACTGATGTTCCTTTCCTCCTTTCCTTTTCCTTCTCTCTGTCTCTTCTTTTCTCTCTCTCTCCCTCGCCCAAGTATCTTCCTTTCTTTTCCTATGACTCTACCCATTCTTATTTCTTACAGAAGCCCTTTTTTTGCAACAAATAAGTATCATCAAATTCCTATAATTCTCATCTCAGTTAGGGAAGATTATGGAGATGGTAAACCATTGATAAAAATATTTAAATATTTCAATGCGTGAACAAGCTTTGTAAATGCCCAGATCATCTAATAGGAAGAAGATAATGTGGGAGATGAAGGCACTGGGCTTCTAAGAGGTGATATTATTCATTCTCTTGCCATGTGTATGGTAGGAGTCTCTTTCATTTGGCTGCTAACCAGATCAAGTTGTATCTTTATAAACTGTCAGATTAGCTCTCTCTCTCTCTCTCTCTCTCTCTCTCTCTCTCTCTCAACTGCTTTATATGAGAAGATAGAAGGTTAGCTTCATACACAGCAAGGGCTCCATGACTGTCTGTGGGGAGCAGGGTTACTTTTTCCTCCTTTTCCCTTTACCTTAGGGCCCAGAAAATCTATTTTCATCTTTTTGTTTTTTGCTTTTCCGTCTCATTTTTATATGCCGGTGATGGAATGCCACCAGATTAGGACTGGAGTCATGGTGACTGTGGAGGAAATTCTTGAGGACTACTGTGCAGTCCTCCTAGTTGGGAAGCCCTAAGAAACCAGAGCTTAACTAATACTGAAGTGAAGTTTTGGATTTGGAAGATGATGGTATTGTACTATATAGAAACTGAGGTAAACTGAAAACCTAATCCTTTTCCTCTTCCCAGAGGATGGGGTAAGAGATAAAGGAAGATCATGTCCTAAGAAGTTGGAAGGAATATTTGAATGCTTTATTCTTGTTATATTTTTGAGGCAAATATTCCTTTGTAAAAGTTAAACTGATTGTGAGGGTGCTAAATGGAAACAAAGTACAGGAAACTTCAGAGATTGGAATGGAGTCAGAGAGGGATGAAATGTGACATATTTTGCTGTTAGGCAGTACAGAGCAGGAGATTCACCATTATAAAAAGGAGTATTTCCTCAAAGTAAAAAAAAAAGATCTTTAAATATAACTAAATTTCAAAAAATAAAATAGCTGCAAACACAAATCTCTTTTTTTAAAAATCCATAGAATTTTACACATAATTCTTTATTACATCTTCTTTCTAGACTTCAGTGCCTTTATCTGTAAAACGAGGAAGCTGAGTTCCTAAAATCCTAACTCTTAATCTTTGATTTTATAATTTGATGAATTGTCATGTAGTTACAATCCAGTCATCTCTCCCATCCTCCTTTGTTTTAAAGAGATTCCTGAAATAATGAAAACAAGTAAAAAGACAAACAATTGGGTGAAGGCACATATCTGGTTTTGTTGTTGTTGTTTGCTTTGGTTGCTGAAAGAGATGGAGCTAAGCCAAATATAGGACAGTTTAGTTCTCATATTTCTAGGGTTACTTTCCTCATGAGAGAGAATTTTTACAGAAATCAGCCAATATATATTTCTGATCTAGTAAACCAAGTTATCACTTGGCATTACTAGAGTATACCTACAAAGGTAAAGCTAACCTCTGTTTGCCTAGAGCTTTTAAGCTTTGAGTTATAGAATGGTCCCCTCAGCTCACATCCAAAGACTGAGCTCTATGTCCTTCCTCCAAACAGAACCACAATTGTGTCACTCATTTGGAAGTTCAAAGTATAATAAGAAAGAAGATTTAATTTAAAGTTATTTTGAAATTGGGAATTTATTGTACATAATTGCTGAACATTATTTCTTTTATTGACTAAACTTTATATTTTTCATGTCATTTTGCCCTCTAATTTTGATAATGATCCATAAGCAAGCTGGACCTGGAGGAATTAGGTGTTTCCAAGGAGTAACATTTTGTTTTTGTTTGTTTGTTTCTAGAAAACTGAATATTGGAATGTCATCCTATGTGATGGTCAATAAGTTAAAAGCTATTATATTTGATCATGAGTCCACTGAAGTTGTCCTGGATCCTTGTCTGGTTTATAACAGTTAAGTCATTCACAGTTGATCATCATAAATTATTGTAATTATCGTGTACAGCATTCTCCTGGTTTTGTTCACTTCATTTTGCATTCCTTCATATTAGTCTTTCCAGGTGTTTTTTTAATCATAGTGTTTGTGATCTCTTAAGACTCAATAGCATTCCATCACAACCATATACCACAACTTGTTAAGTTATTCTCCAATTGATCGAAATCCCTTTAGTTTCTAGTTCTTTGCCACCATAAAAAGAAGCTACTATAAATATTTTAGAACATATCGTTTCTTTTCTTTTTTCTTTGATCACCTTAGTAAATAAACATAATTATGATATTATTGGGTCAAAAGTATACAAAGTGTTAAAACTATTTTAATATAATTACACATTGCTCTAAAAATAGTTGGATCAGTTCACAGTTCTACCAACAATGTATTAATATCCCTATTTTTCTACATCTCTTCTAATATTTGTCATTTTGTTCTTTTATCATTTTAGTCAATCTGATAGGAGTGAGAAGATATCTGAGAGTTGTTTTGAATGAATTAAATGTTAAAGAATAATTGCTATTGGACATGAATCCATTTAACTTATGCATTATAAGTGGCTTTTAATTAGGTCATTCCTTTAAGAAGTAAATTTACTAGATGGTGCTTGAAACACTGATTTGTGGTGGCCATATAATAAAGATCATAAAACATCTTGACTGATTTATGTCAAATTTACCTGTTTCATGACATCTGCCAGTTGAATATATAATTTCTTGCATTTCCTCCCCACTTTTTCATGTTTTGTAATATTTAACAATTATATCTCCCACTTATATAACATCAAAGACAGATAAATATTTTTTCATATTTCCCTTTCAAAGCATATAAGGTGATCACAGTGCTGGGTTGCTCAGTGACATAGTAAGTGAATCAAAGTAAGTAAATGACAAAAATATCATCCATAGAATCATGATGAAAATGGTGTGAAAATTGAAAACCATATCATATGAAGAGTAATTAAATTAAATGATCATGTTTAGTTTGGAGCTAATTCTGGAGACAAGATATCTGTCTCCAAGGATTTGAAGCACTGGCATATAGAAAAGAGATTATACATTCTTATTGTTCCAAGAAGTAAGAACTAGGATCAATGGATTGGAAGTGGAAATGGATAAATTTAAACTTAAGGAAGGAATCTCCCACACATAGAAACACACACATACTTCACAGTGATTATAGTTATTAAAAAAAGAATGAGTTTTCTAAAAAGAAAGTGTATTTTGTATAAATGAAGGTTTTCAGGTAAATTCCAGATAATTATTCACTTGGTATGTTGTAGAGTAAATTTTCCTTGAGGGACATGTTAACTAGATTACCTCTACTCCAAATTATTACTCTAAGGTTTTGTTCTTTTATGAAATGAAATGGTCATCATAGTAATACTTCATAAAATTTGCATAGATTCAGGAAATGGAAAGATTCAGGAAATGTTTCTCTTTCCCTTTTTCTTTCTTTTTAAGAAATATTTTGCTTTTTCAATGCTCTAAAGTACCAGTGTCCTCATTTATGGGCAACTAGGTTGTGGAATGGTTTTAAAGTCATTCCTAGAGTCAGGAAAACTCATATTGAATTCATATCTGACCTCAGACACTTAATACCTAGGTAAACCTAGATAAGTCACTAAACACTGGGCATCAATTTCCTCATCTGAAATATAAACTAGAGAAGAAACTGGTAAATCAGTCCAGTATCTTTGTCAAGATGACCTTATCATGAAGAGTTAGACATGATTAAAAATGACTGAACAACAACAACAAAAATATTCTCATGTATGTAAAAAATCAGGACTCTGACATTGGGAAAGGGGAAATCAGGTCAACAGAGACATGATTATAGTGATCTTGTTGGGAAGATTCCTTCTCCTACCTTCATATCAGAGATAATGTAAAGAAAACACATGTTTGCAGTTCCCTAGGAGATATGTGGGATTGCCAAAAAGAATCCTAAATAACTTTCTGAAAAGTAAAATTGAGAGCAGAGCTCAGATGGTAGAGAAGGTACAGGGGCCCACCAGATAGCTTCTGAATCATGCTCCAAACAACTTACATATAATAATGCCTCAAAACAAACGCTAGAGCTACAGAATCCACAAATGAATGGTGAGAACTAATTAGAAGGTCAGAAGGAAAAGTCTTTTGAAACAGGGTGGGAGTTGAGTGCAAACTAATCAGACAAATCAGGCCTCACCTTGGCAAGCCAGTATGGACCTTCAGGGTAGCCAAATGAGCAACTCTCAGCCCACAGATGCTAATAGTGTAAAGAATCTAATTAGAAGGAGATTATAGAAGTCCCTTTACTGACTCTAGTTACAGCAATCTATTGCATTGTCCATACACAGATCTAGATTGCAGTTCTGGTTCATAGTCTCAGGTTTCAATCCCAGGGTAATGAGGAAGACTAACAGACTTGCACTTATGGCTGGAGGGGAACAAGGGTCCCTAGTCACAGCTCCATAGCATAAAAGAATACCTTTGCTTAATCTCAGACCATAGCAAAGACTAGGAAAGCATTAACACCTCTATTTAGATCATATCACTTTAGAAGAACTGAAAACTTATAGATCCCCAGAGTTAGCTCTGAAAGCAATTGTGCAAAGAACCTGAACCTTGGGATAGTGCCTCCTTCACCAGAGGAATGGAGCCCAATTTTAAAACTTTTTTTTACTATAAGTCTGAGAAAATGAGCAAATAACATAAAAAGAAACTAAATACAGAAAGTTATTTTGGTGATAGAGAAGACCAAGACACAAACTCATATGACAACAAAGTCAATATTGCCATATCCAAAGTCTTGAAGAAAAATGTGAATTTATCTCAAGTAAAAAATAAATTCCTGGAGAACCTCAAAAGGGATATGAAAATTCAAAAAGAAAAGGTAGAAGAAAATTGGTTAAAAATGAAAGTAATACAAGAAAATCAAGATGAAGGAGTCAACAATTTCATAAAGGAGGCACAACAAATATTGAAGAAAATAATGCCTTAAAAAAAAGAATAGGCCAATGGGTACAAAAGAGTACACTGAAGGGAAGGACTTTTTAAAAAGAAGAATTAGGACTTTAGGGGATAGAGCCAAGATGGAGGAGTAACTTGAATAACAGTACCATTTCACCATGAAAATCCTCTCTGAGCAAGATTAAAATATCACCACAAAATGAATACAGGAGTGAAAGAACCAGCAAAGAGACACAGTGAAACAACTTTCAAAAAAATAACCCAAAAGGTAGGCAGAGACCATCTGGGGAACTGAGGTGAGAGGGTAGCAGAACTGACAGGAAGCAAAGCAGCAAGGGAAGAACAAGCCTAGAGCAAACCATAACACCCCTCTCACCTCATACCCACCCCAAATATGCTCTCACAGGTTCCCAAAATTGTGTCAGAGTTAAGTCAGACCCTAAGATTCTGCCAAGGCAGATCCAAACCAACTAACACCCCTTAATATTTCAAACCTGTGGAGAAGTGCTGAGCTGCAGCCCAGAACAATCTGGGCTGAATCCAGGAATTCTAGGCTGGGCTTGGGATGAGGATATAATCCACAGTTTGGGGCAAGGACACATTTCTCAGATGGGAGCCTCCTGAGGATCTTTTGCTCAAAACTAAGGCTAGAGCTCCATGACAGGACAATCAAGAGTGTGCCTGTTTGAATCAAGAACACCTTGAGAACAATAGCTGGAGCATGATGAGCCTGGGGCTAGAATTTTATCAGCCCCTGACCTGATCAAGTTCAGACTGAGATCAACAGCTTTACATCCACGCCTGAGGAAAATCTTTAAGAGAACAAGAAACAATAAAAGTAATTCAAAAGAATAAAAAAATAGGAGAAAATGTTAAATATATCATTGGAAAAATAACTGACCTGAAAAATAAATCCAGGAAAGATAACTTAAGAATTACTCTTGTATAGTGTATGATAAAACCAAAGATCTGAGCTTCTGGATCAAAAATCCACTATTTGACAAAAACTGCTGGGAAAATTGGAAAACAGTATGGGAAAGAATTAGGTTGAGATCAACATCTCACACCTTACACCAAGATAAACTCAAAATGGGTGAATGACTTGAATAAAAAGAAGGAAACTATAAGTAAATTAGGTGAACACAAAGTATTATATATGACAGATCTTTGGGAAAAGAAAGATTTTAAGACCAAGCAAGATTTAGAAAAATTTACAAAATGTAAAATAAATAATTCTGATTGCATTAAATTAAAAAGGTTTTGTACAAACAAAACCAATGCAACCAAAATTAGAAGGGAAGCAACAAATTGTGAAAAAAATATTTATAATGAAAACTCTGACAAAGGTAAATTAATTGTACAAAATAATCAAGCCAATCCTGAATTGATAAATGGACAAGGGACAAGAGTAGGCAGTTTTCAGATAAAGAAATCAAAACTGTCAATAAGCACATGAAAAAATGTTCTAAATTTCTAATAATTAGAAAAATGCAAATCAAAACAACTTTGAGGTACCACCTCACACCTAGCAGATTAGCTAACACAACAGCAAAATAAAGTAATAAATATTGGAGGAGATGTGGCAAAATTGGGACATTAATGTGTTCAAATTATGAATTGATCCAACCAATCTAGATGACAATTTGGAACTATGCCCAAAGGGAGATAAAAGACTGCCTACCCTATGATCCAGCCCTACCACTGCTGGGTTTATACCCCAAAGAGCTCATAAGGAAAAAGATTTGTATAAAAATATTTATAGCCATGCTCTTTGTGGTAGCAAAGAGTTGGAAAACGAGGTTTTGCCCTTCAGCTGGGGAATGACTAAACAAATTTTGGTATCTGTTGGTGATGGAATACTATTGAGCTCAAAGGAATAATGAACTAGAGGAATTCCATGTGAACTGGAATGATCTCTAGGAATTGATACAGAATTAAAGGAGCAGAACCAGGAGAACCTTATACACAGAGATGGATATACTGGTACAATATAATGTAATGAACTTCTCTACTAGCAGCAATGCAATGACCCAGGACAATTCTAAGGGACTAAAGAGAAAGAATGCTATCCACATTCAGAGGAAGAACTGTGGGAATAGAAACATAGAAGAAAAACAACTGCTTGATCACACAGGTTAATGGGGATATGACTGGGGATATAGACTCTAAACAATCACCCTAGTGCAAATATCAATAATATGGAAATGGGTTCTGATCAATCACACATGTAAAACCCAGTGCAATTGTGCATGGGAGGTAATAGGAGTGGAGGGAAAGAACACAGACCCTGTAACCATGGAAAAACATTCTAAATTATTTAATTAGATGAAAATTTCAAAAACAAACCAATCAATAAAGAAATAATAAAGAAATAATTCCTGATGATCTTAAAAAATGAAATCACTATTGTATCTTAAAACCATGATAAAAAAGTAGAGTCTAAATATCATCTTTCAAGAAATTAAGGAAAATTGTCCTGAGATTCTAGAGCTAGGAGGAAAAATAGAAATTCAAAGAATCTACCAGTTGCTTCCTGAAAAACATCCTCAGGGAGCAGCTGAGTAGCTCAGTGGATTGAGAGTCAGACCTAGAGATGAGAAGTCCTAGGTTCAAATCTTGCCTCAGACACTTCTTGGCTGTGTGACCCTTGGCAAGTCACTTAACCCCCATTGCCTAGCCTTTACCACTCTTCTGCCTTAGAAACAATACATAATAGTGATTTTAAGGTGGAAGGTAAGGGTTTAAAAAATTCCAAATGAAGACTTCCAATAGTGTATCAAATGCCAAAACTCCAAGTGCAAAAAGGAAATATGCAAGCTGACAGAAAGAAACAATTCCAATATTTTAGATTCAGTCAGGATAGACAAGATTTAGTAGCTTCTACATTGAAAGATTTCAGGGCCTGGAATATGATATTCTGAAGGGGCTAAACATCTAGGAGTGCAACCAAAAATCACCTACTCAGCCAAAATAAGTATAAATCCTTCAGAGCAACAAAAGAATATTCAATTAAATAGAGGGCATTCAAGCATTTTTTTATTAAAATAGTAGAGCTGAGAAAAAATACAAAACTCAAGCAAAGCATCAAGATGCATACAGAAAAGAAAAATAATGAATCTTAAAAGCCAGAATTAGCCAGCTTGAAAATGAAGCAAAGAAGGCAAAAGAAAATCAGACCAGAAAGAGAAGGATGACCAAAAAGCCAGGGATGAAATTCAGTCCTTAAAAACCAGAACTCAACAACTAGAAGCAAATGACTTTACAAGGCAGCAAGAATATATTAAACAAAATTTTAAAAAATGAAAAATTTGAAAAGAATATGAAACACCTCATTGATTCAACCAAAAATCTGGAGAACAGAGCTAGAAGAGACAACTGAAGAACAACATGATAAAAGAAAAAGTTTAGATACCATTTTACAAGAAATCATCAGAGAAAATTGACCAGAAATTCTTGAACAAAAGTGAAAAGTGGAAATTGACAGAATCCACAGATCACCTCCTACATTTAATCCACAACTGACAACTTCCAGGAATATTATAGGCAAATTCAAAAACTACAAGACCAAGGAAAACATATTACAAGCTGCTAAAAAGAAGTCATTCAGATATCAGGGGACCACAGTTAGGATAACACAGGATATGACTGCATCTACATTGAAGGACCAGAAGGCATGGAACATATTCCGGAAAGCAAGAGAACTTAGTCTACAACCAAGAATCAACTATACAGCAAAACTAACTATATTATTCCAGGGGAAAGTATGGGCATTCAATAAAATCAAGGACTTCCAAACATTCATCAAGAAGAAACCAGATTAAACAGAGAGTTTGCTCCCCAAACCAAGAACTCAAGAGAATCAACATAAGGTAATTAAGAGAATGGGGGGAAGAGAAAAAATTATTTTCTTTCAGGAACACAAGTTCAATCAATTTATATCCCAAGAAGAAAAGAAGATATTGGTAAATATAAAAAAAAATGTTATTACCAACAGGGTAACTAGAAGAAGAACAGGGACAAACTGTATAGGATGAAATGTCAAGAGACAAATATATCTCTTGACATTTCATATATATATATATATATATACATACATATATTTCATGTATTATATATATACATATATAATATATATGTATGTAGGTAGGTAGGTTTAACTATATACAAAACTGGGGGGGAGAAGGTAATAATAAAAAAAATAGGAAAACAAACAAAAAGGAATAAATTTATATTCCATTAAGAAGCATGTGGGACCAACAGGGAAAAATAGCAATACACTGTAAGCATAAAGAGGTTAGAGAGAAGAAATATTCAATACTTAAGTGCATTGAAATCAACTTAAAGAGAAAAGAACAATCAAATCAATTGGGGCAGAAAATTAATTCATGCCCTATAGAGAAGTAGAAGGGTAACAAATGGACTGGTGGGGAGGGAAGCAACACTAGGGAGGGAGTTGGCTTGGTGGGGAGCACAGCATGGCTTTAAAGAACAATAAGAGGGGAATAAGAAGGGGAGGAAAGGGAAGTACAACAAGGGAGAGGATTATAGGAACTGATTAAAAACAAAACACTGGTATAGAAAGAAACAGTGAAAGAAGAAAGGACAGGGTTAGGAGAGAGAATCAAAATCTCTGGGAATGCACAGTTGATAATTATAACTCTGAATGTGAATGGGATGAACTCACCCATAAAATAGAAACAAATAGCACAGTGGATTAGAAACCAAAAGCCTACCATATGTTGTCTACAAGAAACACACATGAGACAGACAGACAGACATAAAGTGAAAATGAGAGGATAGAGCAAAATCTCTGACAGAGTCAAAGTAAAAATAGATAAGGTTAAAACAGATAGGGAAGGTAACTACATCCTAATAAAAGGCAGTATAAACAATGAAGAAATATCAGTACTCATTATGAATGGACCAAACAATATAGCTTCCACATTTCTAAAGGAGAATCTAGTGGAGCTCAAGCATGAAATAGATAGCAAAACCATACTAGTGGGGGGACTCAACCATCCCCTATCAGATCTAGATAAATCAATCCAAAAAATAAATAAGAAAGATATAAGAGAGGTGACTGAAACCCTAGAAAAATTAGAGTTAATAGATATATGGAGAAAAATAAATTCGGACAAAATGTAATACACCTACTTTTCAGCAGCACATGGAACATTCACAAAGATGGACCATGTAATAGGGCATAGAAACATGGCAAACAAATGCAAAAAAGCAGAAATAAAAAATGTAACCTTCTCAGATCATAATGCAATAAAAATAGTTATTAGTAAGAATACATGGAGAGGCAAACAAAAAAATTGGAAATTAAATAATATGATTCTCCAAAATAATATAGCAAAAGAAAAAATCATACAAACAATTAATAATTTCATTGAATTGACATTCATTGACAATGATGAGACATCTTAACCAAACCTAAAATATTCAGCCAAAGCAGTTCTAAGGGGAAAATTTATATCACTGAGTGCATATATTAGCAAATTAGGGAGGGCAGAGATTAATGAATTGGGCATGCAACTTAAAAAAAAACTAGAAAATGAACAAATTAAAAATCCTCCGATGAAAGCTAAATTAGATATACTAGAAATCAAAGGAGAAATTAGTAAAATCGAAAGTAAAAGAACTATTGAATTAATAAATGAGACTAGAAGCTGGTATTTTGAAAAAAAAAACAGATAAAATAGAGAAAGTACTGATAAATCTAATAAAAAAAGGAAAGAAGAAAACAAAATTAGTAGTAACAAAGATGAAAAGGAAGACCTCACCTCTAATGAAGAGGAAATTAAGGCAATCATTAAAAAATATTTTGCCCAATTATATGGCAATAAATATAGCAATCTAGATGAGATGAATGAATATTTACAAAAATACAAATTGCCTAGATTAACAGCAGAAGAAATAGAATACCTAAATAATCCCATATCAGAAAAAGAAATTGAACAAGCTATCAAAGAACTCCCTAAGAAAAAATCCTCAAGGGCCTGATGGATTCACAAGGGAATTCTATCAAACATTCAAAGAACAATTATTCCCAATACTATACAAATTATTTGATATAATAAGCAAAGAAGGAGTCTTAGCAAATTCCTTTCATGACACAAACATAGTACTGATTCTAAAGCCAGATAGATCAAAAACAGAGAAAGAAAATTATGGACCAACCTCCTTAAAGATCATAGATGCAAATATCTTAAAGAGATTACTAGCAAAAAGAATCCAGCAAGTAATAAAGAGGGTTATCCATCATGATCAGGTGGGATTTATACCAGGAATGCAACGACGGTTCAACATTAGGAAAACCATCCACATAATTGACCATATCAACATGCAAACCAACAAAAAACACATGATTATCTCAATAGATGCTGAAAAAAAACCTTTGACAAAATACAACACGGACTCCTACTGAAAACACTAGAAAATTTAGGAATAGATTTCACAAATGAATTCTATCAGACATTCAAAGAGCAACTAATCCCAATACTATACAAATTATTTCATATAATAAGCAAAGAATGAGTCTACCAAATTCCTCTTATGACACAAATATGGTACTGATTCCAAAGCCAGGTAGATCAAAAACAGAGAAAGGAAATTATAGACCAATTTCCCTAATGAACATAGACACAAAAATCTTAAATAGAATACTAGCAAAGAGACTACAGCAAGTGATCAAGAGGATCATCCACCATGATAAGGTGGGATTTATAACAGGAATGCAAGGATGGTTCAACATTAGGAAAACCATCCACATAATTAATTATATTAACAATCTAACAAACAAAAATCACATGATTATCTCAATAGATGCTGAAAAAGTCTTTGACAAAATACAACACCCATTCCTATTGAAAACCCTGGAAAGTATAGGAATAGAAGAACCTTTCCTAAAATACTAAACAGTATATGATGGCCTACTTAAAAAATCCTAGAGAATCAACTAAGAAGCTTGTAGAAATAATCAAAAACTTTAGCAAAGTTGCAGGATACAAAATAAATGCACATAAATCATCAGCATTTCTATATATTTCCAACACATCACAGCAGCAAGAGGTAGAAAGAGAAACACCATTTAAAATCACCCTAGATAATATAAAATACTTAGGAATCTATCTACAAAAACAAACATAGGAATTATAAGAAAAAAACTATAAAACACTTTCCAAAAAATTAAAACCAGATGTAAACAATTGGGAAAACATCGATTGCTCATGGGTAGGATGAGCTAACATAATAAAAATGACAATTCTACCCAAATTAATTTACCTATTTAGCGCCATACCTATCAAGCTACAAAAAAACTTTTTTACTGAATTAGGAAAAACTATAACAAAGCTCATTTGGAATAACAAAAATCAAGAATATCAAGGGAAATGATGAACAGTACCAGATATTAAACTATACTATAAAGCATCAGTCATCAAAATGGTATTGTACTGGCTAAGAGACAGAAGGGAGGATCAGTGGAATAGACTTGGGGTAAGTGACGTCAGAAAAACATTATATGATAAACCCATAGAGCCCAACTTTTGGGACAAAAATCCACTACTTTACAAAAACTGCTGGGAAATTTGGAAAACAATATGGGAGAGATTAGGTGTAGACCAACATCTCACACCCAAAACTAAGATAAATTCAGAATGGGTGAATGACTTGAATATAAAGAGGGAAACTATAAATAAGTTAAGTGAACACAGAATACTTTACTTGTCAGATCACTAGGAAAGGAAAGATTTTAAAACCAAGCAAGAGTTAGAGAAAATTACGAAATATAAAATAAATAATTTTGACTATATTAAACTAAAAAGCTTTTGTAGAAACAAAAACAATGCAGCCAAAATCAGAAGGAAAACAACAAATTGGGAAAAAACCTTCATAACAAAAAACTCTGACTAGGGTCTAATTACTCAAATAAAGAAGGTGTTAAATCAATTGTATAAAAAATCAAGCCATTCCCCAATTGATAAATAGGCAAGAGACATCAATAGGCAATTTTCTGATAAAGAAATCAAAGTTATCAATAAGCACATGAGAAAGTGTTCTAAATCTCTAATAATTAGAGAAATGCAAATCAAAACAACTCTGAGGTAAAACCTCACACCTAGCAGATTGGCTAAAATGATAGCAGGGGAGAGTAATGAATGTTGGAGGGGATGTGGCAAAATTGGGACATTAATGCATTGGTAGTGGAGTTGTGAACTGATCCAACCATTCTGGATGGCAATTTGGAACTATGCTCAAAGGGATATAAAAGAATGCCTGCCCTTTGATCCAGTCATACCATTGTTGGGTTTGTACCCCAAAGAGATCATAGATAAACAGACTTATAGGAAAATATTTAAAGCTGCACTTTTTGTGGTAGCAAAACAACTGGAAAAGGAGGGTATGTCCTTCAATTGGGGAATGGCTGAACAAATTGTGGTATATGTTGGTGATAGAATACTATTGTGCACAAAAGAATAATAAACTGGAGGAATTCCATGTGAACTGGAAAGACCTTCAGGAATTGATGCAGAGTGAAAGGAGCAGAGCCAGAAGAACATTGTACACAGAGACTGATACGCTATAGTAAAATCAAATGTAATGGACTTCTCTACTAGCAGCAATGCAATGACTCAGGACAATTCTGAGGGCTTTATGGAAAAGAATGCTACCCACATTCAGAGGAAGAACTGCAGGAGTGGAAACACAGAAGAAAAGCAAATGCTTGAACACATGGGTTGAGACGGACAATGATGGGGGATGCCAACTCGAAATTACCACAACAATGCAAATATCAAAAATTAGGAAATAGCTCCTGATCAATGATACATGTTAAAACCAGTGGAAATGCGCATTGGCCATTGGGAGGTGGGAAGTTGGGGGGGGAGGTTAACTTTTCTAAAAAATAAATATTAATAAATGTTAAAAAATAAATAAATAAAAAGTATAGGAATAGAAGGTGCTTTCCTAAAAATAATAAAAAGTATATATCTTAAACCATTAATAAGTATCATATGCAATTGGGATAAATTAGAAGCTTCTCTAATAAGATCAGGTGTGAAACAAGGATGCCTATTAGCACTTCTATTATTTAACATTGTACTAGAAACACTAGCAGTAGCAATTAGAGAAGAAAAAGAAATTGAAGATATTAAAATAGGCACTGAGGAGATTAAGCTATCACTCTTTGTAGATGATATGATGGTCTGCTTAAAAAATCCTAGAGAATCAACTAAAAAGCTAGTAGAAATAATCAACGACTTTAGCAAAGTTACAGGATACAAAATAAATGCACATAAATCATCAACATTTCTATATATTTCCAACACATCACAGCAGCAAGAGGTAGAAAGAGAAACACCATTTAAAATCACCCTAGACAGTATAAAATACTTAGGAATTTATCTACCAAAACAAACACAGGAATTACATGAAAACAACCACAAAACACTTTGCAAACAATTAAAACTAGATCTAAACAATTGGAAAAAATATTGATTGCTCATGGGTAGGATGAGCTAACATAATAAAAATGACCATTCTACCCAAATTAATTTACCTATTTAGGGCCATACCTATCAAACTACCAAAAAACTTTTTTACTTAATTAGGAAAAACTATAACAAAGTTCATTTGGAATAACAGAAGATCAAGAATATCAAAGGAAATAATGAAAAAAAAACAAGAAGGAAGGTGGGTTAGCAGTACCAGATATTAAGCTATACTATAAAGCAGCAGTCATCAAAACAATATGGTACTGGCTAAGAGACAGAAGGGAGGATTAGTGGAATAGACTTGGGATAAGTGACATCAGCAAAACAGTGCATGATAAATGCAAAGAGCCCAACTTTTGTGACAAAAATCCACTATTTGACAAAAAACAGCTGGGAAAAATTGGAAAACAATATGGGAGAGATTACATTTAGATCAACATCTCATATACTACACCAAGATAAATTCAGAATGGGTGAAAGACTTGAATATAAAGAAGGAAACTATAAGTAAATTAAGTGAACACAGAATAGTATACTTGTCAGATCTCTGGGAAAGGAAAGATTTTAAAACCAAGCAAGAGTTAGAAAAATTATAAAATGTAAAATAAATAATTTTGATTATATTAAATTAAAAAGTTTTTGTAGAAACAAAAACAATGCAACCAAAATCAGAAGGGAAACAACAAACTGGGAAAAAAACCTTTATAACAAAAAATTCTGACAGATGTCAGATATATACAAGAAGCTAAATCAATTGTATAAAAAATCAAGCCATTCCCCAATTGATAAATGGGCAAGGACATGAATAGGCAATTTTTAGATAAAGAAATCAAAAGTATCAATAAGAAATGAGAAAGTGTTCTAATTCTCTAATAATTAGAGAAATGCAAATCAAAACAATTCTGAGGTACCACCTCACACCTAGAAGATTGGCTAAAATGATAGCAGGGGAGAGTAGTGAATGTTGGAGGGGATGTGGCAAAATTGGGACATTAATGCACTGCTGGTGGAGTTGTCAACTGATCCTGCCATTCTGGATCGTAATTTGGAATTATGCCCGAAGAGAGCTAAAAGAATGCCTGCCCTTTGATCCAGCCATACCATTGTTGGGTTTGTATCCCAAAGAGATCATAGATAAACACACTTGTACAAAAAACATTTATAGCTGCTATCTTTGTGGTAGCAAAAAACTGGAAAGCGAGGGTATGCCTTTCAATTCGGGAATGGCTGGACAAATTGTGGTATATGTTGGTGATGGAATACTATTGTGCTCAGAGGAATAATAAACTGCAAGCATTCCATATGAACTGGAAAGACTTCCAGGAATTGATGCAGAGTTAAAGGAGGAAAGCCAGAAGAATGTTGTACACAGAGACTGATACACTGTAGTAATATCGAATGTAAAGGACGTATATACTAGCAGCAATGCAATGACCCAAGACAATTCTGAGGGATTTATGGAAAAGAACTACAGGAGAGGAAACACAGAAGAAAAACAACTGCTGAACACTTGGGTTGATGAGGACATGATTGGGGATGTAGACCCGAAAGGACCACACCAATGTAATTATCAATAATAAGTAAATAAGTCTTGACTGACCGCACATGTTAAAACCAGTAGAAATGTTAGTTAGCTATGGGGGGGGGGGCGGCGAATTTGCTGGGGTAAAGTGTAAAGTAAAAACATGAATTATTTAACCATGGAAAATTTTTCTAAAAATTAAAAAAAGAATTAATTAAATAAAAAAGGAAAATATAAAACATGAGCAAGGAGTCATAAAGAACTAAATATGTTTGAACTTTTTTTTTATTCTTACATAGGAAATTGATACATGCAACCCATCAGAACTTTATTATGTCCTGGGGTCTTATAATGACTCTCAATAGGCAGAAGGCCTGAGTTTGATTTTATTTTTTTTGAAGGATCTTAGAAGAAGAATAGAAATGTGGGAGAAGAATGCTTGGGAAGAAGGAAGGAAGAGGGGAAATGGGGAAAATAAGCTGACAAAAATACAAGAAGAAGATTATAAAATGAATTGGGCAATGATATGGGTCAGGTTACACTTGAACTCATATCTGAACTGGTTTCAAGTTGGAAGAATAAGAATACACCCAGAGAGAAACATATCTTGGCCCACAGGGAAGTAGAAGAGAAAAAGCTCAAAGAAAAGGGAAGGAAAAGGATAGAAAAAGATAAAGGAGAGAGAAGTCACACTTCAGACTGATAAAGATAGAACAAGGTGAACAAAGAGAAGGTATTGAAGGAAATAAAATAACTGCTAATGTGAATGGAGTGAACTTATACATAAAAGAGTATATGACAGAATGGATTAGAAAACACAATTCGACAATATGTTATTTAAAAGAAAATAGTCTTAATCAGAAAAATGCACATAATTAAAATAAAGAAATGAAACAAAATCTGTTATGCTTAAGTTGAAAAAAAGATAAATTTAAAAGGTATGCATAATCATTATCATCTCAAATAAAGTAAAAGCAAAAATGGAAGAAATAATTAAAGAAGATAAAGGGAAATTACCACAGACAATAAATTGATCTCAAAAAAAATCTTATATGTTCCAAATAACAAAATTTCTACATTCTTAAAAGTAAAATTTAAGTGTGTTAGAAGAAAAACTAGAGAATGGATAAATAAATGAATATTTGTTAGAAAGAAATTATAACAGATAAATTTTAGTCAAGTGAAGAGACTGACTGGGTGAGGTAGTCAGAAAGGATTTTGAATCACATTCGTCTGATCTGGGCAAGGAAAGAATAAAGAAAAAAGGAAAGATTAATAAATACAATGTGAGTAAGAGAGAATGATTTTTAAAAACTCATTGAAATGTGGGTAAGTCAGAGGAATCAGATAAGGAGAGAAGGGTTCACCAGAGGAAATTAAGATCAAATTAGTTTAAGCAAAGATAAAATATTACAAAAGAAAAAGGAGAAAATAAATGGGCAAAATTCACATCTAAGAACTGCAATTATATATGTACATATATATGTATATATGTCTCTGTGTGTTAACCCTTAATAAAATGAAAGTAAAGTATAAAATGGTTAGGAAATAAAATGTGATAAATGTCTGCATAGAGTTACATGTATCTATAGTGTCCTATCTACTACCTATTCATCATTAAGTAAGGAGAGATTCCAAAGAATTCAAGAGTATCTGAAAATATTCATTCACTTTTGAAAATATTATATATTCATTTATGGAAATATTATAGAACTATAAGAAATATAAAAATAAGTATTCAGAAAAAATGAGAAAATCTCTAGTATATGATATAGAATAAGGAATAGTAAAACAAGACAGAAATAATTACAATATCTATAATAAAACAAACAATAAAAGTAAACAAGTCTAAGTTAGATTATTATAAACAATCCAGTTTTTGAAAAATGATAAGAAAACACATCTTATTCTTCTAAGTAAATGGGGTAGAATTAAATGTAAAGGGAGATAAATTTTCAGAAAGATTTGTTTTTCATCTTAAATTTTCTTAAACTTTTTTTCCCTCTTTGGTCAGTAGGAACAGAAAGCTAAGGAGAGTGGCAGCAGTCTAAAAATGAAAGGCAAATTTTAAAAAAAAAGTATGAATGTAAAATTGACTGCATCAACAGAGACCATATTCCCCCTTCTCTGCTAGTCTTTAAAAGGATCTAAGATACCCATTTGTTCAGATATTGTCAAGAGAATTCTCCCTCAAGTAGTTGTAGAACTAGTTGACCCTGATGCCTCTTCCATTTCTGAGATGCTAGAATGCTGAGAAAGAAAGAAAAAAAAACACCAATTCAATTGGATTCACTGATAATGATGCTCACTGTTCAAGAACAATTTTTTTCCTCAAAAATATTTATTTGCATTTAAGAATGTCTGTGTTTCCCAAGAGTGTGCATTGCCTGCCTGCTCTATACCACTGAGAGGAAGGGTTAGCAAGTTCAAACTCAACTAAATTGGAATTGCATCTTATTTCCTTGACCTCTTGCTTATTTTGCTCTTTGACCCAAACCACCAGAAAATAAATCAAAACTTCAGAGGAAGAGAACCGTTATTTAACTTTGGCTTTGGCTTTTAATGCATTAGCATTGCCAAGTCACACTGTTATTGACATGCCTAACCCCAGTCTTTAACCTATGAAAACACCTTAACTGACATTTAATAGGCAGCCTGATGCATTAGAAGCCATGAGTTTTGGGTCCTTACCGTAGGGATTAAAAAACAGTTGAAATTCAAGTGGATGACCTCAAAATACTGTGACTTATAGCAATCAGCAGATGCATACCTGTAGCTATAAATAATTTTTGCTTAGACCAGAAATTGAGATCATTCTCAGTACTGGTTGACTAGAGAAGTCTGTGCTTGGCAATGGGATTCTTATATGCAGAAATATAAACCTCACTCCACTCACCTGTGGCCTTGTATCAAGGTACCAAGCTCATTTACCTACATGCACATACTTTCAAAAACCATAGAATAGACATATTAACATACAATTGCTTCATTTTTGAGCTGCCACTTCATAAAATGAGGAGAAAATCGTTCCATGTAAGTGCCACTGTGTAGTGTCTTCTTTTAGCTTGTTGTTTTCAGTTGGAAAAGGCTTTAAAGGCTTCCAAAACTTTCTGTATTCTCCAAACTTTGCCCTTCTCTCAGTGGGATGAATGGATAGTTAGGCAGATTGATAGAAAGACAGAACATTTATTAAGCAATTCTGAAATGCTGGGTAATATGCTATGTGCTAAAGATACACATATAAGCAAAAAGACCATTCTCACTTTCAATGAGTTTATACTTGTAAGGGAATATAACTCATTTAAGCACTCTCTTCCTTAGTTTTCTCAGATATAAAAAGGAGATAATAATAGTACTTTCTTCCAATGTAAGAATCAAATGAGATACTTGTAAAGCACTTATCAGTTCCTGATATAGAGAAGGCATAATATAAATGCTTATTTCCTTCCCTCCTTAAAGGTACTATACATCTGTATTTCTCTTTCATCTTCCTCTATAAAAAGTTGAACAGGTAGAATTAGAGAAAGTAGTTAAAAATAATGATGATGTTTTTAACCTGAGAGACTGGAAGGATAATTAATTTTTATTTGAATGATAAAGTCAGAAGTCAGACTATATATCATTGAATAGTCAAAAGAGAGGAAGAAGAAACAGCATTTTTTCCCTTTTCCTCCGAGTTTGAATGAAAAAGGAAGAAAATAATACAAGATGACAGCATGAATAAATGGTATCGTGAAGTGCTATTTTGTTTTTTGTTTTTTAAGGAGACTGAAGATTCAAGATAGAAAAGGTACAACTGAGGATACAATCTACTGGACAATGGGGGAGAAGATGAGATCAAGTGCATGTATAAAGAAGTTGGTCTTGGCACGAAGGGATAATGTTTTCTCAGAGAATGGAGAGAAATAGGTGAGAATGAGGAATTATGTCAAGTCGTTTTGAGAATAAGGGAATAGAAGAAAAGAGAGAAAAATCAGATGGCCTTAATTTTCTAAGTAAAAAGGCGATATGCTTAGCCAGGCATGAGAGACGAATGTAGAATGCCAAAGGAAGGAAGAGAAAAATTTGGAATAGTTTCTTTGGTGAGATAGAGACTAAATTAGGGATGAAATAAAGAAGCATCATTCGATAATAAAGGCCACACTCATATGTGTATATGAATTTGTAATGTACCCAATATGCATTGTAAGATTAATTTCCTCTAATCCAGCATCTCCTTAGGAGGTGCACAGAAGGTGGATGAGAAAAATAAGCCAGGACTAAAATTTGATAACCAGAGTCCAAGTATAAGAAAAAAAAGGACAAGGAATTCAAAGAAAAGAATATTATCTGAAATGGCTAAAAAATATTATTTTCTCTAACTCTTCTATTTCAAAGCAAAAGTTTGAGGGAAGTTTGAATATTTTGATTATACATTATTGTGAATTATAGTCTATATGCTTAATATCTCATTAATGTATAAGCAGAGAGCGTATGTTACTCAAGTTAGTATCTCTCGTAGTGCCTCTCACAGTGCTCTTTACACAGTTGGCACTGAGTAAATGTTATTTTTTATTGAACTGATAAAGAGAAAAGTATTATGTTTAATATCAAGAAAAAGTTTAAAAATAATCTAAAGTTCTTGTCTAATATATATGTGTGTTTAAATTATATATAGGATAAATACTTCACATATGTAATACATATATTAGCTACATATAGCTTATCTATGTATATAAAATCTGTATATTTGATTTATTTACTAAAATAATCAGGAAAAAAGGAAAAGAACATATATATTAAAATATTTATAGCAGCTATCATTATGGTGGCAAAGAACTGGAAATTTAAGAGATGGGCATCATTAGGAAATGTCTAAAAAGTTATGGTATATGATTGTGATGGAATACTGCTATGTGATAAGAAATGACAAACAAGTTAATTAAAATAAAACACAGAAGACTTATACGAAATTATGGAGAACGAAATTACCAGAACCAAGAGAACATTACATATAAGAAAAAGAATGACTTATGTATGTCCACTTACAGAAAAAAAACCTGATAAATGAAAAAAAATGGCATAGTTTATTATGACATAAAGTGTCATTTTGTCAAATGATGCCTTCTCTAATGGGGGAAGAGGAAGGAAAGAGGAAGTTACTTGGGTATTTTAATGTAACTAATAAATACATTTATATTTAAAACCAAACTTCTCTTCCTCCAAGAAAAGAAAAGAAAAAAGGCTAATTTAAACAATGGAAATACAAATAGATGATATGATATTCCTAATACCTTAAAAACAAAATAACATTTCCTAAAAGTACTTAAACTTCTTTCCTCATGGCATCCAGTTTTCTAATTCATAAGTGAAATGTAATAAAGTAAAATTAATGGTTATGAAACAAGTAGTTTACAAAGTAAGAGATTCCTCCCAAAAAGTTTTCAAGCAAACACTTAGAAAATCATTTGATATAGATGTTACAGAGCAGACCTAAGCCTTGCAGGAAAACTGGAAACGTTGGAATTTACCTCTCTATTCCTCTTCAACTCTGAGGTCCCATCATTCTATGATATATTTCTGTTTCATTTCTCAGACTAATGATTTAGAGGAAAAGTATTACTTAGACATTAAAAAAGCAACACAGATTCAATCTCTACAATACTTTTATACTAGTGCTATTTACCATATGTTAACAGATGTGACAAATCTCATGTGAAAATAGCTCCTTTAGGAAAGAAAATAAGATAATACATGAAACTCCTCTCACTAAACTAAGACCATACACATTTGTAGTGATAAACACATGCTAACAATACTTTTTCCCCCTACCTTCTCTAATATCATGGACTTCTCTAATTTTGGCTTTTCACATTAAATGATTACTTATTCCATCTTCAGAAAGTTTCAGATCTATGTGACATTAACTCCCCTTTATAGTTTGGGGTATGTAAGATACTCCAAATGTTTTTTTTTTAATCTTCTTAGATACTCTAAATGAAAAATCAGAAAACTGACACCAGGCAGATAACTGTATTTAGGGTATAGTGTCTCAGTTTTAAAAGCTAGAAAACTTAGGCTAAATTATCTGTCATAACTCTTTCCCCTCTATTTTGCTTTAAAAAAAACAACAAATAGAACTCATTGTCTCAACAGCTAAATTTAAAAGTATTTTTTTAAATAAATAGTTATTACATACAGTGATGTGGTAGAGGTGTAGACGCAATATGTTGAAGTGAATATGATATAAAAACAAAAGATGTTAATAGAATACACAACATTTTTAAACTATAAGAACAATATAAATAGAAGGTAATAATGCACATGTATATAGCACTTTGTGGTATACCAAACATTTGTCTCATGTCCTAATGAAACAGGCAGATAAGTCTTAACCTCCCCATTTTTCAAACATGAAACTGAAGTTAAATGAGTCTAAGTTACTTGCCAATAATTATTAAATGCCTGAGGAGAAATTAAAACCAGGTATCACACTTCCAATTCCAACTCTTTAGAGAATATTATGCTAGAATTTTAAAGAAATATGAATATCTAGGTGTACCATTTTAGTTACCCTTTTCATTAACTGCATATTACCAATAACTAGAGATGCACATTTAGGTTCTAAAGCAGTGATGGACAAACTATTGAGGGCCAGATCCAGGCCCTAGTTTGCCCATCACTGCCTTAAACAATTCCCTAATCACTACACCCCCACATCCAGATGTAGTGATTAGGGAATTGCTTAAGGAAGTGATGGGCAAACTAGGGCCTGGATCTGGCCCACAGGTAATAGTTTGCCCATCATTGTTCTAGAGCAGTGGTTCCCAAATTTTTTTGGCTTACCACCCCCTTCCCAGAAAAAAATATTACTTAGCTCCCTGGAAATATATTTTTTTTAAATTTTAAAAATTTTAATAGCAATTAATAGGAAAGATAAATTCACCTGTGGCCATCACCGCACCCCTGAATCACTGAAGTACCCACCAGGGGGCAGTGGCACCCACTTTGAGAATCAATGTTCTAGAGTATTTCAGATGAGTTAGCTATAATAAATTGGTACAGCATAAAGTATAGTTTTATTTTTATAAAGCTCTTGGAACTTTGGGAAGATCTATTTGAATAGATTTATAGATACTTTACACTGGCCTTATAATTCCCTCCTTTTCCCTAGCTCTCTAACTTGGATATGATTTTGCTTGCAGTTAAAGGACCTGTCATCCTGTAAATACTATCATATTGAAGAGCTGCATCTTATTTATGATTGTTTTTATATGATTTCAGAGATCACTTTCTCTGCATCAACTCTAATGAACTCTGAATTCTTGCTTCTGTTTTTTTCCCTTTTAAATGCAGAAGGAGAAAAGTAAATTATAGATGGAAACACTCCTATTCCGAAGCATAATGTCCTTATGATTGTCCTTTTCATATTTAAGGAAAATACGCTTCTATTTGATTGATTCTCTTAACCTCAGTAGATCTTTGACCTTTGAAAGTGGAGATATGTAATATATTCCTAATTTGCATCTAATGCTTATATTTACTTAGAAGTACACAGCTACAGTTCCCAGGAAATAGCTTGACCCCTAGTTCACTCTATTAAAATGATTGAAATCACATTTTACTCTCAAGCTTAATTTTATAAACAGTCCTCCAACCAATAGTGCTGGAGGTGAGGTCAGAGGATCTAGTTGCAAATTCCTCCTGTACTACTAACTACCTGTGGGACACTGGACAACTTGTTTTGCTTTCTGGCACTCATATTCCTCATCTCTACAATGAGAGAAGTGAAGAATATCAACTCTGATTTCCCTTTCAGCTTGAAATTAATGATTTCATGATTTAAACAAACTCTAAAAAGGATATTACACATATATACAAAGTTATTTATCCAGAGACTGAGCATTGTTCTTTATAATACATTTTATTTATTATTTTTATTTTTTCCTGATTAAGGTAATACAATTTTTAATATTTTATGACATTTTTCAATCCATGTTCTCTTCCTCCATCCCATGCCTCTCCCCACTTCAATAAGGTGATAATATGATATGGGTTGTACATATATTGTCATACAATATACATTTTCATGTTTGTCATGTTGTGAAACAAGAAATATGTTGCTTGCACTAGAGAAAAATTCATGGAGGAAATAAAGTGAGACATAGTATACTTCAAACTGCATTTGGACTCTTATCTATTCCTTCTATGGTTGTAGATAACCCTATTTGTCCCTTGGAGTTATTTTGGATCCTTGCCTTGATGATAAGGGTTTAAGTCATTCACAGTTGATCATTTTTGATGCTGAGTACAATGACCTCCTAGTTTCTTCTCATTTCACTTTGCATCTCTAGATATAAATATTTCCAAGTTATTTTTTTCCTGTGATCATCTTCTTTATCATTTCCTATGGCACAATAATATTCTGTCGCAATCATTTATCACAACTTGTTCAGTCATTCTCCAGTTGATGAATATCCCTTCAATTTCCAATTTTTTGTCACCATAAAAAGAGCTGCTATAAATATTTTTATATCCAAATACATTTTCATCACTTGGAAGATCATATGTAAGATGTTGCATAGCTTTTAATTAGGTAAAATTCTAGGAGAGAAACTTTATGTTTATAAAGGTATACACAATAAACATGTTAATATTTCAGAGTAATTAGATAAAATACAATTTAACAAGTAAAAACTGAAAAGTAAAATGTTTTCATATATCTTTGGTTTTATTAGTGATGCACATATTCAGTAAAATGACTAGACATCTAGACATTTAACAGGATCACAGAGAAGTAGAGATTCAACAAAACCTAATTTTATAAGTAAATGAAAATATCATTTGCAATTAAAACATTTTTATATATAAATAATTATTTATTCATTTACATATGAATAATTGTATTTAAGAACATTTTAAGTACTTTTGTTGTCTATGTTATTTCAAAGTCAGTAACAGAATGGTTAATTCATAGTAGAGAGCCCACCATAAACTCAAATATTCTCAAAGAAGTGGCAGGAAGGTACTAAGATTTTAAGGGCAAGGACTCATTTGAGCTCTCCCAAATTACCTTTGAAACAACTTTAATAAAACTCCTCAAAAACAAATTTTGAAGCACTAGAACAACAAAAACAAAAAAAAGTCAAGAAAATTTAGAAGGTCATCAGGATCAGGAAAGATCTGTATCACTGGGGTGAATAGTGGAGCTCAATGCAGTTCAAAACAGACAGCCCTGAGGGTTTGTATATTGGTAGAAGCAGGTCCTAGAGTTTTTGTCCCATAAATGGAAGGGGATTGGACAATTGGTCAGAGGGGTAATACAGGGTATCCTTGCCTGGCACTGGGTGCATGAATCTATTATGTTGACTATACATGGTTCCAGGTCTCACAGATAGGCAAAAACAAACAAACTAACACATTGGTACTTAAGGCCATAAGGGAGTAGGGACCATAATCACAGGTTCATTGTGGGAAAAAAAAATGGTAATGACTGGAAAATGGACCAGAGAACAGACAAGGGGACAGGCCAGGAGAGCAATGACCACACCTCTCCTTAAAGCATACCACCTTAGAAAAGCTAAAAATTTATAGGTCCCTGTCTCCGAAAATAGCAGCACGCAAAACCTAAAATTTGGAATAGTCATGCCAGGAGCAGAGTCTAATTTCATCATAAAATTAAAAGTAAAGAAATAGAATAAAAATAAGTAAACAACAACAACCAAGACCCTGATCATAGCAAGTCATTATGGTGATAGGGAAAATCAAGACACAAATGTAGAAGACAACAAATCAAAGCAGTTAAAAACAAAGCCTCAGATAAAAATATGAATTGGTTACAAGACCAAAAAAATTTCTGGAAGTGCTCAAATAGGTGCATAAAGTGAAATGAAAGAGGTAGAGGAAAAAATGGGCAAAGAAATGAGGGTGAAGGAAGAAAATCATGAAAAGAGATTCAACAACTTGGTAAAGAGGCATAAAAATCCACAGAAGGAAAGAACTTTCTTTTGGCCTGCCAGCTCTAGGCAGCTATTATCAGGGTGTGAGTACTGAAAAGAATGATGTTGGGGCCAGATGGGAGGGTGTAATAAAGCTCTGTTTATTAACTTTACAGTTAGATTTTTAATGGGGAATTTTCTGCTAATTAGTGTGTCATTATATCACCTTTACATCAAACTTAAATAAACAAGTGGAATAAGCGAATCCTACTTATACACCCTTTCTAAGTTTGGATTCAATGAAACTCTTGTTTTGGGTCCTCCTCTTAACAATCTACTCATTACTTCTGTTTCATCTGTGAGAACTCTTTGACTGTGGGTTTTACTCAAAAATCTTTATTGGTTCATCATCATTCTATACTCTTTTCCATAGTAGTCTGATTAACTTATGAATTCAATTATTTTTTCTGAAAATGCCTTGAAAGGCCTACACATTATATAGGTTTGAGGAAATTTTTCATCCGGGCATATTTGCTTCTAAGACAGGAAATAAGAAAGTAGAGAGAAAATGAGACAGACAGATAGAGACACAGAGACAAACATCCAGACACAAAGATAGAGACATAAACAGAGAGATAGAGGGCTTTCCTTTTCACACAAATTAATCACTAAAAATTGAACAATTATACAAAGAAATTAAATATTCTAGAATATAGATTTTCTCTATTCATTTTCTGAATTGATTTAATATTTTGAAGTTTCAAAAGATTCACTTGTATCTCAACCAGCCTAACAAATTGGACTCTTTAATTATTATCAATTAAGCCATTAAGAATCACAACAAAAATAGTACCCATTACATTATGGGCCAGAACCAAAAACAGAATTTTAATGGAAAACTTCATTCAGTCCTTTGAGTCTCTTTAACAATGTATCTTTTTTACTATGTAAATAAATCCTGCTAGCATAGAAAATATCAGAGGCCAAGGGAAATTATTTAGTAAAAATATAGCCTACCTTTTGTTTTAGACTCAACAAATCTCTTTCAAAACTATTACATTGGTTCAGACTGTGTTAGCTCCTGATGGTATGGGGAAAATAATTTAATAATCATTTATTATAATGACTTGGAGTTCATTTTCTTGAAAAGTATTTTGAGAAAATAATGTTTAGTCACAAAAGAATTAAACATTGTGGCACATAAGAAAGCATGTGCTACCTAAAGTCCATGGGCTGGATTCAAATTCCTCTCAACACTCACTGTCTGATAATGAATAAATCAATTAAATTCCCAGAACCTGTTTCTTCATCTGTAAGAACTGGATGCCAACCTCTGTCAAGAAGATCTTCACTGAAGTCTTATTCTTGATATACATTTTGAACCTGATTTTGAATTGCAGGACATTATTCAGGTTTTTCTGTACCCACAGGCAATTTTCTAAAACAGATAGATAAATAGATGGATAGATAGATAGATAGATAGATAGATAGATAGATAGATATTTAATGATAACTAAAATAAAACATTTAGAAATGCTAGTTATTTGAGGTTTGCAAATGCTTTATAAATATGATCTTATTTCATCCTTAAAGAGCTCCTAGGATTTAGCTCCTATAATTTTCTCCATTTTACAGATGAAGAACCTGAAACAGAAAGAGGTTAATTGACTTTCACAAGGTCACAAAGTTAGGAAATATCAGAAATTGTCTTTAAAGACAGGTCTTCCTGACTCCAGACACAAATACTATCTACTGTTCCACCTAGCTGCCTATGCTTATGTATATACAGATATATAAAGAGGGATTCATTTTGACTTTCTTGAAACCAGTCTTGATTCACATTCTTACTGACCATTATTTTCTCACTTTTTGTCGAACTGACAAATTTCGATATATGTGTGTGTTTATATGTAAACTGAGGTCCAAAGAAGTTGCCCTTATTTCAAGTTGACTGCTCTTTTTACTATGCCACACTACCTCTGACTAAACCTCCTAATGCTTATCATTAATCTTCTTTATGGTGCTCTATATGAAGTACATTTCTTTGCAGTCCTGAATTGTTATAAGTGAGTCAGCATGTGTTGATATATGCAGATATATCATATCTACCAATTGTGGAAAATTTCTGTTAATACTCCTCACATATCCATCAGGTCATAGTACAGACTTCTTGTGATCCCTACACCTCCTTGTCATCAGTTCCTGAAGTTCATTTTATCTTGAGCTCACATATGAGGGTTTCTATATAACTTTATCAGCATTCTGGAGGCACTCCCCCACTCCAGCCAATAATGCTAATGTGATCTTTTAAAATTATTTTATTATAGTTTTCCAGATTATGTGAAGATATAATTTTTAATAAATACTTTCTCATATTTTCTTCCCATGTCTTTCTCTGCCTCCCACCTTTTCCTCTTCTGTGAGATAGTAGACAATATTATACAGGTTGTACATGTGCTATCATGCAATATATATTTCCATGTTTGTGACGTTGTGAAAGAAGTTACATATCACTTATACTAGAAAAATCCTCATGAAAGAAAGGAAATAAAAAATATGTTTCAATTTGTTTTCAGACTATCAGTTCCTTCCATGGTTATGGCTAGCCTTTTTTTGTTGGGTAAGTGTTGCATTTTTGCATTGCTAATAATAGTTAATTAATTCACAGTTGATCATCATCCTTTTTTGCTGTTATTGTGTCAAATGGTCTTCTGGTTCTGTTCACTTCATTTTGCATCACTTCACATGTCTTTCCAGTTTTCTGTCTTTGTTTAGTGATAAAATGTTAATATGATTTTCTGAATTCCAATCTGGATATCACATTCTAGAAAGGGCATTGACAAGATGGAGTGAGGGCAAAGGAAGATGACCAAGACAGAGAGAAAACTCAAAATCATGTCATGTATTTGAATCAAATAATAATGTAGAAGATTTTATTCTGGAGAAGAGAAACTTCGTCAAAAAATTGTCAAGAATTTGAATATTGTCTCTAGTAGTATATATAACAAACCATTTAGATCTACTAATATTGTGAAATTGTTGTCAGTGGGTTTCAAAACATTTAGCAAAGGACATCATCCCACATAGAGAAGATTCCTAGATATTTCTTCTCATTGAGAGGTAACACTGAAGTGGTCAGGCTGTTCATTGATTATGCCTTGATCTTGCCACCTGATCAGGCAGCATTTTCACCAAACAGTTCTTTGGTGGAAGTTTTTAATTTTGTCTTTAAAAATTCCTTATTAGTTTTCTGTTTCATCTAGGTCTTGGCTGTTAGAAACTTCTTCATTGTCACTGGTGTCACTGGATTTCTGAGTATTTGGTGTGGAATAAAATGTATATAGGTGGAAAGGTGAGAGTGGGCAATATTATGAAGCACTTTAAAACCAAAAGAATTTTTTATTTGATGCTGGTGGCAATAAAGAGCCACTGGAGTTTAATAAATGAAGGAAGTGGGGTAACATGGTCATGCCTTCCTTAAGGATGATCACTTTGAAGACTGAGTAGAGTATCAGATTATGGAATAAAGTGGGTAGAGAACTGAGCAGGGAGACCAATCAGAAGGGTATTGCAATAGTCCACACATGGGATAATGAACTAGTTCTTCCCTATGATGATAACAGTATCAAAAGACAGAGATCTATAAGCAAATGAAGGTACAATTGTTAAAACTTGAGAACAGATTGGACAAGATAATGTTTGAGAGAGTAAAGAGATAAGAATATCATTTCAGTGTGTGGGAGGATGAAGAATGTAGTGGATATGAAAATGTAACTGGGTGATTATACCACAGAATAAACATGGTTACACATGCCTCTGGAAGTACAATAGCCTAGAGCAGCAATGGCAAACCTTTTCAAGATCATGGGCACAAACTTCAAACTGCCTGTGTGCTCCCTGCATTATCCCAGACAGTGGAGGGAGGAAGTACTTGCTTTGGGAGGCTGGATAGAGGGACTGGGCTTGCAAAAAATGTCCCTGGGTGCTGGGAAGAGGGGGGAAAGAGCAGCTCCCTCTGTGCAGCTGGGGCAATGTGCCAAGTCTTTGCCAACATGGGCCTAGAGAATAAAAAGAAGGATTTTAACCAGATAAATCAGAATAAAGGATATTGATTTTAGGAATTAAGGTCCATTAAGTAATGATCTGTTCTGTGCTGGTTGTTTAGTTAGTTTCTTAGTGTTTCCTCATAACCCATTTCTTGACTAGTTTACTCCACTCAATTGACAATTATTTATGAATTTCTTGGTATGTTTGAACTTCTTTGCTAAACACTGAGAATACATATATAAACAGTAAGAAATACAGTCTCTGTCCTCAAAGAGCAATCTAATGGGGGGAGATAATACATAACAGGGAGCTCAGAAGTGAGAAGAGGGAGACGGTATCCCTTATAGGTGCATGGGAGAATTCCCCCAGCTGAAGGTGTTGCCAAAATTATGTATACACATGTACATGTGTGTATATGTATGTATTCAGGTATTATGTACATATAGTAGGAAAATTAAATTACTTTTTCTCATTTAAAATTATGAAAGATTGAATTTGGGGTCATAAATCATATTTTTGATTCAAAAATGTATTACTTTATTAAAAATATGACTTAGGGAAAATCTATTAAATTCACTATAACTCAGTTTCCTGATCTATAATATGGGCTAATAATAACAGGTTTATTTGAAGGAAGAAATACATAGACTATTATTTGTAATCAATAAATCATTATGTGACTATTAAATCTACTTTCATGGTTATGTGATGCAGAATAAGTCTATACTGAACACTGAATGAATGAATAAAAAGATTTTCTTTCTTTACCTAGACTAAGTTTCTTGACAGCAAGGATCATATCTTAAATTCTTCTTTTCCTCTCTTACAGTATTATCACAAGTCTTTGATAATAACAAATATACAATAAATCCTAGATAAATAATTAAAGAATGAAACTAACACAGCACAGTCAAACAATACTGAAATATTTTTCCCTGTCACCAACCTCTTCCTCAAAAATTGAGATAGTATATGAGTATCTATAAAATATCTCAAAGAGGTTTTACAATATGGAAGAGTATATGTATCCAATGTCAGAAGTAGAAATATATTCTGTTTAAAATTATGTTTCCTAGATCTTATTCAAAAGCTCTTAGGTCATCTGGTAATTTTCCTCCTTTTTGGACACCAGTTTGATAGTGTTAAAAATGAAAATATGGCACTGGTCTCACAATGAATGAAGAAATTAAAAAAAAACATTTAATATCTCATACCATGTGCCAATAACTCTAGATATCCTTGGGTACAAATAGGAAAAGCTAAAACATGAGAATCCCTGCTCTCAAGGAACTCACATTGAGGCGGAGGGAATAATCACAGGGAAGATGGTAAGGTCTGATGTTTTTATGTCTTTTTGAAAGATTTAGAGTTGGTAATTTTCTAGTCTTCAGAGCTAGGTGGGAAGACAGGTCCACCTTGAAGCCAGTAAGCTTATGGACCTAAATCCTATGATCACTAAAAGGTGAGGTGACATTGATCCTACTGTCTGTAGTGTAATGTATGTCTGTATATATATATATATATATATATATGTGTGTGTGTGTGTGTGTGTGTGTGTGTGTGTGTTTGTGTGTGTATAGACACATTTATATTATGTGTATGATAGATATGTGTATATATTTGTTTTATTTTATGTAAATAGTAGTACCTGATTAGGCTAGCATATATAGATGCATATATTTTATATAAATATATACATACATAAATACACATATACATATACACACACCATACACAAACAGACGTATCCCTTCCACATTACAACTTTCTCCATTGTAGTTTAAATATAACACAGGTCAGCATAAGAAATTAAAAGAATTGAGAATTTGGGGGGAGTTTTGTGGAAGTCACAGATGACTTGTGGAAGCCACAGATGATGTGTGGAAGACAGAAAATGAATTGAGAAAATGTTTAGAAACTCAGAAATGCCTGAAATATATGTATAGTATAACATAATATCAATATATTATGTTTTACTTTTTAATTTCCATATTTTTTCAGATATTTAAATTTCTTTTTCATACAATATTTTTACTTAATATTGACCTATGTATAGCCTTTGACCAAACACAAATTTTACAATAAGGCACCTAAACACCTCATAAAGGAAAAAGAAAAAAAAATAAGACTTTACTGATATAAAAGGAGAGTAAAAATTTTCTTTGCAGATTTTTCAGATGCAGGATGCTGTTCCCCTAACTGCCTCCATTAGGTGATAGAGATATCTGTTTATGTATATGTCATATGCTTTACTAACTTCCTGAAAATTATCCATGAATAGCATCCACACAGGTTGAGAATCCCAATTTTAAATTATACACATATGTATATATAAATTTAATATATGTATACTCTAATTTCATCTAATCCAATCTAGTTGATATGATAAGGCATATTATGGGACAGGACAGGACAGGATAAGATGACTTCAGGCCTTGAGAGAGAGAGAGAGAGAGAGAGTGAGAGAGATGATAAACACATAATATAGGATATAGCACATATAAACACATATTTATTTTATACGTGTGTTTGTTGTATATTTAAGGGTGAGTAGCACTTTAACAAAATTCTGGTTAAAATTACCTGAATGATTTAGGAGTAACAGGGACAGATAATTATAATAACATCATGCATTTATTCATATGAGTAAGGTGCTTGTTTTAGGATCTTCAGGAAGATTTTGAGGAAAATTTATATTTAGGAAAAATTACAAAACAATATCTACTCTCAATTAATTGATACTTTCATCACAGTATGGAGATAAATTCAGATTTTTCATGGCTAACAGTGCAGTTCTGCCAGGTCCTGCTCAGCTCACAAAGCTGATAGAATAGTCATAGGAATTGATTTTTTTCCCAAGGACTTGCTTAGCTAGACATGAACAAGTTCCACAGGGATACTGGCCAACTCACGTGATTTTTACTTTTATTTATTTCATTTTAATGACTACAGATTCTCTAGAATTTGTCTACTGAGGTAGTGATGATTAAATTTACACATGTATGGAGACTGAAGAAATCACAGATCTTTTTTTTTAGGGGTCCTTGTTAGTGTGTGTTGGGAAGTCTTTTGACAGTTTGGTGAAGCCCATAGCCCCCTTACATTTTTGTAAAATATTTAAATAACAGAAGATAATATTGAATTTTGCTTACAGAAAATAATGAAGCTTCCATTCAAGTTTACAAACTTCCTGAAAATTTTCCATGAACATTATCCACAAAGGTTGAATACCCCAATTTTAAAGTAGTATAATACGCTATATAAGCAAACCTCTCTGATTTCCTCATAAAGCATTAATTTAACCTTCCTTACCTTTTGTTTTTTATTTTTACAGTACTTTATACCCCTTGAACATTGATTAATTTTTGTTGACAGTTCTAGGTCAGAATTGTGGGAGGTGTCCATACCACAGTTAAGACACACTCAGCTAAAAGAGGGGAGAAAAACTCCATGTGTTTATGGGTAGCGTAAGATAGGTTTAGCATTTAATCTTTTTTTAACCCTTTCTGTACATCTTAGAATCAATACTGTATACTTGTTCCAAGACAAAAAACAAAACAAAACAAAACAAAAAAACAGTAAAGACTAGACAATGTGGGTTAAATAATTTGCCCAGAGTCACATAGCTAGTATGTGTCTGAAGCTGGATCTGAATGCAGGACCTCCAATCTCTATGTCTGGCTCTCAATCCACTGAACAACCTAGCTTCTTTTTCTAGCATTTAATCTTATTTAAGACATTAGTTACTGAGAAAGTAATATACAAATCAATTGGCTAACTTACTTTTTATTTAAAAATTATTTGTTTCATAAGTCTGTTAAATTCTACTTTTTGCTGATAAAATATGAAATAAACTTGTTGCATCTCTAGGTTTCTCAAAATAACCCAGGAGAACAAAGGGAACATAGCAAATAACATACCAAAGAAAGACAAAAAATCTATCTATCTATCTATCTATCTATCTATCTATCTATCTATCTATTTAAAGCTCAGTCTTTTTCTTTCTTGGTCTGCTTCCTTCTTTCTCTGCAATAGGGCTATAAAGGGTATGAACAACTAACTTTTTTCTACTCTTGTTATTCAAAGGTTTTTCCACATTGCCAGAAATTCCCTTCATAGTGCATCTCAGACTTGAATCAATTTTCAAGCCTAGACTAATCAACTTCCTTAATTCCCTTCCAATTAAGGAAAACATACTTATGATCAATTTCTTTTGACACTCAATAGGTCTGGGAACTGAAGAATTAGTTAATGGGCATTATAATTGTTATACTTAACACCATAACTGCAATCTTAAAAAATATACTATAAATCAAAAGTATATAAATTTTTGTGATTTTAAATATATCATAGGAGACATAAATCTAAAGGAATATCTGATGTCAAACTGAGGTTAGCGGAGTTTTTTCTTCTCTATTCTCTTCATTCTCTCTTTAAAAAAAATTCATTTTGCTACCTACCCTTCTGCTCAGTGCATTCTTGCAGAATGAATTGTCATTCTTTCTTGCTATATACCCTCCTACTGATTGTCTCTACCATTCCTTGAGCTCATAGCAAGACTGAGTGGGGCAGGTCCTTTCTCAGTCTCTCATTCCTCTGTCCCTCCCCCACCTGAAGCTTCTCCTTAGTGGGTTGTTAGAGATACCTTGTCTCCCTCTATCCTTTACAATCAGCCATGAAACCCAATAAACCCTGTTGTCATTTAATCAAACCTTTGGCTAAATCATTGGTTGAATGATAAAAGAGGGAGAAGGAAAGAGAAAGGAATAGTATCTCTCTGGGTCCTGAGGGTAGTTGGAGGTGTCCATCTTCAAGGAAGTGGCTATCTCTATAATTTCTCTGGACTCTTCCTTTGTGAATCTGAGAAACTAACTAGAAAGCCCTCTAGTGAGTTTCAAGCCATTTCTACCTTTTGTCTGTAGAAGTGCCCTTCCTACCTGAAGGCTTCAGTCTGTTTCCCTTTAGTGTCTCTCTCTCAAACCTGTGTACCCAGTCTGTGTCTCCATGCTGTAGCTGCATGCCCAATTACCTCATCCTCTCCCTTTGCACCTCTTTATACTTCAGTGTTTTGTATTTCCAAAACTCAGCCATTCCCTTATACCTCCTGCCACCTCAACTTACTACCTCCACTACTGCACCCTCCTTTCCTACTTAACTGACTTAGGGACCCACGAACCCCATCCACTTGTCTTATCCCATATTACAGTGTGTGTGTGTGTGTGTGTGTGTAGCTCATCTTTTCTAGATTTTTGTATATTCTTTAAGGGTATGACCCCTGTTTCCATCCTGCTGCCTAGCCTATTGTCTTACAAGTGGCAAACGCTTAATGAATATTTTATTGAATAGAAGTAAAATGATTAGTTCTTCATTGGAAAGATTTTACATTTTTTATTTGCCTAATTCACTGCAACTGAACTAGAGGTGAGTTGAACACAAGAGGACATTTCCTCTTTGCACTTCACAAAACCTTTGCTCTTGATTGGTTTTTGTTATCTCTACTAGCAAGGCTATAGTGAGACAAATGCCATTGAAGTAACAAGGGGGCAGGTAAATCAATATGCTTTGCTATCAGTATTCTCAGCTGCAGGACTACTACCCTGTCTGCAAGGCACTCTCATGGAAAAGGAGACATCTAGAAAGGTTAATTAGCTTAAAGCTGGCCACAATTAGGATCAAAAGGATGAAAAAATGAAGTAATTGTTTTTAAAGATTCAGACATAAAGCATATCCAGCATGAAATATCAGTTTGAGTAAATTAGGATATTTTGACAGTTGTTTCAGGATGGAAAGTTTAAAAGCTGTCATAAAGAAGTTTAGAATTGGCATAGTGAGAGGAAAATCAAGATGGATGCAAAGATGTCAAAATGGAATAAAAAAATAAAGAAATCTATCTGTGTATTTATAGGAAGTCATATTCTAGATGGAACATTAAAAATAAAATCAGTTATTGAGAAGGTAGAATAAAGCAGAAAAAATCAAGACCAGAGATTCCGAAGACCTAATTTCTAATCTCAATTTTGTCACTGATTTCAGGTCCTGATAAATTTATGTATGCTATGTGTTATTATTACCTTTAAAAAATGAAAGGAGTGAACTAGCTCTCTGAGGCCTCTTTCACTTTAAAATTCTATAATAAAGTAAAATCTTGATCTACAGCCTAAGTATTAATTTTGTGCATAGTTTTTTAAATTACCTTTTGTCTAAGAATCAACATTGTGTATTGGTTCCAATACAGAAGAGCTGTAAGGGTATTTGCAAAGAGTTACACAAATAGGAAGTATATAAAGCCAAATTGGAACCCAGGATCTCCAGTCCCTGAGCCTGGCTCTTAATCCACTAAATCATGTAACTGTTTGGGAAGAGATCATTGAAACTTTGAATATATTAAGTATTGTCATAATGATATATTGAATTTAAATGATTCTTTTTATTTAAAGTACTTTCATATCTAAAGACGTTCTCACCTCCTTTTTTATAAATAAAGTCAGACAAAAATTAAGCAATTTAATGGCAGAGATGGCCACTTTTATCTCTAACCTGAGGCTCTTTCACGATAAAATATGTGTAGTCCTGTCCAAAGTCATGTTGGCTCAAAAAGGACCTTAAGGACTGATAAAATGAATGAATTTAAACTTTAAATCTTACACATGGTTCTTATTTAAAAGAAAAATCCTTGACTAGTTCCAAGGATAATTTTTTTCACATCAAAATTTAGCCCCTAGAAGATGAAAAAGTTATCTTTAGCTCAGATCTACAAACTCCAAAAGGAACTTCTGGAAGAACCAGTGATATAGTCTTGGTGAATTACTCCAGACAAATTTCACTGTTTTCTTATCAGTAACATGGAAAACAATGACATTTAAAACAAAAGTTAAGGTCTGGTGGGAGGAAGAGAAAATTGAGGAAAAGAACTTGACTTATTTATTCTCCTCTCCCAAATTTAAATTGTATATAAACTGAATAAAATTCTGCTTCATTCTGTGCTGAGAGCTCCCTCAATTGGCAATTTGAACCCAAGCACAACATGTATGCTATTGATAGGGTGTATTTGAATTAATGGAGCAGAGCAATGTTATAACTAAATTAAAATTAGAGGCAGGCTGGCCTGAGGCAGGGGGCAAAGGAGAGGAAGGCTCAAGGGGAAAGGCAAATCAATTTGATAGCACTGAATTCTGATTAGAGAATCTAGGACCATTGCCTCCAGGCGCCTTGCAGAATACTTCTCTACCAGTGTGGTCCTCAAGTTATTAGATGTCATTCTTTAAACTCCATCCCCATAAATAACAGCATTGTGCTGAGAGGCATGCATAATTCAGTGCCAAAGAAAGATTCCATTATGGGGAGGTACTGATCCACGGAATGACAATAATACCTAGCAAAACAGTAACCATAATGGCTTACTATTATATGGTTACCATGGGACCCTCAGGATAGTGCTATATTGAAATTACAAGCAACATCTCCAGCAGCTCATTTTCTAGGCAGATCCTGGGTTTTTTTTATGATGTATTTGGGGTGTCACCTAAACATTATATTAGAACAGAAAAAGATGCTGATAGAAAAATTCTTCTATCTGAGCCAGAGATGAACAATGAATAGTGGGAGAGGGCAGAATGCCATTACCTCTACATTAACTTCTTCACCTTTACTCCTCACTTATAGACAAGAGGACCAATCACGTATCCACTAGAGAAATATTTAAGCAGGACCAGAAGTGGATGTGGTGTAACATTTACAGAAGTGCATAGGTGGTAAAAGGAATTCAACTTCCCAGTAAATATAGATAATTGTAGTCACTAAGATTGTCAAAAAATTAATGCTTTGACATTCCATACTGAAATACAAGACTTGCATAATGGTATGCATAGAAATTCACTGATGTTGAGGATTATCATCATTCAAATGGTACAAATAATATTGAGACAACAAAATCTTGTTAAAATTAAAACTTAATGGTTTGATTTTTTCCTTTGAGTTTTCACTTAGTCTCATATGCTCCCACCCATCTTTCTTTCCTTCAGTTCAGCACCCAGTTCATTCTCTGTCTTCAATATCTGTCAAAGATATATGCAAAAAGGGACTCTGCTATGCCAATCGAGTACAGCTCTAGTACAAACAGATAGAGTTGAAATATCCCTAAAGCTAAAGGTCTTTATAAATGAAGAAGTTCTTAGAGGTGAAATCAGCATGTGACATCTTCAAAAAAACAAAGAGCTATTATTGCTAGAATAGAAACCTTAGATCATGACTCTGAGTTATGAATTGAAGAATAAACAGAAAGATATGCACTTTTGCATATGTTGAGGAGTATGAGAGGCAGAATTATATATATATATGTGTATATATATATACACACACATATATATATATATATGTATACACACATTTACTTTGCTCTTCCATTTTATTAAGGAGTTGTTTTTTGTTTTTTTCTATCATGTATTCTCTAGATTGGATTGATAAAAAATAACCCCAACTTAGGAGGAAGATGTGGGGGTTGTATGTTTAAACAAATGATTTTTTCATTTTTTTAATCCATGATTCTTTGGGGTAATTTTCATGGAGTCATATAGAATGGCCTGAACTTTACTGATTTTATCATTTTAATTTTATTGGATGAACTTGCTCTCTTGATTGTAATAAAAAAAATACTAACCTGTTTGTTCAGCTACAGGACTAGTTTTCAAAAGGTTGGTTAGAAATGAGCTGCCAGTTAGTGTTTGTAAATTCAATAAAAATAATCAAAAGGCTTTCTGTGTATTGCTATCCCCACAGCCACTCCTCAGAGTTATTCATAGTTGCTGCTTCTAATTCTCTGATTGGATTTTCAATAGAAGTGCTGCTTGTTGAACTCAAGGAAAAAATAAAAAATAAAACAGAGTCAAGGGAATAAAATCAGGAAATCTACATCATAAAATTGAGTTTTATGTAAACAGTACTTTACTACATGTATATTTGGTGAAGCAAATTCAATATCTTTGAAATTGACTCTGACAAAGCAAGGTTGTTCAATATAAGGCCATTAAATTAGCAAGGGGCCAGACAGCTTAAACATTACAAAGAAGGAATAAATTACAAAGAACAAATCTGTTAAAATAGGGCCAGAAAGAATTTAGCCAATGGCAAGTGCAAATCAAGTCTGACCCATCAGACCTTTACAGAGCAAATGAAGAAAGACTGAGTGTGATCCTTTAAGCAGTATAATCTCTGAAATGAGACAAACAGGAGCAATTAAAATAAATATTCTGTGGTGCTCAGAACTTTATTCCTTTTTCAATATTTGCAATTATATATTCTAGCATTATAACTGAAAGCAATGGATCAGTGTATTATCTTATTGTATAAGTAGGACTACCTAAAAACAAAATATTAATCCATACAGGGAAAATATATCCTCTAAAACTTTTGCCATTTATGTCATTCTATTATAAATATTTAAATTATCTTTGTGATAACCTCGAAAATCTAATAAGAGATGAGGAAAAGTCCTGAGGTTAAGTGAGAAAGATCGAAAAGGTCTAGAGCTAGGTGGTAGCATTCTTAGAGGAAAGAACAAATATATAGAAGATAGAAATGGCAAGACTTGACATTTGATTCATCATAGGAGAGGACAGTGAGGAGTTGAGGTTGCTACCTACTCTAAATGATTGAAAGTATGTTACCATCTACATAATATAATCCATAGTAATAAAGATTAGGTAGAAGAGACTTCTCTGATACTAGAGACTCTGATGACCCCTCTATAGTTAATATTTTACTTATATCTCTGGAAATTAGGGTAAATGCTTGTTGTCCTGGGGTTAGTGATTAATTTGGATGAAGAAATATCCTTAATTATTCCCTAAGAACTGATGCCTATCTTCCTCGTCTCCTCCCCATATTCCTAATTCTAGAAACACTAAGTATTCCCTGAGTGCCAGAAGTATGAATTATATGTGATGACCACCTTTATTCATGTCCTAAAGAAACCAGCTTCTTCAATCATCATTTTACCTTCTCTCATGTTCATTCTATCTTGATTTGCTGTTTCATTCCCAATCATCTATACATATGCCTGAATCTTCTCTACTTAACTTTAATATCCCTCAGTCTCTTGTTCTATTTTCCTTCTTTCTTTCACAATATAATTCTATAAAAAAGACTACCTGTGCTCATTGTTTCCATTTCATAACTTCCCACTCACTGCTGAATCATTTTCCATCTGACTCTCAGTTTCACAACATGCCTGAAACCTCTCCCTCCAGGGTTTGTCACTATTTTTTCATCTCTTAAATCAAATGAGCTTCTTTTGGACCTATTTTAACTTCTTTGTAGTTTCTGCCATTTGTTGACCTTGATACCCCATGACAACTTTGATAACTTTTCCTGGGTTATCTCTTCTTCCTTAGTTTCCATGATACTGTACCCCATTGAATTGCTTCCCACTTTTAAACTATCTTTTCTTATGCTTTCTCAGATCATTGTAGTGTAAGAATGGTGTCCTGGTCCTATAAATTAGAGAGATCTGAAGTCAGTGAGGAAAACTAAGGGCAATAAAAAGAGAATTTGTTTCTAAATGAAGGAAAAGAGATGCTAAGAGAAGAGACAGGACTCCAATGTAGTCTCAAAGAGTCTATAACTGCCAACAGAGAAAAGCAGAGTTCTTCAATACTTATTTTACCTTTTTTTACTTTAAAAAGAGAATGGACTTTGGACTAGAAAAGATAGAAGGAAAGTGTTCAGTAGGGAGTTGATAACTAATGTAAATATAACATGAATGTAATTGCATCCATTAAATATGTTCTATGTGCCAAGTATTGTGTCAGGGGCTGGGTATATAAATGCAAAAGAGAGATAGTACCTATTTTCAAATAGCTTACATTTTAAGAGTGTATATACAAGCAACAAAACAACAACAACAAAACCCCTCTATTATAGTGAGGTACATCTAAAGTTAGCTTTATATAGTTTGGCATGTGAGTTACTTTCCAATAAGGAGAGCAATCAAGAAAGTCCCAGCATGGGACTTCCAAAAATGGCATGAGAGATAAAAAGAGAAAAAAGGCAAAAAAATCTAGTTACCTTTGATGAATTCAAATTATCTAAACTTAATTTATTTTAGCCTCGGTAGTAGAAAAAAAAATGGTAGCAAGTATTGCTGCCATTTCCAGCAATATTTGAAAGAGCGTGGGCAAAAAATAAAGGAATGGAGAGGGGAAAGTATTGAAGAATTTTCTTTTTTTGTTTGTTTTTTGAGAAAGTAATATCATCTGTGATCTATGTGCTAGTGAGCTTGTCTTCTATTCCTGGAAAATATCTAGAATAGTATATTTTAGGGGTGGTTAAGTAAAGTAAAGAAGTGGAAGTAGTAATAACAAAGAGGCAGGATGGCTTGGGAAGTACTGTTAATGCCCAATCAGCCTTCTTTTCTTTTCTTTAGCTTTTCTTTCCTTTCTTTTCTATTCCTTTGTTTTGTTTTATTTTTAGGGTGACTATGCCCATAGAACAGGCAAATATTCTGGACAGTTTACCTAGATTTTTGTCAAACTGTTGATAATATATCCCTTACTATAATAGAAAAGATTAAATGATAGCTAGAAAAAAAGATGAATGGTTTTGTAAACTAATAATTAGCATGACTAAGTAAAGACATGTCTTTATATCTTGACTTTGATGACAACTTCTAACAGAAAGGCAACATATCTATGATTGTCTCTATGTCATTTGAAACTTATAAATAATTTCATTACTGGCATAAATATCATAATTGTCAATTTTGGAGATGGTACAATTCTGGGAGGGTTGACTAATATACTGGATTAGTTAGAGCCTAATAATAAACTACCAAAAAGCTAGGCAATTAGGCCAAATCTAAGAATATGACATTTAATAAGAGTAAACAGAAGATTTATACTAACAATAAATACAAAATGGGGAGGTCATGGTTAGGAAGAAAAAATAACCAGGGGTTTTAGTTGACTACAATTTCAACTTGATTTAAAAACTAGGATATTACTCAAGAAAATGGATATAATCTTTAGTTGTATCAAGAAAGATTTAGCTACCAGGAATTAGGAGACAATAGGTACAGATTCTATTTTATTCAAATTGAGCCACATCTCAGGTATCAAGTTCAATTTTTGGTGACACAGTTTAAGAAGGTTATTAATGAACTAGAGAATGTCCAGAGGTAGGCAATCAGAATGATGAATGCTCTTGAGACCATGTCATATGAGAATTCTTTGAAGCAAATTAAATTTGAAACATGGAAATAGACTAAGGTGATCAAAATAGATTCTTTAAATATTTCAAGACTTTTATCTAGAAAAAGTATTAGAGTTGTTTTATTTTACTCTATAGCCCAGGACTAAGAATAATAACAATGTGGGGCAGGCAGAATTTATATTTCCTATAAAATATATGTTAAAAATAATATACTTCAAAAGCAAAATGGACTGCCTTAGGTCCCCCCCATCTCTGTTTCTGTCTGTCCCTTTGTCTCTCTGTCTCTGTCTCTCTCAAATAAAAGATTGCATGACTGCTTGAAGGTTAAGATTAGTGGGGATGAATTACAGTGTCATTTTGGATTAGATGGATGCCAAGATTCCTCACAATTCTGAAATTCTGTAATTCTGTGTTCATTTCTAGAATATATTTTACAAAAGGCTATCTGTTCCCTTCTTATACCTTCATGAAGGATACCCTTTATATGTGTGTATATTATTCCCATAAATATTGTGAAGAGGTGAGGAATTACCCCTATAAGTCAATAGTTATTGCAATTTTCTCAATTGCCATTTTTCAGTAATATTAAGGTCTATTATTCTTTCCAAACGTTCCAAGTATCCTCCCTTATTTTAATTATCTTAGGAATCAAACTTTTGATTTGTCTTGCTTCCAGCATTGACCTTCTTTGTATGTACTTGGTCTAATCTAACTGCTTTTCCCAGCAGCATTTGAGGTAGCTACCTCATGATGTTCTAATTAGGCTGAAATGAAATAATATATGCTTTTACATGGCTTTGTATACTAAAGCATTTTATCTATTGCTATTATAATAATAATGATTATAATGTTTAGTGAAACTACAAATGAGCAAATGTGGGCAGAGGATAAAATACCAAGCCTGGAATAAGGAAGATCTCAGTTAAATCTGAGTTCAGACACTTCCTGTGAGGTCCTGCGCAAGTCATTTCTCCTTTTTGCATCAGTCCTTCATCTCTAAGAGAGTAAATAGTAGACTGTTCCAGTATCTTTGCCAAGAAAATCACATCAGCAAAGTCTATGGGGTCACATATTGTCAAAAACAACTAGAGAACTGAAAGACAAGAAACAACAACACATAGTACTGCTAATAAGGGCATGTTAATGTGTCATATATTTTAGAAAGATTTCTAATTAGAATCAAGAGACTGAAAGTTTCTCCTTTTGCGAAAGACAAAAGTGTAGAAAACAATGCTAATAAGTCACTTGTTCCATTTCATAATGTTTGTTTTTTAAAAACTTTTTTTTTCTGGACTCAAGATCATTTAGAAAAGAAACTATCTATACCTTCATTCATATTAGAGTTGTTCCAAGTAAAGCTTCATTTCCTTCTGTTCACTAGTTCAGATTGATTTCTCAGTGTGGACCTACCACCAGCTTCCACTTTTCTACTCATCATACGCTATCAAAGTCCCCCTGCATAGTGAATGAGAATTAAAGAATTGATTTTTTTTGTGTCCAATGTATTTAAACATTTTACTAAGAAATAGCAGCTAGAATAGCATAACAAACTAGAGGAATTGAGAATAGCTTTACACCTTATTATCCCTTGGAACTACCAGTGAGCTGTTAACTGATGCCTCCATGCCAATGCCTGAGATATAGAGGAAATGATCAATTGTTTTCAGAAAACTTATGAAAGAAAGTAAAAACCTCATATATTTAGGAAATGCTTCTAATAAAACTGATTGGAATTTTTGTAATCATATTTGATGTTATATTGTCTGGTAATTCAGGAAACTCACTTGCCAAATGCAACTCATTTTTCTTACTTATGCACGATAAATGAAAAGTTGTTTTCATGATTTTCTGAAATTCACAGTACTAGAATGCTCTGATTTTTTACTTTTTTCCCATTTGATATTACAGGTATTTAATGTCTAATAAATGATTGTTAAACGTAACTGGTACCACATATTTTATATGTAATAGGTAAATATAAACTTTCCATAAATCAGTGGAAACCATATATTTTAACTGCTAAAGTATTAAACCAATATTAAATGTAATAAGCGTATATAAGAATCTATAACATTATTCATTTCAACCAATAATGTGTTTCCTCATCAGAAGTTCCTAGCTCCCTTTATTAATGAACTCACAGGTCCAGTAACAAACACTCACACATGTATTCCATAATATATATACATATATATTATGCAAACATGCATAATATATATGTATATATATAATGTATGTCAGCAATGATAATCTTTTAACTGAGTGTAATACTGAGGGACAGCCAACAAAACTTTAACTGCTATAATGCTTTCCATAATATCTGATCTCTGTAGTCCTATACCCCTTTTTCTTACATATATAAGCATATGACCTGACTTATTAGAGATTTTGTAATAGAAAATGTTCTCCCTTACTCTGAGGAATGTAAATGAGCCAATATTGCTTACTATAGTGAGCTTATACTTAGAATATTGCCTATTATAGAATATATACATGCAAACATTTATATCTTCTTTTCTTTGTTAGGATATTTGTGTATTAATAGTTTATGTGTCATTCCCCCCAAAATTAATTTGTCTTTAACACGTAGAATATCAAGGAGAAAAAACAAACAAACAACAAAATAAAGCACATGCAGCTGTGTAAATCCTTTGATTTATCACTTGTAAGAATAAACCAAGGCTGTTCTCATGACACTATACAGATAATTGGCATGTGTCCTGTGTTAATTGTCCTTTGCTTTTTACTTTTACCCATAAACCAACCAAGAATGGCTCACCCTCTTTTTCTAATGATTACTTCAAAAATATTGGGTTCATCTGAGTCAGAAAAAAATGCATATCACTTGGCATCATAAAAAAGATGATTCTTATCCATCTTGGTGGTAAATTAGGAGATATTTCCATCTTGTATACTAAAATTGCCACACAAAAATCTCAAAGTACAGGTTGAACCTAAGGTAACAAATAATACCTTGTTCCCTGTCATTGCTACCTTGGAATCTTAGGAAATTAAGGAATATTTTCACTGCATATCAGAGAAGGAATTTTTCCCTACAAAGAGAAAATGCTTAGCAATCATCTTTGAAGCTGCCTCACTGGTGAACTACCCTACCATCATTACCATCTAGATACAGATTAGAGACTCATAGCATCCCATCTCTATCTTTAGTTATCCGTAAAGAAGCCTGTTTAATAAATCTTTATACATATAAGTCTTCTTTGTAGATCTCTTTCCTCCCTCCCAGGTGGAGTTACTGAAACTAATAAATAATCATTCATTTGAAGAGAAAATTGCCTCCAAATGAAAGAATGAAATTATGCAGAGAAAGTGATTTCTAAAACTAATTTTAAAATTCTTCAAACTCAAGGAACCCTTATTCTAGTTGCTATAATGAGTGGACCTACTTCATGTAACTCTGTAAAGTCAGAAAAGAAAAATTATTACTTTTTTTGAGGTTTAACATTAAGCAGTCTTTGGCTAATACCAACATAAGTAAGGTAAATTTACTGTATTATATCTCAGGTTATGCTAAAACACAGCATCAGTTGTTGTGAAGCCTGGACCTAAAAAGCGTTAGATCCTTCTGAATTAAGAGTATGTATTAATCTCAATTGGAATCAAAGCATGGTAAATGAAAAGGCCAGAACAGCTTGGTATCAGCTTTTTGTTAGGATTTGTTTTTTAAGACTGCCAAAATTTAAGTGGTTGAGAAGGTAGTAGTAACTACTTGTAGGACTAGACATGTAAGCTAGAATATCAATACTAGACCTGGATGATTAATATAAGAAGTTCACAAAGAATGACTATTTTTATTTCTTAATCTCTCTTCTCAAACTCTTTCATCTTTAACAACAGTAATTATTACCTCCTTTCTACCCAACCTAAATTATTAACATTATCATGGGCAAGATCCATTACTGATAGCCATGAAAAAAAGACCATGAATTTGGATGCCATCTCTCTCTTCAAAATGGCCCTCGAACATTTAAAGTAGTAGCATTAGGAAAGGGTGCACCATGGTTCAAGTCTCACCTTTCTTATTTAGGACTTTTGTGTCCCTTGGCAAGTTTCAACTTGTTTGTATGGAGCTTATTCATTTATAAAAGGAGGGAGTTATACTATATAGCCACAGGAGATCTTTTCATCTTTGAATATATATAACCTTATGATTTGAATGGTATTGCATTGGTGAAATAATCAAAAGATAGTTTGAGTTGTGCATCTTGTGTTTTCCTCTCCCCCAGTAGCTGCTACAGACATATTATCTTTGATTGATTTAGCTGAGTTTTAGTGGCTTCAAAACTTATATTCTACTTCAGGGCTTGTCAGGTTGATTGATCTGTTAGGTGTCCATAATAGGTCCTAATGACAGGGCAACTGTCAGCAAATTGTGATTCCTAGGGATAGAGTTAAACCTGTTGTTTATAAAAAAGTAAAATAGACAAGACAAGATTGAGTTGTCAGCCTGAAGCTGGTCTAGATTTTTATGTCATGTCATGTGAACAATTATGAATACTATATTTGTTTAAAAGACTGCCATGCTAGATCAAATGCAATTTTGACTTCTCCAGAATATATATGATTGGCTGATTCCCCCTAGAACTTCCATTTTAAGGGAAATGCTAGGACTAGCCATTGTTTCATTCCTGTCCATGCTGCAGTATAGATGTTTTTGTACTTTGTTCTCATAGGGAGTATCTTTTGCTCCTTGCTTTTATGTTATTTTCCCCTATTCAAATGTAAGCTCCTTAAGTTAGGAATCACTTTTCTTTTTGCATCTTCCACACTTAAGATAGGGCCTCTGATATTGTAAGTTCTTAAGTGAAGCTTGATGTCTTGACTTAAGAAGCTAAAAAGGTAAGAAAACAGAATTCTTCATTATTTAATGAGAACTAGGCATAAGTACTGAACTTGTGTTTTCACTAATAAAGGGAATTTTAGTATTAGAAAACTCTATCAGTGCAGGTTGGCTCCTTTTCTATAAATTAATTTTAGAGTTGCTTAGTATGCTGGGAGATTGAGTGACATGGAAAGAACTGCATAGTAAGTATGTGTCAGAGATAAAACTTAAACCAAGGTCTTCCTGGCTTCATGAACACCTCTCTTTCCAGTACACCATGCATGAATGTAACAAAATTAAAAAATTTAGTTCTTCTTTGCCAATTTCTCCAGATACCTCATAGCTAATACCTAATATTTCCCCTTTATTCTCTCTTTACTTCTGCCTCTTTGTCTGTCTCTATCCCTTTATCTTTTACCTTTTCTTCTTACTTTTCTCTTCATCTTTTTCATCTGTGTTTCTCTTGGTTTCTTTTCCCTCTCACCCAACCTTGTTTCCTTACTGCTTCCCTCCTTCTTTCCCTTTACTTTCCCTTCCTTCCTTCCTTCCTTCCTTCCTTCCTTCCTTCCTTCCTTCCTTCCTTCCTTCCTTCCTTCCTTCCT
>NC_058132.1:315949106-316055523 GCF_016433145.1 Gracilinanus agilis | reverse complement strand
TTTCCTTCCTTTCTTTCTTCCTTCCTCCCTTCCTTCTTTCCTTCCTTTCTTCCTTCCTTCCTTCCTTCCTCCCTTCCTTCCTTCTTTCCTTTCTTCCTTCCTTCCTTCCTCCCTTCCTTCCTTCTTTCCTTCCTTCATTCCTTATGTTAATCTCATCAGTTCTCATAAATTTAATTACTGAAATGAATGATTTTGATCATATCAAATCGAAAATGCTTGGTACAAGTAAAAACAATGCAACCAAAATTAGAAGGAAAACAACAAACTGGGAGACCATTTTTATTTATTTTTGTAACAAAACTCTCTGACAAAGGTTTAATTTCCCAAATATATAAGGAACTAAGCCAAATCTACAAAAAAATCAAGCCATTCCCCAATCGACAAATGGTCAAGGGATATGAATAGGCAGTTTTCACGGGATGAAACAAAAACTATCAATAAGCACTTATTAGGGGTAAAATTGGATTAGGTTTGGCCTAAAGATTTTATAAGTTAAATGGCAGGAGAGAACCTTGTCAAGGCGTCTCAAATTTAGCTTGGAATTTTGGAGCTAAAGTTGCCGCTAGAATTCTCAGGATTGAAGAGGAAGGTGTCCAGCTGTTGCTGGACTCTCTTTCTCTCTCTCTCTCTCTCTCTCTCTCTGAGTTCTCTTGCCTGAGCAGGTCCAGAAAGCAGCTTTTCTTGAGCTCTCTGGCAAATACCCTGTGGAAACCACTGGGAATACCAGAGTGACAGTTTGGGAAGAGAGAGGTGACTGTTTGATAGTGACTGAAGTGAAAAGACTGACAGAGGGAAGAAAAGAAAATCTTTTTCTCTGATCTCTGTGAGAAAGCAGAAAGAGGACAGGCTCTGGCCTTATTCAGACCATTCCTGCCTTAACCAGAACCAACTTTTGGCTAGGCTGGCAGTACAACACTGGTGGAAATATCATCTAGAGACAGTAATTTTATGATTCATATATTATTTTATGAGAAATTAGAAATAGTCGTAGATAGATAGTTTTAGGGAAGATAGAGATAAGAAGGAAAGAGCAGGTCTGGTAGCCTGGATAAAAGAGGGTCCATGAGTACCTTGGAAGTTGGGTATGGTTGGAGATAGAGACCCCATAGATTTTTAGGGAATCCCTTATCCTTGAACCCTGTCTTCTTTTATTTCCTTACAACTTTAAGATATTAAATATATATTTTTATATATTTGTCTCCAAGACTTTTTTACAGCCAATTAACAAGGCCCAAGGGTTTATCAACTGCCCAACTTCAACAGATAATCTCCTGGCCCTTCATCAACAACTAAGAAGAAATTATATAAGTAAGGGTACAGTTTCAATATTATCCTTACATACATGAAAAAGTGTTCTAAATCTCTCCTGATGAGAGAAATGCAAATCAAAACAACTCTGAGGTACCACCTCACACTTAGCCATTTGGACAATATGACAGCAAAGGAAAGTAATGTTGGAGGGAATGTGGCAAAATTGGGACATCAATGCATTGCTGGTGGAGTTGTGAATTGGTCCAACCATTCTGGAGGGCAATTTGGAACTATGCCAAAAGGGCTTTAAATGAATGCCTACCCTTTGATCCAGCCATACCACAGCCAGGTTTGTACTGCAAAAAAAAAAAATAATAAGGAAAAAGGCTTGTACAAAAATATTTATAGTTTCGCTCTTTGTGGTGGCAAAAAAATTGGAAAATGAGGGGATGTCCCTTGATTTGGGAATAGCTGAATAAATTGTGGTATGTGTTGGTGATGGAATATTATCGTGATGAAAGGAATAAAGAAATGGAGACATTCTGCATGAACTGGAATGACCTCCTGGAATTGATGCGGAGTGAAAGGAGCAGATATGTTGTGCCACAATCGAATGTAATGGACTTTTCTACCAGAAGCTATGCAATGACCCAGGACAATCCAGAGGAAAATAGGAGAAAGAATGCTAGGGAACCAGAAATGTATTAGAAAAATACATGATCGATCATGTAATGCAATAGGGATGTGATTAGGGTTTTGATGTTAAAGGATCACTCTTCTGCAAATATGAATAACATGGAAATATTCTTTGAACAATGATACATGTATAACATAGTGGAACTGCTTTTCAGCTTTGGGAGTGGGGAGGAGAGTGCAGGCTGGGGGTGGGGGCAGATCATGAATCATGTAACCATGGAAAAATATTCTAAATAAAAATTTAAAAAAATAATAAATTTAATTACTGAAATACACTCATCCTGCCCTAATCTTTCTGCTGACTTCTAATCTCACACCTACAATTTTCCTTCAGACAACTCCAAGTAAATGTCTAGTAGACATCTTAAACTAACCTATCTAAAGCAGAACTTCTTTCCGCTTAAGCCTTCCCTTTCTTCCTAACATCCCTTTTATCTATAGAGGGCATCACCATCCTCCCAGTCCCTCAGGCTGGCAAATAGGAGTTTTCCTTGATTTCAACCTATCTTTTACCTCCATATCCAAAGGTCTATCAATCTTCCTTTTTCAATATCTCTCTGAAATTTCCTCCTTCTCTACTTGGCAACTGCTACCATTCTAGTGAACACCCAGATACCTTCAGGCCTGGAAGATTATAATATCCTGCTAGTAGGTCTGCTACCTCAAATATTTCTCATTCCAAACCATCTACCATTCATTCATTAAAGCTGTTTTCTTAAAATACACATCTGATCATGTCTTATCCTCTATTCAATAAATTTGAGTGGCTCCCTATCACCTCTAGGAGCAAATACAAAGTGTTCTGTCTAGTATTCAAAGCTCTAGCCTCCTCCTATATTTCTAGTCTTCTTGTACTCCCACCTGGTACTCTAATCTAATAACACTTGTGTCCTAGATGTTCCACAAACAAGACACTCCCTCTCTTGCCTCCTGAGCATTTTCTTTAATTGTCTGCATGCCTAAATAGTTCTCCCTCCTCATCACTGCCTACTGTCTTCCCTGGTTTCCTTTAAATTACAACTAAAATTCTCTCTTCTGGAGGATGCCTTTCCCAAACCCTTTTACTTGTTGTGCCTCCCTTCTCTCAACTGTTTCTCTTCTAACCTGAATATCTGTTTGTCTATTTTCATTTGCCTATTGTCTCTTTCATTTTATTGTAAGCTCCTTGCAGTAAAGGACTCTCTTTAACTTCTTTTTGTATTTTGTAGCATAGTATCTGACATATAGGTGTTAATAAAAGTTATTGAGTAATTGGATAATTGAAATCCCCCAACAGTATTATCTATCTATCTATCTATCTATCTATCTATTATCTATCTATATCTAAATATATATATATATATACGTGCATATATACACATAAAACTTCATGTGTTTCAAGTTCAGGTGATTTATTTCCTTAAGAGCAAGAAAAGGTACTCTTTGAGGGCGACTAATGTCACATCGCAAGAAGCAATAGGAGAATGCTAAGGAACACTGGCTGACTACACAATTCTTCCTGGATGCTTAGTCTTCACATCAAGTCTTATCATACATGCCAACTCCTGAAATTCCTTAAATCATGAGTATAGCACAACAGAGATGCTCTCTGGCACTGAAATGGCTGGTGCCAGATAAGTCTGCTGAAGGGAAATTCAGATTGACCTTAAGGGAATAAATTCAATTCTGAGCTGTCCTTAATGTCTTCTTTTCTATTCCAACCTATAGGAATCCCTTTCTATTTTCAACTCTGAAAGTACTGACAGTCGATATTAGAGGTTTATAGATTAAGAACAGGAGTCATCAAATCAAACTCTCTCATTATATAGGTAAGAAAACTGAGACCTAGAGAACTTGATTAACAAGCAAAATGACACAGATAATGAACAATCTAACTAGGACTAGTTCTTCTAACCTCATATCCATCATCTTTTATTGTATGATAACTATCTTTTCTGATACTTATAATAAAATCTTGTGCGTTATTAGTTTTCTTTTTCTACATATAGGGTAGATCTGCCCAGTTTTCTTAATAACAAGTATAGCATCTTATACTTATTTTTTATTTCTTCTTCTTACAGTGTAAATCAATACATATATTCTCATGGAATGATTCCCAGATTGGGAATAGACAGTCTTATGAGATACCTATCCAGCTGAATTTTACCCTGAACCCACAACTTTCAGCATCTTGGCCAATCATCTCTACATTGAGTAAATCATCAGAGAATTGTTGTTATGCTACCCAGATGCCCTGGACTTATGTTCCTATTATAAGTGGAAAAAAATGTGTCCTAGGACAACTTCAGTCTTTGTTCTTTAATTTGTGATACATTCTTTCTTAGTACTGTCCCTTTTCTGACTTGTCAGTGCTCACATTTGATGTCTCTTGGAATAAAGACAGGGAGAAGCTCTTTAGGCACTATCTCAATGTTTGGCAAGCAAGTGTAATATTAGTGATGCCTGCATCAGCTCCTTATAATTCTCCCTCCTCCTATAATTGCAGCATAAATCTTTGATCACTTGAGTTCAGTGAAAGTCCTATTAAGCTCAGCTTGAAAGAACATTATCAGTTTCCATGATTTCAGAGGGGGAATGCATGCTTATATTTCAGCTTTAGGGTCCTCTTCATAATTATAAACTTTCCTCTGTACAGCTGTTGCTGGGATAAACACACTGGTTCACTTCAGTGATAAAACATCAAGTAAATACCTTCCGTATTCCTTGTTACTTCAGAAAAAGCCATTTGCTTTCCTTCAGGGTAAGCCAGTGGTTGGTAGTTTTTTCCTCTTTCAATTCATCCCATATAGTCAGCTTTTCCCAGTGACCTGAGTTCAGTGAGTAACCAAAATACCATATTAAGTCTTTGTAAGAGGAATCCTGAATGAGACCAACAATGATGAAAAGACATGCAAAGCTTTGAATAAAGTATCCCATTAAAAGAAGATAAATCTCTCTGTAAGTTACCACATTATCATTACAGGCTGTCATGAGGGAAAACCTTCATATTAATTCTCCATCAAGCTGAGACTTTGACTTTTTTCATGTGTCATTCATTCAACTCATTTACCTTCTCCCTGGTGCAGGAAGCCAAATCAGTTCCTTGTTAGAGTCAGGCAGCAGAAGCTGCTCATTATTTCAGGAGATGCTCACTACTGGGTGGCTTGAAAAACCATTAACTTAAAGGGGAGCTTGGATTTCAGGAAAAAACAGGGCCCTGAGTATTTTATTAATGGTAATTACTAATTTTTAACTGACATTTGGGGAACTAAAGACTGAAATCTGAAGGTGAGTTCTGATGGGATCCAGAGAATCTTTGAATCCAAATTCTTCTCTTTTCATAGGAGAAACCTAAGGCCCAGTGGTGACTGGTTCAAGTTCATTGAGTCATAAAATAGTTCTTAAATAATTCTTAATTTAATGTTTTGTGCAGTCCATCATTCTGGACTTTTATTGATCACTATAGGTATATATAGCAAGATACTAGGGGTTTTTTATTTCAGTTATAAGAATATTAGCTGTGAAATTAGAGTTCTTGGGTTAAAATTCCACTTCTGAGGCTATCTTGTTACCTTATAGTATTTAACCACCATTGGATCTGTTTCCTGAAGTGCAAAGTGAGGAATTGAGGTGGATATACTTCAAGGTCCTTTCCAAATCTAAATATCATGTGGGAGGATGTAGAGGGGATATTTTAAAAATGAAAGACATTTCATTATCCTAAAGGAACTAGATATAGAAAATAAAATAAAACAAAAACACGATGACTACAACAACAACAAAAGCACATGAACATTGAACATGAGAATAATTACAAAAAAATAAAAAATTGCACAGGAAAAACGATATACTATAAAGTAATATTTAAAGTTCTAGTTCTACTCTTCCCAATGCTTGAGCAGGCCAAGCTGTTTGTAGGCAACTAATAAGTCAATAAACACTTGGTGTTCTGATTTAAAGAGAACAGAAGCTGAAGATCAAAGAATAGGAAAGGTTTGATAAAGGAAGGTAGCTCTAGTGAATATAGAGTCAGTCTTAAAAGAAGCAATAGACATGAAATGACAAAAAGCAGGAAAGAAATGTTGACAAAATAAAAGGAAGAGAGAGATGGGGATGTTGAAAGTAGCATTACTACAGAGAGAATGTTAGAACTAAGTTTTCTGTGAAGGAACAGTGATAAAATCACTTCGATTAAAGTAGATAGCCTATACTGGAGGCAATGAGAGAACCTAGTGAGTTAAAAGGGACCAACTCTTTAGCAGATATTTGCTATGAAGGTCAAAAATAAAATAATTATATCTAATTCAATGGGAGATAGGGATTTATTGTTAAGTTTTTTGAACTGATGAATGGACTAATGAAATCCAATTCTAACAACTAATTTTAACTTATTTTATTTTATTTTTTTAATTTTATTTTTTTTCAGAAAAATATTTTCCATGGTTACATGATTCATGTTCTTACTCTCTTCCTCCCTTTCCCCGTAGCTGACGTGCATTTCCATTGTTTTCTTCATATGTCATTGATCAAGACCTATTTCCATATTATTGATAGTTGTACTAGGGTGGTTGTTTAGAGTTTATTTCCCAAATCATGTCCGCATCAACCCATGTGTTCAAGCAGTTGTTTTTCTTCTGTGTTTCCACTCCTGTAGGTCTTCCTCTGAATGTGGGTAGTGTTTTTTTTTTTCCATAAAACCCTCAGCATTGTCCTGGGTCATTGCATTGCTGCTAGTACAGAAGTCCATTACATTCGATTTTACCACAGTGTATTGGTCTCTGTGTACAATGTTCTCCTGGTTCTGCTCCTTTCACTCTGCATCAATTCCTGGAGGTCATTCCAGTTCACATGGAATTCCTCCAGTTCATCATTCCTTATAGCACAGTAGTATTCCATCACCAACAGATACCACAATTTATTCAGACATTCCGTAATTAAACTTTATTCAAGGTACTCTGCTAGGTAATAGTGATCAGTGTAATTTTAATTCTTCTCAGACTATAACTTTCCATGACTCATAATCATAAAAGTTTTGGTAGAATATTAGTATTAAAATATACTTATGTTTTTGGAGGAAGTTTGGAATCATTAAAGGTGCTTAGCAGTTTTTCAAAGATATTTCAGCCTAATTTCTTCCTCTTATTTAACTCTTATCCTTACTCTTCCATTTGCAGCATCTGCCCAGGTATTTACTGATCAATCAGTTGTGGGAAGCCGTTCTATGTAGTAAAACCTTTGGAGAAATAGGATCAAATTTAGGGCCTGTTATCTGGATTCCCTACGTGACCAATCCAGGCTGAGGCAGTCTTTGTGTTTGGTCCTGGTCACCTGAGCCCCAAAAGGCTCTGGTACCAGCAGGTAGGTTAATCCAAAATCAACTTGATCCCTCCGAAAAGGCTATTAGGAGTCATTTAGAGAAACAGAGTCTGTAACAGATATTTTATCTGGATCCCATTACAAAATCATCGGCAAGTAAAACTGTGTGTATGATTTTTCTGCACTGCATGTCAGGAATGCAGACAGAATGGGCCATCTAAGATAAAAATCTGAGGCTCCTCTTTTGACTCAGTCTTTGATCCCCACCTTTTTTACAATTCTTATTGGAAAACCTTGAAGTGGCAGACCAGTATCTACTGAGTTAATGATTCCTCTCCTTGATAATTAAGAAGCCTAAACCCTAACAAACATTACTTAAGATAAGTCTGCATACTTAGATAAGTATGGCGCTTTTAGTCTTGACTTTATTTGTCCAGGTGTCTATAATCCTGGAAGACAGAACTCAATAAGTGAGCATCTCCATAAAAATATTTCCTCTCCCAGAATTATCCCTACTAATGGATGGTTGGAATTTGGCCATTGTCTTGGTACTTATACCTTTACTCTTTAGACTTTAATGGGTTATGTATAATCTGTTACCCCTTCATAGCTGTGTTCTTTGTTTGAAACCAATATATAATAAACTCCCAAGCCCACAGATTTTGGAACAGCATGGGCTAACCACTAGTCTGGTTGTTCTCATTTTCTTTTTCCTGTCTTATCAATCCGACGCCGTAAACGCCACTCAGGACCCCCAATTTTATCATATAGGAGGCTGGTCCCCTATAATCAGTGCTATAAGTTTTACCCCAAATCACATTTCATAATATGGATAAGAGGTAATCTTCATTACTTTACCTTTTTTATGTGAATATTTAGGTCAAATTGTTTAAGTTTTAAACCTGTTTCAGGAAGTTCTTTAGTATTGTGGTATTACACATAAGTGACATGATGCCATGTGTAAATAGGAACATTTGTAGGACTTCATTATCCATGAGAAATATTTCTTCTTATATTGTTATCTGTGTCAGTCTATAATTTTTTGGAAGACCTAATGAATAATATAAGAGCTTCTACTTCATCCATAATAAATCTCTCCAGCAATTGAAATAATCGATACACTAACTACTTATCATAATATTATGACAGAAAGGGACTAGTTCCTCTCCATTGTTTTAGAAGGAAAAGTTGAGGCCCGGGCAGGTAAAAGGTCTTGTCATAGTTACACAGAACCTTAGTGGTAGATTCAGGACTCATATTCAGATTTTTTTCCAAGTCCAGTCTGCTTTTGTTCTTGAGAAAAAAATTAAGTGCCCTACTCTCTTCTTTTTTTACTCTATCTTAAACCCTAGAGAATTACATGTTCAGATGCAATAGACCCTAAAAAAAAGGCTGAGATTTATTAAAGTTAAAAAATTTGGGGATTCTAAAAAACAAACACAACCCCAGATAAGGCAGAGAAGTAGAGAGCTTTGTCAAATAGGCAGCCTCTAATTACTGTGTGATAACACAGGGTACTGAATACTGCCCCATAATGACATACATTGTGTGGGAATTAGAGGAAAGAGATAACAGGTGTATAACAATTGTCCCTGGCTGTTATCCCAGTTGGCAAGTGTAATAATGGAACACAGACAATAGCCATGGGAAAGGTTCTTACTCAGTCATTTATATACATTCCCTAACCATTCAATTGAGTTTTGGTGGCAAACATAAGACCCATGATACTCCAAGTGAGGCCCAAAATAGATTAAATTGTAATTAGGAAATAGCTAGCAAAATAAATTAAAATACAATAGTACATAAATAATATTAATATGTAGTATTCTAAGACAATATGCAACTGTCAGTGGTCCTTAGATTCTATTTGAGTTTAACATCACTGAAATAAAGCTTTAGCTGACTTTACCTTAACTCAATAGGGTTTCTGCCAGAGGTGCATTCATTCCAATCAATAAGCTCTTATTTTTTAAGCACTTGCCACATATAAGGATTTGTGTTAAGGGCTGGATATTCACAGATAAAAAGACAACAGTACCCACCATCAAAGAGTGAAATCACAAAGAACCAAAATGTTATTAGGGAATACAAAATACAAATAAACTATGGTGTGATTGGAGAGGGGAAAGAGCACAATACAAAAGACCAGGTAAGGCTTTCCACAGAAGGTGGAATATGAATTGATTCTTGAAAGAAACAAAGGATTCTTAGAAGTGAATGTGAGAATTAAATTCATTCCAGGTATAAGCCAGAACCTGTGCAATGGCATAACATTGAGAAAAAGAATATTGAGTTGAAGGAATACCAAGTAGTAATTTTGTCTGGAAGATAGAATTCATAAAGAGAAGTAATATGAAATGTGTAGAAATAAATGGCTGGACGTAGATTATGATTGGCAATCAAAGCCCAGCTGGCAAGTATCTAGACTATAAGAAAAGTAATAGACATCCACTGAAATTTCTTGAAAAGGGTATTTATATGGTTATCCATGTGCTTTAGAAAGAATTTTGGCTAATACAGTATATAGTTTAGGGAAAAGAAAGACCAAAATCAAGGATATCATTGTCATTCTTTTCAATAATCATCCTTTTTTTCTCCATAAACAGTAACAATAACTAACTTAGGTGAATTATTTCTCAACAGAATAAAAAATAACAAATAACATTTCTAAAGCATTAAAAGTCCTGGACAGGGACTATTGCACTTTTTCATTTGTATAATCTTTAATGAAGTACCTAACATATCTATAAATACATAAAATGGTTATGATTAGTGGATAGATGGAAGGATGGATGAATACTATTTTACCTGCTCTTTCCTTCTTTCTAGATCTCTTGTATCACTCTAATTACGATGTTAACTCTGGGATCTTGGGAAAGACACCACTACATAGGTATATCTATTCTCAGAGGTTGGTGCCAGAACTAGATTTGAGGAAAAGATACATCAAGACAGGAATAGATCATCAGAAAACTATAAGGTATTTTAAAAATATAAAGAGAGGAATTTGATATCTTCAAGGTATCCAAATCACTGAATGGCCAGAATATGAATATAGACCCTATCCTGTGTTGGCAAACACATGGGACTTGTGCTTCCATATGCCAGAGGGGGCTGCTCCCTTACCCCTTTCAACCATACCTGAAGACATTTTTCACATTCCCCACACCTTTGCCCAGCAGCCCAATGCAAGCACTTCCTCCCTCCCCTGTCTAGGGTAATGGGAGGTGCTCAAAGGTTTGGGCACATGGTCTCTAAAAGGTTTGCCATCACTGAAGAATATTTTAATTAATAATAGAAAGGACGCTCCTTCAGGGCTAATGTGTTTGTTCACTTACTTATTGCTCCCAAGCAACTATCATAGGGCCTTTTATAAATAGATATTTAATAAATGCTAACTAGATGTATAAAAGCACCCAGGATAACCAAAGGAATAGATAAGAGTTAGGAAAGAGGTTTTAGGAAAGACATAATAGATAGAGGCCTTAGATCTTGTGCTGGTGCATAAAAATCATTTAAAAACACTAGAGAAAAAAAAAAGAACCAGAAGAGCTTGAAGGCATTATGCATAATTTTACCAAAAATTCCACAAGATGATATGAACAATCATCTCAAGAAAAGGAAGTTTGAATGATTTTCATCATCTACTATTGGAAAGATATAGTAAAATCACACATTCAATAGAATAAAAAGAAGTTAAGTGTAAGGTTGAGGTAAATTCTTTCTATTTAAAGAACAGTCAAAAATGGGTATTTTTTTCCTTCTCAGTGGTAGAGATAAATAGATGGTTCATGAAAATGTTACTTTTTTAATGAGTGTGTAATTTAGAATTCATGAGGTACAGATTTTATTATTGCCTTGCAAAATATGTAGAAAGTTTCTAGCACTAATTAGACACCAAAGATGAAATTGGATTAACAAACAAAATACCCAAGAACAACAGCTGGGCTCCTCCAACTGCTTCATTTTTATTAGTCATCTTCTAAATTTATAGATCATTTCTTTGAGTACTGTTTCCTCCTTGATTGAAAATCTAAAGTAGGTAAAGTTATAATTTCATGGAGATTCTTTGTGTCCTCTATTTAGTGTTTTGGACAGTATATCCATGGATCTATTATTTGTGTTGTGCAGTTTTGTATAGCAGCTTATTACTCTATAGAAAATAGCAATTATCATTATACTTTTCAATCCAATTTTGCATACACTATTTCATATAACCCTGACAATAATTTTATTGTTTTCCTTTATTTGTTTGCTTGTTTTGCATACAGGGTATACACATTATATAACTGAATTTTGAAGAATGTGTTCAAATAGCATGAAGATTTGTCTACATAATTCCAAATAAGTGGATTAGGCTAATTCAATGCACACTCTAATCATGAATATCTTAAAGGCATATTTTGTTGTTATATGTTTTCAAAATTGAGAAGGTTCAGAAAAGAATAAAAATAATTTTCATGTAGGAAAAATTGGTTGGTTAGAAAATGAGTTCATTGGTTGTCATTTGTGCTTGAAGAAGACCAACTGACATCTTTTGACTCATGCATAAATTAGATATGTGCATAAATTAGATATAAGTGAAATAGAGTTACACAAAGTTCTCAGACCCACCCTCTTTGCCAGGGGAATTAAAGTCCAATTCAAGACAAAAGTCAAGCCTTCTTGGATAATCTCATCTTCTTGATGTCTAAAAAAGCTCTAAGTGTTCCACAATATCCAGTTCAGCTGCCTTTGTGATCAGTGTAACAAATTGTTCTTGTCTGCCCATTCCAGGGAAAGAAGTTTTCACATACCTGGAGCAGACACCCAACTAACTCCCCAATAGATGTGAGGTCTCTCACTTGCCCTCAACCTGGCTTAGCCCATCTGCCAAGATTGTTTCCTGGACAACACAGCCACTGTGTATGCTGAAGATTCTTAGAGCCACAGATGAGAGTTATGGCAGGTGGACCCTGAAGGAGGAAAGCAGTCCTGAAAAGGGCTCAGTGAACTTGAATACCAAAGGGACTAGACTTCTCATACTCTTTTAAACCCCTTCAAAAATCACCACAGTATGGAAAGGGAAATAAATCTAGTGCTTTTAGAGAAAGTAGGGGATTGTTGTTTTAAGTGAAAAGAGATACCAGTAATTATCCAAATGTTTTATCTAGGAATACAAATTACCATGGAATCTGGAATCATATGAATAAATGAAATTGTTTAAATTTCTTAAAGGAATTAACTGTTATGGTTCACTTCAGTAAATGGGCATGGTAAGGAAATAGTCATTGAAAATATATAAGCAAATATTATATATAATATGAATTTTATTGGGGTTATTTATCTGAGTTTTACCTGAGGATGAACCAAAAGTAAATGTGCTCAAATTGTATCATTGATTTGAGTGATACATTAGGGGAGACATTCCAGATTATAAGGAATTTGGTTACTCAAATCTGTTCTTCTTCAAAAAGAAAAGAGCAGCTTCCTGTTTCCACTATCATTTGATATTATTCCAAAAATGCATTAAATGTTAAGTATGTTCCAAGGAAAGGCCAAAATTATCCCTACTTTTAGACAATTTTTTCCACTTAGAAAACCCTATGGAATCATCAAAGAGACAAAGTGATATGTTTAATAGTTTAATAAATATCACAAAATACAAAAGAAATGGGCAAAATAATCAGCCTTTCCTTATTGCCAATAAAAGTCACGAAGAAATGCTAAAAAGAGAAATATCATTCCAAACAACAATAGAATATGTAACATGTCACAGTATCTCTAACAAGGCATTCACACACAAAACAATAATTGGAGAGATAGTCTGTTTTCATGGCTGCATTATGTTAGTATAATGAAAATCATTATACATCATAAATTAACATATGGAGTTAGCATGAAATAAAAAAATGAATCAAATTACTGTTAACATTATAGGATTAGAAAAAATAGTAGCAAAATTCATATGAAAGGTGTTACAAGAAAGGTATTAAGAGAACTGAGAGTGACATTAATTGATCTTAGATTAGATTATAAAACACCATAAAGTAATTATCCAAAGTATTTTGGTACTTAAAAAAAACACAATAGAATAAACTTGCTAAGCAAATTATAGACAACATGGTATAGTGGAAATCAATATTGTACCTGTAGTTCAAGACCTAACACTACCACAAAATACTTGGATAAACTTGAATATTCACTTAACATTTTAAATTTTATTTTCCTTGCATATAAGGTAAGGACATTGGTGATATGATATCTTAAATCACTTTTAATTCTAAACATATGAAGGTATGTCTGCAACATGTGTCTAGCATCCTAGTGTCCAATAAATCAAAGCAATCAAACTAGTGGGATAGATTTAATTGACAAGAATGTCTGGGTAAATCCAAAAACAATTTAGGAGATAACTCTTTAATACTAACACCTTATGTCATAGGAAAAGGAACAGACACTTTATATCATAAAAGTAGAAATCAATATCTAACACCATATGCCATAATAAATTGCACATTGGAGTTGAGAAAATAATTTTAAAACACAGGGATGGTAGGTCAGGGGAGTCCATAGTCAATTTGACAATTTTCACAGGCCATTTGATGATGATGTACAAGGTATAGGGCTTTCGTTGAAATTTTCTTAGGCTCCAGGAGAAAGGCAGATTTGTGCTTACATGTGGCTTGAGATGGTAGGTTATACAATGATCATGCACCCAATTTCTGTGCAGAGAAGGAAGAATTTTTATTTTCTTAGCCAGTGTAATCCTGAAAATAGGATCCTAGCTAAAGAAAGGAGAGTTTCTGGAGAACACCAACTTTTGGAGTCATCTCATGGGAAATTCCATGTTTCAGTTTGGTGAGAGGACTTTAGAGAGGGCCAGCTAAGTAAATGCCTCAGTGGATAAAAAGCCAGGTCTAGAAGTAAAATATCCTTGGTTCAAATTTAGCCTCAGATACTTCCTAGCTGAGTGACCCCTGGGCAAGTCACATAATTTTGATTGCCTACCACTTACTTTTCTTCTGCTTTGGAACTGACCCTTAGTATCAATTCTAAGACAGAAGGTAAGGGTTAAAAGAAAAAGGTGGGGTTTTTGAGAGAGATTTCCTGAATCAATATATTACTTGGAGAGGGAAAATTTTTCCATTTAATTTCTCTGTCACTTTCTACTTAGGAAAGCTAATAAGTTACTTCCATGGTATCTTAGATTTCATTTATGACACTGATATCTTGAGCAGGTCACTTAACCTTTTTAAAACCTTTTTCATCTATAAAATTTGATATTTGAATGAGATGTCCAGTAATGTCTCTTCCCAAAAATGAAATGGAGATTGCTTTTCATTTGTCTTCAAAGTATGTTTATCTTATTGAAAAACTCTAAATCAGGGCTCGGCAACCTTTTTGGCCATGAGAGCCATTAATGCCACATTTTTTTAAAATGTAATTTCATGAGAGCCATACAGTGCTCACAGTGCGGCTCCTGTAACAGCACCTGAAAAAAAATCGACTTTATGGATCCTGTAGAAAGAGCCATATCTGGCCCTCAAAAGAGCCAGATATGGCTTGAGAGCCATACATTGCCGACCCCTGGTCTAAATCATATGCTGGAACTACTAGTCTAGAAGAGACTATGTAAACTCTATTGGAAAGAGGAACTCTCAAAGATGAGAAAGGATGGATATAATGCCAACTCTGAACTCAGTTATTTTCAGAAGAAGAATATGAGCTGAGTGCTTTATTATTTTTTTTTGGTATCCGTTCTCATGAGTAGTTTTCATCTCCTCCATTTTTTTTACAGAATGAAATAGAGGTTCTGTAATGTAATAGTTGATCTGCTTATGATATTTTGAGTCTTTTATATGGGAACAGGGGCTTATTTAAAGCACATTTCAGTAAACTTATTTTTACCTTTATTTTGGAATTTCTTAGAAAAATTTCTGACTGGATTAATGAGCCTTAGAAAGTCCATTAAAATAACACTGAGATAGCACCTCATACCTATCAAATTGGCAAAGATTATAGAAGATACAATAGTGAGTTGGAAAGGCTTGGGAAGGAAAAAAGCATGTCAAATCTTTATCCAATAGAATGAGCAGTCAGGTGGCTCAGTGGATTGAGAATTAGGCCTACAGACAGCAGGTTCTTGGTTCAAATGTGACCTTAGACACTTCCACCATGGGCAATTCTCTTATCCCCCAATGCTTAGCCCTTATTGTTCTTCTGCCTTGGTACCAATAACCAGTGTTGATTCTAAAATGGAAGGTCGGGGTTAAAAACAAAACAAACAAGCAAAAAAACCTCTACCTCGTAGAACTCTAAAGTGGTTCCTATAAACAATTAGGATGTTATGAGAAGTTGGTCAATCTTTTGCCTCAGAAACAACATTACTAATATTACACCCCCAAAATGGTCATTGACTGTAAAATATAAAACAAAATATACTTATACCAAAATATATGTATCTAAGGATTGGGAAATAGCTGAAAAAATTGTACTATATGAATATAATGGAATATTATTGTTCCATAAGAAATCATTAATATGAAAGAATTCAGAGAAATATGGAAAGGAATCTATTAATTGATGAAATAGGACTAGAACAAAAATAATATAATAAAAATGTTAAGTAAGATTATATTAAATGGTATTAGGACTAAAGTAAAGTAAAATGGTCAATGTTGGTTTAATATTAATGAGGTTTTTTAAAAGTCCTTTCATTTAATCAATGGAAATCTAAAAGAATTAAACGTAAGATTTACTAAATTTAAAATGTCTATATTACATGGTTTTACTTTTCTTCTTTATGGGAAGGAACTAAAAACATTAAGAGGAAGTTATTGATTCATTATAAAAGATACATTAATATTAAAAATAAAGAAATAAGTGGGCAAAAAGACTTTCTATAATGATGTCAGAACCCTTTTTATCTCTTTTTTCAGGGAATCTCTTAATATCTCAGAGTGAGATATTGGAGAGATAGGTGGAAAGGTATAAATCTCATGACCATGTAACTTAAGAAATTAGTACACATAAAAAAAAAAACTTGCACCTCACTTTTCTCTGTTCATTGGCATTCCATATAGTTATCAAAGTTGTTACAAATTCTTTTTGGGTCCTATGATCTCTGACCACCAGGGTTCTTCAACATGATGCAAGCACACCCAAGAGTACAGACTAAAAAAATGTAACCAAGAATAAAACAATATATCTAATAATCATATGGCAGCATCCTTACCTACCTCTGTGGTATTTGCCATGCCATAATATGCCAATTCCTTAAGATTCTTTCTAGGATTAGACACAGTATAGAGACGTTTAGGGAAATAAGTAGTTAATCCTATGTTCCAGAACTACATTATCCTGTTGCCTAGAGTCTTAACTTACTCATTCACTTTCCATCTTATCAATAGTCACTATAATAGTATGTACAAAGGCCATTGTAGAAACTGTTGCCCAGAAGCCTGTCATACCACTGTTTTTATTGGCTTATTACAGGTAGCCTCAGAGTTGGAGGGGATTGAGGTTAGGATAGGAGTTGGCATCCTCCTCAAAGTTACTGAAAATAACTACTGCTTTTCTATACCACAGATCAATTGGCCTAACATCCTGATTGTAACAACATAATAAAAGAAAATGCCCCATAGGGGTTGGGAGGTGGGGGTGTATTTCATGAAGGAGAAAGTTATCTACCACTTCTTTTGTTCTACTAGAATGTAATCTTTGTAGGCATCTAACAAAAAGTGTTCATTTTTTGAATATTAAATCAATCACTCAATCATATAATGGGAATATTTTTAATGTACTTCTGAATTTCTTTAGTTGGCAGTAGAATAAAAATCCCTTTTCAGTAAGCACACTTAACTTTAATATGAATTTCTAATTTAATGATGAATAAATAATAGAGATTCATTATTTATAAGGAATACATTTTAAATTATAGCAATAATGACTGATATTTTGTATGCTGTCTTTATTCCAAAGATCAAAAAGTACAGGTGAGAGAATAAGAATTTATGTAAGAAACATGGGTTACTAGCCCTGAACTTTTGACCTAAAGTAAAAGTAAATTTGTCACCTCCACCTAGATGATGCCCTCTATTTCTCAGTTTTCTAGTTGATTCCCCTGCCTCTAGTCTTTCCTTCTTTCCATTCAGCTTGCAAATCACTGATAGTTTAATATGCTGCAAGTAGATCTGGTTCCTTCGTACCATCTTTCTGTTCAAGAACACACTGGAATTCCTTTTGGACTGGATTATCAATGACAATGTGAGACAAAATTTAGAGGTTAAAAATCTCTAAAGTCCATTAGTACAGAAACATGCTTAGTATCTAATAGTACTCTGTGCACAGTAGGGCCTTAATGCTTCTTGAATTTTAATACGAAAGCCAAGATTGGAGTCTGTATTATTCATGCTGATTAACACAATTCCCAGATGCCTGAGTGAATGATTACTAGAAACCTTTGGTTGAGAAAGAAGTCAATCTTCTAGTTCTCTTTGATAGTCTTACCTGAAAGCAAAGTTTCCTTATTAACCATCATTAAGACTGAATAGGAAGCTTTCCATTTGAAATCCACGTGACCACTTAACTGCAACAACAATTAAGATTAGTGATTTTCTCTTTTCAGAGGTTCTTAACTTAAAGTCCATGATTTTTTTAAATTGAAAACTGAATTTCAGTATCTGTGGTTTCCATCATAATCTTGCATATATAAAAATATTTTGAGGAATCTACCAACTTTACCAGTTTGCCCAAAGTGTCCATGACACTTAAAATTTAAGATCCCTTGCTAAAATGAGAAAAAAGAAAAAAAAACAAGGTAAGAAGGAATCACATTATGTGTACAGTGTACAGACAGCATGTCTTAGATATAGGACTATATGTTCACAACAAAACTTTTCTCTAATTGGAAGTAAGATATATCTATATTCTCCTACAGTAATGAAAGGAGATGAATTTTAGGACAAATGGCTGATGTAATAATCTTAGGAAACCCTCTAAATATAGGATTATTACTTTGTTCTCTGATTTATTTCCTGAGTGATTTTGAGTGACAAGACAACCCACATAACTTCAGGCCATCCACTGCCAAGAATCTTATCTGTCCCATTTTTATATCTGAGAATCACTCTTTCTCCCCATTCAGGAAAAAAGCAAAGCAAAGCAAACAATTAAAAACTGTACCCCATCTGGAAGAAAAGACAACTCCTCTCCATTCTCTTTCATCTCTCTCCCTGACAAAGAAAACCATTCACCTCTCTCTTTCCACTTTTCTAACTGCCCACCTGATTTCAGAGCAGATAAGCAATGGAGACTAGAAATGATAGAAAAATACTTAAACAAAACATTGGACAAAAATATTAATCTTAGCTCTAAGACCATCTGTAAGTAACTTCATGCATTTGGAACTTGATCTTCTCTTTAAAATAAGCAGGTTGATCAAGTGCCTTCCTCTAGATGTTTCTCTGTCATCTGTCTCTCTTTTTTCTCTCTCTATTCCTTTGTTCCCCTCTGTCTCTTTCTGCCTCTCCATTGCTCTATTCCTCTGCCTATCTTTTCCTCCCCCTCTCTCCTTATCTCTTTTAAAATTCAATGACCTTTCATCAACAGAAGGAATGAGAAAGGCAGCAGGCTTGTTTAGTGATCAAATAAAGAAAAATAGGAGGACTTAGAATTTCTGTTCACTGCTGTTAATCAAGTAAAGTTCTCAAGGACAAAGATCATGTTTATGTCTATTTTCACATATAACCTTTAACAGATGGGGATGTTCTATAAATATTAAATAATTCTCCTAAGAATAAACCAATCAAGATGCTTGTTTCTCCCCTGCTGCTTTGATTTGCATGCTAATCACCGCCTTCTTTTCTTTTACAATAGATTTCACTCAGCTGAAACAGCCAAGACAGTAAAAAAAGCAAAGACAGATTTCACTGAGCAACTATTATTTTGTAAAGAAAGAAGAATCATGGAAGCACAGGGAATAGAATACTGGACCTGGGGTTTGGAAGACAAGAATTTGCATCCTTTCTTTGATACTTGGTAGCTATGTGAGAGTAAGCTGGTTACTGAACATCTCTGAAAGTTTTTTTTTCATCTTCCAGAGAAGATAAGAGGATAGATTTAGTGTTGGAAGGAAACTTGAAGGTCATTAATCCAACTCCCACTTTAGTGGCTATTTCACATAATTTTTGTGAGGAATAAATGAAATAGAGCATATTGAAATACTTAAAGTGCTATGTAAATGGTACTCATATCAATGTCAGTATTTTCAGAAGCATTAATAGTAGCCCTGTTTCCAGATCAGTAAGTTAAAATTTCATCCCTGTATTTTGCCACATGGAGAAATTGCATTTTATTAGTGAAATATTTATATAAACATATACATATTAGCCAATAAATGTTGATATTTTCATCTTTATTTTTAATTTAGATTTATACTCTATTACACATGCATATTAATTTATATTATTTTTATGGGGCACAAAGAACTTTAATTCAATATAGTAATCTTGTTCCATAACAAAAAAGAGAAACATCTTTCCAGTAAAAGGTTGCTGGAAGGTCAACCTGTGGGAATAGGGAATCCTGCCTATTCTTCCAGAATGAAGTCAAAGTTTTGAGTCCCCATAACCACTCAGAGATTAGAGCTGGGGTTCTATCTCAAGCTGATGAAACCCTGTAGAATGACAGCAACAGCCAAAAACTCCCAGGTGTATGTATATGTGTGTGCCTATGTAATGTGTACACACTTTTTATATGTTGGGATATTTTTACATTTCAGCTGATAACCCATTCCATACTTCAATATCTGGAAAGTTTTCATTGATGAGGGTATTCTCACCCATAATGATACACAGTATAACTCAACCATACTTACCCATTCTTTGCAACTTTCATCCATGTTCTAAAAATCTTCCACAAAGGATCCACTCAGTGATCTGGAGGCTTTACTTTACTTATCAAGTTAATAGATGTTCTGTTTTCTCATTGTACTCCAAAGAGAAATACTCCCAGCACTGGCGAAGATGTGGCACCCATTCAGAGCTGGCACTCAGGGAGCTCCTTCATTTCCCCTCCTCCCAGTGCCTGACACCTTTTTTTTTTTGCATGCCCCATTCCTCTGTCCAGCCACAAAAAGCAAGGACTTTTTCCCTCAGCTTTCTCTGGTAATGCAAGGGATACAGAGAGCTTGAATTTGTCCTCTGGGCACTTGGACTCAGGTTCACCAATGAGGCTGCAAAATTTACTATGTAGTGCAATAGTTTTCAGAATTCCCTTGATGTGTGATGCATTTGAATTTCCAGTCCTTTCATTTACTTCTATTTCTAATGGTAATTTCAACAATATCACTTGGGATTTTTGATATTTTTCCAACTTTTTTGCATGTTTCTTTCCTCAATAGGCAGCAAATTTTTATGGGCATGAATTGTTTTGTTTTGTTCTTTAAATCTCTAATGCCTAGCAGAATGTTTTGTGTGTAGTAACTTCATGGGATAGCTTGAATTGAATTCATCTAAACAACATGCTTGTGAGAGAGATAAGACAGGAAATAGTATTTTATGCATTTGAAAATTGAGATATACAAATATTAGATGAATTCCTCATGCTGACAGGATTGACCATCTCTCTCTCTTTAATAATGTAACCCATCCTTCATGGCCATTCCATAGAGACTTTTTTCAGGGGAAACATTAACACGTGTGTCTCATCCAAAGTCCCTCAATTTTTTACTGTTTTTTTTTTAACTTGGGAGAACTTTCTTTGACTAAGAAGCCACGTCACTGAAAAGGACAAGAGTTACTCAGAGAGTCAGAAGAGGAAGGCTGTAAGCCAACCAGAAATGAAGGAACTAAGTGCTGCTGATCTTGTTACAGAATTTATGGAAAACATAAATGCATGGTGAGGACTCCATGAAGTCAAAGAGAGACATGATAGGAAAAATGGTTGGGTGACCAGTAGCAAGGACAGACTAGAATGGAGAATTAACTGGGAACCAGAAATTACAATAGAGAATGAGAAGACCAGAGGCTATGCCATAATCACTTGCTGCCCCTCTTTCCTGAAGTGTTGTTTTAGGAAAGCCCTGATTCTCTTTACCCATCTTACCATTTCAGTGTCCATTTTTCTCCTGACCTGTAGGTGGAGGGATCAGTGAGAAGAAAGAGATATAATCTACCCAGCTGCTACCATCATTACCTGAAAGTGAAAGAATTCTGTTAAATGCTTATTTGTATTTCTATGATGCTTGAAGTTTTTATTAAAGAAATGACCATTGACTTAGATTTTTTCCCAATATTATGAATGCGTAATTGATGTTGAGAGAGGAGAAGACAATCTAAAAGGAAAGGGGATTTCCCTGGGATTAACCTGAGGTTGTGATAAATTGAATGAGAAGGTTCCTGTGATTTCTTTTTTTACCTCCAAAGTATCTATACCCCGCAACTGTTTGTGAACCCAGAAAGAGATTAAAGAGGAAATGAAACAGGAGAAATTAAAGGTAGATGTTCTTTTGGTTAGAAAGTCACATGTACTGCATACAACACACAGTCCATACCACAGACTGTTTATAATGTTCTAACTCATTTTCTGGGGTACTTCTTTAAGGGGGTTTGACCTGTGCATGCTCTGATTGCCTAACATGGAGGCATTCTGTGTTCCCCTATCCCATGGCCAGATTGGGACAAACATTCTCTTTCCTTTGCTCTTTCTTATTATATCTATATGGTGAAGATCATGGTTCATATACAGTATGAACATAATAAACTGAGCCAAGAAGGTAGGCTATTCCTCATCTCTTTTATTTAGGCTATCAGAAATGGGTCCAGAATATTTCTGTTGCTAGTTTCTTTGACCTTCTCAGTTTCATATGCAGGTAGGAATTGCTACCACATCTGGTAATATAAGTGATGGAGACTTTAGATCAAGGATTCCATGCAGGATGTCTATAGCCAACCAACCTGGTCAGAAAGCTTTGAGAAACCAAGATTGAGGGTCTCAAAGATAAGGTCAGAGGGCATCAAACTGGAATTTGACACTGTCCTCTATAGCCATGATCTAAACCATAAACCTAATAATCTCTTCAGAGATTGAGTTTGTATAATAGGGTGAATTAGAATATTAAACCCCACATGTGTTCAAGTAATAAACTATTTGCATATTTGTAATTATAGCTTTGAAATTCATATCACTTTGTAAAAGCTAATTAGACTATTGGTTTTTAAACAGAACTAGGCTATTGGGGGCCATCCCTAAAAGTGAAAGAATACCTTTGGTTGGGGCAGTGTATAACCTTAGAGAATCTAGATACCCCAAACACCCCTATTTCCTTCCTCCATTGGGCAGGACCTTGAGACCTTGGATCCAGGGTAGTCAGTTTTAAACTGGTCTATTTACATTACCTTCTTATCTCTCAGATCTCTATTCCTCTATTTCATTAATCTTTTTTTTTTCTCTTACTGTCTAATTTAACTAATGATATCATTTCCTAAAATTCTGGGGTATGTCTTTTGTTCTCTCTCATCACTATCTGTTAGAATTAAGTATTATGCATGCATTAAGTGGAGGACCTTGGTGAATTTAATATAAATTGTACCCCTTATTCCATTTAAAAACCCATTCTTAGTTGATATCACCTGTACCCGTTAAACTGACCACATACATGTATTATGGGAGGATGTCAGAAGTCTGCTGTAACTACCTGGCATCTTAATGTGGCCTATAGAAGGGACTGGCAGAAGTCCTTGAGTGACAGGTGGTATGTCCAGAAGTCAAGATTTGGACCCAGACTGAGATTAAGCCTGTCTAATCAGAGAGTCCCAAGAGAAGTGGAGAAAACTGGCTTTATAAGAGAGGGACACAGAAAACCCCCTCTTTCATGTTGGATACTCACCACTCTCTCTCCCTTCCTTGGAGAATCATTTTGGAACACACTGGCTTGAGTCTATATAGTTAGTAAGTGTTTTTTAGTGAGACTCTGACAGGTGATCATGTCAAATTCTCTCTCTCTCTCTCTCTCTCTCTCTCTCTCTCTCTCTCTCTCTCTCTGTCTGTCTCTCTGTCTCTGTCTCTGTCTCTGTCTCTGTCTCTGTCTCTGTCTCTGTCTCTGTCTCTCTCTCTCTGTCTCTCTCTCTCTNCTCTCTCATTTAACTACCAATAATTATAAATTAGTCTCCAGATTAGTCTCCAGAGAATTTTTTTATCATAATATCTTGAAACATCTTCTCTTTGGACATTTCAGCATTAGTTATGAAAAACCTCTCTAATAACAATTGGTATAGCTAGAATTTGCCATGCACTTAAAAGTAATACATGAAACATCTATATTTTTTGGTGTCTAGCTCTACCCTAAGAGGACATGTATAGTACTTTATTTGGTTGCAAGGAAAGTACCATGCAAACCTCAAGGAACTATGCAAATTCTTAACAATCTTATCCCCTTCTATGCCTTCAATATTTTCTTCTTTTCAGATGATCCCTAAAGCATTTTCTAGCTCTGGTCTTACCTTTACTAGAGCTACAAAAACTAATTCTAGTTTTGTATTTCCAAGTACTTACTAGCCGGCTCCAACTGAAGATCCTATCAAAACTTCAGACTTAAGATTTATATTGTCCAAGAGAAATGTGTCATTTCCCTATAAAGGAAAGATTTTAAAACCAACAAGAATTATAAAATGTAAAACAAATAATTTTGATTACATTAAACTAAAAAGGTTTTGTAGATACAAAACCAATGTTACCAAAATTAGAAGGGAAATAACAAATTGGGGAAAAGTCTTTATAACAAAAAACTCTGGCAAAGGTCTAATTACTCAAATATACAAGAAGCTAAATCAGTTGTACAAAAAATCAAGCCATTTCCCAATCACTAAATGGGCAAGGAAAATGAATAGACAAGTCTCAGATAAATAAATCAAAACTATCAATAAGCACATGAGAAAGTGTTCTAAATCTCTAATAATTAGAGAAATGCAAATCAAAACAACTCTGAGGTATCACCTCACACCTAGCAGATTGGCTAAAAAGACAGCAGGGGGGAGTAATGAATGTTGAAGGGGATGTGGCAGTACGCTGTAGTAAAATCGAATGTAATAGACTTCTGTTCTAGCAGCAATGCAATGACCCAGGACAATTCTGAGGGATTTATGGTAAAGAACACTACCCACATTCAGAGTTGAAGAAGTACAGGAGAGGAAACACAGAAGAAAAACAACTGCTTGAACACATGGGTTGATGTGGACATGATTGGGGATGTAGACTAAACAAACACCCTAGTGCAATTATCAATAATATGAAAATAGGTCTTGATGGAAGACACATGAAGAAACCTGTGCAAATGGGCATCAGCTACAGGGAGGGGGGGCTTAGAGGGTGTAGAGAGAGAAAGAACATGAATCATATAACCATGGAAAAATTTTTTCTAAAAAATAATAAAAAAGAGAAATGTGCCATTTCCCTCAAAGATTCCCCCACCAAAAACAAAAACAAAAACGAACAAAAACAAACTATTGTCTTTTATAACCTTCCATATCTACATCATCCATACCACTATTTTCCCAGCATCCCATGTTTATAAGCTCAGTTTGATCCATGATCTGTAACTTTCCCCTCTTCCTAACCACTATCTATATGTGGTCAAAGTTAGTCAATTCTATTTTCAAAATGGATCATTCATCCTATTCCCACAGTCATAACCTTCATTACCTTTTATATAAATTGTTACAATAGTGTTACATGACTACTTTATTAGATATCTGTAACTTTCCCCCTCAGATTCAATTCAGAGATCTTTGAAAAATAAATAAAATAATTCTTTCCATTGACCAAACCTTAAGTTTCATTGGAAAAAGAATCGGCATTCAAAAAAGCCTCAACAGAACAAATATAACAAGATAAAATTTTTAGTATACTACAAGGTTCAAAAAATTACTTGCACAAAAAAGTATGGGGAGTTATGTCTCAGCAACAAGTCAGGTAAAAAAGCTTGAGTTTCTGGTGGATTAAAAATTCAATAAGATAACAAGAGTGATGAGGCAGTTCAAAAGCTCATGTAACTTTTTTTTAACCAGATCTGAAGTAGTCAATATAAGGAATTACTGTTCCCAATACAAACATTTCTTCTATAACATGTAGTCTTAGAAACTTGCTTGTGGGTACTATTAGCTTAGGTGGCTTGCCCAAAGTAAAAAAGCCTATAGAGTTCAATGATGGGTCTTAAGTTTATTTCTTCCTGACTCTAAGACCACTTCTCAATTTACTAATTCAGCTGCCTTAAAGAGGTCTTTATAACCATTTGTTACTGAATATCATAAAGAAGAAGATTTCTGATGTTCCCTTGATTTTGACTTTATGTGATCAATCATAAAGTCAGTTTTTCTGACTACCAAACCAGGATATTTATATCTCGTATATGCCAGTATGTCTCATTTTCACTTCATATGTGTCATGTTGAAGAAATTACTAAGAAGGTCCTGAGAGAACTAATGATAGTATTACAGTTGTCCCCATCACAGTTAACCTTTTTTTACCCACTTTTTGTTTTCTTATATGTCATTCTTCTCCTTTCTCTCCTTCACTTTCTCATTCTTCATGGCTTATAGTTTTCAGCTCTCCAAATCAAATCAATAACTACTTATTGGCCATCTATTATTAAATTTAAATCAAGAAACATTTATCAAGTGCCTATTATACACAGCATAGGTTTGACAAGAGAAGAAATATATTTTTAAACACATCCCTTGTCATTACAGAGCTTATGGTCTAGTGTTAACACAAAGTTATGAAAAATATTTACATTAAAAAACTTCAACCATATTTGTGACAATGGGCAATTTGCCTAATCTTCGTCTTCAGTTTCCTCATCTGTTAAATGAAACAAATGAACTAAATGATCTTTCAAGTCCCTTCCAATTCTAAATCCTATGATATTGTGGCAAATTATATTATGGGAAGTTTGAAAAGGAAGGTTTTTATTTGGTAATGTTTTTACCTCTAAAGTGTTTTCTAAATCTGCATTATTAAATACAGATTGAGCCTGAGAAATTCTGCCCTGTTAAAGCCATAGGGATTGGTATCATAAGGTTTCAGAAATTCAACTGTAATTTTGAGGGAAAAAATTGGGAAAGTGTCAGGTAGGGTTGAGAAGTAGGCATAATAAACCACTTTTTAATTCTGTCTGCCAGAGACTTTGTTCAGGATCAGAGGTCAATTGGAGAGTTGTGGTTTCTGACAGTCTCTGAGATTCAGAGTTTATATTTTCTCAGGGATGAGTATGGATGGTTTCCAGGAGAAAGTGCCAACTCCAGGTATAAAAGGTCACCATCATTACTGATTTCCCTAGTGACCTTCGCAATTGGGCACATATCCTGGATGTAAAACTCATTGCCCCTTTAATGAGAAAAGGTGAATGGAACACCTGCTTCAGAAATTGGTTGGTCATAAAATAGATGTTAGTTAATACAATATGATTTTTAAGAGACTATTTGATTTAGAAGTTTCCCTTTGATATTTTTAATCTTTTCAAAAGCAAGATGCATTATTTAGAATTGATATGGACCTAAGAAACCATATAGGCAAATAATACCCTTATTTTATAGATTAGGAAACAGAGGTCCAGGGATATTAAGTGAATTACCGAAGATCACACAGATTGTAAGTGGTAGAATCAGGATTTGAACTCCAGTACACTGTATCTGTATCTATCGATTTTTCTACTAAATTATGTTGACTATCAAGTATTTCTTTTGGTCCATAATGTTACAATTTTCCTTCCTAATTCATGACTACATAAAGGAATATAGATTCCAATGACAGTGATAATAATAAACTCATTTTAGGTTATAATTTTATTAATTTCCTTTTATGCTCACTGGATTGAATGTTTTGTAGAGAATGAATGAGCAGAGCCTGAGCTAGTTAATGAATGGGTCTTTCAAGTGGACATACATTTTTACCTGCCAATATTCATTAGAATTTAAGGGAAAGGGAAATCAATTAAAAGGGTGCTAAAAATGGGAAAATACAAGAATTAAGTTTAATGGGAAGGCCACAAGTCAATTAATATTTTTTTCTGATTCTAAGGTAGGCTAAAATAATTTTTCTTATTAAAAGCAAATTACTAATCCTAGGAACACTTCTTGCTGTAACCCAAGAAATACATTTCTGCATCATTTTCACCTTACTATATGGTAGGTTATATAGCATATGAATAATAATAATAATAAAATTAACAATAGCCTATGTGATCACTAGGTATATAAATGTTAGCTGAGAGATTATTTGTAAGTACACATATGTGCATGTATATATACATGTATATTTCATGTATGTAGATAGATCTACACACTCATACACATATGTATGATTAAGAATGTAGTGGATGACCTTGGAGTCTTCAATGTCAGATAAAGCTCTAGGCACTCCACAGAACCTACTTCAGCTGCCTTTATGGCCATTGGAACAAATTGTTTTCACTCATTCATTCCACCAGGACAAATCTTTACATGCTTGGGATAAAAATTTCCCTAATACTGATAAATTTAAGACCTATTGGCTACTTTCAAACCATTTAGTCCCATCATGCCTTTTATTCCTACCACCTTTGTGACTTTGAGAGAGTCACTTGTAAACTTTCTTCGCCTGGGTCTGCCTTTTTGTTTGTTTGTTTGTTTGCTTGTTTGTTTTTTTAAATCTGTAAAATGAAGGAATTGGACAGAATGGCATCTGAGGTCACTTTTAAACCAAATGAAACTGTAAGACACAGTCTCCTCTGTAATATCAATGTAGCAGACAGAGCTAAGAATAATATCAGAGTGAAAATAAGAGTAGAGAAAAATATTGGAAATATATGTAAGTAGATAAAAATATACAAACAAGTACAAACATAGGTATAAATGTGTATATAATCTATATCATATATGTAGTGAGATTCTTCTTGGACATTTATTTTATTATAGTCCAACTTTTTAATTATTTAATAAATTATTGTCAATTCAAGAAATTCCGATGCCTTTACTTAGTGAAAGCCTTCAATTGCCTAACATAAGCAGGCAAGGGATCCATTTCAGACATGTTAATGGCCCATTATTTTCAACAAAATTAAGCAATATTTCTGATATTATGTTGCATTTAAAAAGTTCACTCTTGTTCCTTAAAATAAGCCTTTTAGATTATATGAAGCTTTAAAAAGAAAAAAGAAAATTCATTCCATTACAGATAAATTTCTATAAAAATAGAAAGCAGTTTGTTCTTTAAAGAGACTTTTCATATAAATTCACATGATGATTTGGACAAAAAAAAATTCTTGTCTTTCCCTTGTCTGGCTGCCATAAAATGTGCTAATTTAAATTAAGGATTCTTTTCCTGCTGTCAAAATGCCAGGTGTAAATGAAACTCTATGTTCCTGCACCAAAATACACAAAGGCCATTTTAATTCAAAGTAAGTGCACATGAAAGTGATATTAAAAAATAAAAACCTGTTATAGAAGTCACCCAAGTAGACTGCAGCCACTTAACAAACACTAAATAATTATGCAGATATGAGTTGGTTATGGCTATATTTATATGCTTCTGCTATTTATGTTTATATGTATTTGTGCTTCACTTGTATCTTTCTTTAGACTATAAGCTTCTCATGGACAAGGGCCAATTGCCCTTTTGCAGTTTTTATTTGTTTGTTTTGTTTTGAGGTTTTCATAGCTTGCACAGAAAACAATTGAGTGTTTTTTCATATAAAATTGTTTTCATGTAAAATTTTTGCAGGGCTGGAATAGTAAAAATTCTTTTCCCCCTCTCTCCTCCCCTCCTAATCTCTCTTCTTTTCCAAATGTTTACAAATCAAAAGAAAACAAATATTTCCATATATAAAGGAAAAGAAGATTCTATACAAATGAAATCACACATCTTCTATATGTTTAACTCAATTTTTTTCATATATACCTAGTAGTTCCTGTACACTAGTGTTGCAACCCCTCCCCATTCTACCTATATCACATAGGATATCATCATGAAAGCCAACATGTTCATGAAAATTAAGTCTTTTATGTTTTTTCTTTCTGTTCTTTTCCTGGGGGTAATAGTCTTGGTTTTTTTCCCTAGTGTTAGTTCTGTGGCTGCATATAATGTTCTTCTGGAGCTACTTATTTCACTGCTCATTATCTCATATAGTTCTTTCCAAATTTTAAAAAAAAAATTTGTTCATCATTTCTTATGGCACAGTAGTATTCCAACACAATCAAATAATGGAATTTGTTCAATCATGCCCCAATTGATGGGCATCCCCTCAGATTCCAATTTCTTGCCTTGATAGAGAGAGGTCCTATAATTATTTGATTTTTTAAAATTTTCATTTTGAATATTTTCCCCTAGTTACATGTTTCATGTTCTTTCCCTCTCCCCCAACCCCCATAATCCCCCTTAGTCAACACACAATTCCACTGGGTTTTACATGTATCATTGATCAAGGCCTAGTTCCATATTATTGATAGTTGGACTAGAGTTATCATTTAGTGTCTACATCCCCAATAATATCCCTATCAGCCAATGTGTTAAAGCAGTTGTTTTCCTTCTGTGTTTCTCCTCCCATAGTTCTTCCTCTGAATGTGATTAGTTTTCTTTCTCATAAGTCCCTCAGCCTTACTCTGGATCCTTGCATTGCTGCTAGTAGTACATGGTCAATCTTTGCAAATGTACCATGTGCAGCTGAAAAGAAGGTATATTCTTTTTGTCCCTATTTATTTTTTTCCACATATCTATTAACTCTAATTTTTCTAGGATTTCATTCGCCTCTCATCTCTTTCTTACTTATTTTTTGGTTTGATTTATCTAGATCTGATAGAGGAATATTTAGATCTCCCACTAGTATAGTTTTACTATCTATTTCCTCCTTCAGCTCTGTCAAATTCTCCTGGAGAAATTTGGATGCTATACCATTTGGTCCATAAATGTTGAGTACTGTTATTTCCTCATTATCTATACTGATTTTTATCAGGATGTAATTACCTTCCCTATCTCTTTTAATCAGATATATTTTAACTTTGGCTTCATCAGAAATCATGATTGCCACTGCTGCCTTCTTTTTCTCATTTGAAGCCCAAACGATTTTACTCCAGCCATTGACCTTAACCCTATATATGTCCTCCTGCCTCATGTGTGTCTCTTGTAGACAACATATGGTTGGATTTTTTTTCCCTGAGAACAGATTATGCTATTTGCTTCTTTTTTATGAGTGAGTTCATCCCATTCACATTCAGTGTCATAATTTTCAGCTGTGTATTCCCTAACATTTTGGTATCCTCTCCTAGTTCTACCCCTTCTTCTTATACTATTTCCTGTTAAACCAGTGGTTTGTTTTAAATCAGTCCCCCTTGTCCTCTCCCTTGCTTTACTACAATTTCCACCCTCTCCCTTCTCTTATTATTTTTAAGGCCTAATGAATTCCCTCCTCCCTCTTTTCCTCTCCCTTTAAGAGCTCCCCATCCTTGGTTTATCCCTTCTGACTTTATCCATAGGGTTAGATAGAATTTGATATCCCAATGGATCTAGCTACTCTTCCCTTTTAGGATTAATTCCACTGAGAGTAAGATTTAAGTATTTCCTATTAATGCTCTCTTCCTCTCCTTCTTATAATAGTATTTATCCCCACCCCTTCCCATGCCCTCTTTGTGTGGTATAAATTATCCTATTTTTCTCATTACTTCAAGTTACTCTTGGTGCCATCTTCTATTCCCCACACACACTCCCCCCCCATATCATCTTAGACCATTTAGTTCTCCAGCCTCTCCTTATTTCTCATTGTTCTAATATAATAGTGAGTACAATTTTTTAGAATTACATATAATATTTCTCCACATAGAAATTCAAATAATTTGATTTTATTGAAGCCCTTGAAGAAGGCAATTTAAAGATAAGAGTTTTCTTTCTTTCTCCTCTCTTTCTTATTTACCTTTTCATATTTCTCTTGGTTTTTGTGGTTGGATATCAAACTTTCCATTTGGTCCTATTCTTTTCTGTGCAAATACTTGGAAATATTTTATCTTGTTGCGTGTCCATACTTTCCCCTGGAAGTATATAGTTAATTTTGATGAGTAGGTAATCCTTGGTTGTAGACCTAATTCTCTTGCCTTTCTGAATATCATGTTCCATGTCTTACAGTCTTATAGTGTAGAGACTGCCAGATACTGTGTAATCCTGATTGGTGTTCCTTGATATCTGAATTGTCTCTTTCTGGCTTCTTGTAATATTTTCTCCTTAACTTGGAAGCTTTTGAATTTGGCTATTACATTCCTGGGGGTTGTCTTCTGAGGATTTAGTGTAGGGGGTGATCTATGGATCCTTTCAATGTCTATTTTGCCCTCTTGTTTGAGGACATTGGGGCATTTTGTTGGCTAATTTCTTGTAGTATGATATCTAGATTTCAATTTGTCTCTGATTTTTCTGGAAGATCAATAATTCTCAAATTGTCTCTTTTAGATCTGTTTTCTTGATCTATTATATTCTCATTGAGATATTTCATGTTTCCTTCTATTTTGATCAGTTCAGAGCTCTATCAATAATGCATTGTTGTCCCTGTTTTTCTATCTCCCCTACAACATTTGTCCTTTTGCCCTTTTGTTACTTTAGGCAGTCTAGTGGGTATGAGTTGATTATTTCAGAATTGTTTTGGTTTGCATTTCTCTAATCAGTAGTGATCTGGAGCACTTCTTCATGATTTCTTGATCTTTGATTTCTTTGATTTCTTCACCTGAAAATTGTCTATTAATATCATTTGGGGATGGCTCGTATTCTTATAAATTTGACAAAGTTATAAAAAAAAGTTATAAAGTTGTAATATAAATATTTATTTTAGATATGAGACCTCTCTCTGAGGGTCTGTCTGCAATTCCCCCTGCTCCCAATTTCCTCCTAATCGTGGGAATATTTATTTTATTTGTATAAAAACTTTTCAACTTATGTATTCATAATTATCCATTTTACATTTCACAATTCTCTCCATCAATTGTTAAATTTCTCTCCTATACGTAAATCTCATAAGGGATATGCCCCCTGTTTTTCAAATTTAATTTTAATATTTCCCTTTATGTTTAGATCATGTATTCATTTTGATCTGATCAGTGAATGTTGTGAGATATTGGTCTGTTTCTAGTAGGTGATGTGAAAAATGACCTCAGGAGGTAGAAATGAGAAGGGGAACAGTCCACTTTGGCAAACATGCCATACATTTGCCAGCATAAGCCTAGGCGGTGTCATTTTTTTTTAAGTATTCTTCTATTTCTTTTTCATTGTTCAATTTCTTTCCATATATTTCAGCAAAATAACTCCTAAAAGTTGCTTTAATTTTATCTTCATTGGTGTTATATTCACCCTTTTCATCTCTAATGCAAATGATTTCTCTCCAATATTTTTTATTTTTTTATTTTTTTATTTATTTTAACCAATGAATTTTCAATTTTGTTGTTTTTTTCATAAAACCTATACCAAAATTTATTATTAATTGAATGATTTTCTTACATTATACTTTATTGATTTCATATTTAATTTTTGGGATTTCTAATATAGTGGTTAATTGGGGATTTTTAATTTGTTCTTTATCTATTTTTTAAAATTACATTCCCATCTTTTATTTCTCTATTTTATTAATAGAAGCAGGTATACATACATTTTCCTCCAATTGCTCCTTTTGCTACAACCTATTGGTTTTGGTATGTTGTTTCGTTATAATCACTCTAATGAAATTGAGTATTTTTTTCTGTAATTTGTTCTTTAATCCACTAATTCTTTAAAATTAGTTTATTTAGTCTCCAATTGGTTTTTACTTATTGTTTCCACAGTCCCTTATTATTTGTAATTTTTAGTGCATTATCCTCTGAGAAAGTTGCATTTAAAATTTCTACTTTTCTACATTTAACTATAATATTTTTCTGGCTTAGCATATGGTTAATTTTTGTTACAGTGCCATCCACTTCTGAGAAAAAGGTATACTCTTTTCTGTTCACATTCAATTCTCATCAGACAACTATCATATTTAAATTACCTAAGATTCTATTCTTCTTGGCTTCTTTCTTATTTATTTTTTGGTTAGATCTATTTAGTTTCAAAAAGGGGAAAATTAAAGTCCCCCATTATTAATTTTTTAATTTTTTTTCTGTAACTCATTTAATTTTTCCTTTAAATTTTTGGACACTCTAACATTATATATATAATTTTATTTATATATGTATGTGTATATATGTAAACTGATAATACATTATCTATGGTACCTTTTAACAGAATATAGTTTCACTGTTTTTCTCTTTTCATTATATCTATTTTAGCTTTAACTTTTCCAGAGATCATGATTGCTACCCGTTTTCTTTGTATCAGTTGAAGCTGAGTATATTTTGCTTCAGCCCTTTATTTTATCTCTACATCTGTCTCCTCCACTCATTCCTCCTCTACATGAGGTACTCCTACTACCAATTCAATCCATTGCATTCAACATAATCTAACGTTTACTATCTTTGCATGTACCTTTAAAATACCCAGACAGTAATGGTATTCCTAGGGATCCTTAATAGCATTTTACTATACAAGAACCAAACATTTTTTAACCTTTTTCGTCATTTATGATTAGTGTTTATCATTACCACTGTATGTTTCTTATTGATTGAATTTTCTGCTGAGTTTTGGGTTTTGCTTAGTTTTGCTAGTTATATTATCTTGGTTGTAAGCCCAGTTCTTCTGCTTTATGAAATGCTTTGTTTCAGGTTTTACATTTTTAATATTGTGGTTGGTAAGTCTTGAATTATTCTAACTGTATCTCTACAGTATTTAAATGTTTGTTTGTTTTTTCTTGTTGCAGGAAACACATTTTTCTTTAACCTGGGAACTAAAGAACTAAGCAATAATGTTCTTGTACATTTTTATATTTGGGTCTCTTTGAGGTGGTGATTGGTAGATTCTTTCCATTTCCGTTTTACCCTCTGATTCTAGAATTTCTGGGTGGTTTTCTGTGGAGATCCATTTATCATCTCTGATAAGGATGGCTTAGTTGATAAGAAAATAACAAGACACCAAAGGAGAAGATCTTGACTGTTAACTCATAGCTACTTCTTCAAAGTGCCATTGAGTCAGAAGTTTGTTATATATGAAAATTCAAACTCCTTTTCACTCACAAGTACAGAGAGAGTTTTATAGCTCTGTAGACAATGCAATTAGTTTAGACAACACACAGAAACCTCAGAAACTTGAAGGTGAAGATAAGAACCAGGCTGGACCTTCAACTACGTTATTATCAGCAAGCTAAGTCTGAGAATACTTTTCTCAGGGGCAAATGCTCCTGCTAAACTAACGTTTTGGCCTTGGCTGCATTTCTGACCAAAGGGGAAGAATGTTAACCTCTTGACTACTGGTTTGCTAAGAGCTAAAAGATTTTCAATAAGGCCACAATGCTTTTCACCAAGAAAGGGTGTGGATCACAAAAGGGGTCAAAAGAAGAGTCTCAGATTTTTATCTCTTCTCTTATTAGCTTCTCACAGTTTTTCTTGATGATTTCTTAGAGTATGATGTCTTAGTTCTTTTTTATTTTTCATCTTAGATTTCTATGAGTGCAACTATTTTTATATTTTCTATCTTTGATGTATTTTCCAGGTCAATTGTTATTGTGATAAGAGTTTCATAGTCTCTTCTATTATTTACTATTATCATTCTTTTGATTTTGTTTTATTATTTATTCTTGTATTAAGAAATCATTAGCTTCTCCTTGCCCAAATGTAATTCTTAATAGATTATTTTCTTCTTTGAGATTCTGGGTCTTTTTTTTTTCCATTTGGTTGATCTTTCTTTCATAATCTTCTTGATTTTCTTTCATTGCTATTTAATTTTCTATTTTTTCCATTTTAAATTTTTTCAAAAGTTCTTTTTTAATATGTGGCCTTTTATTGTGTTTTTTGGTGTTTTTGAAATAGGTATTTTCACTTCATTTTCTTCTGAGTTTGAGCCAAAGTCTTTTCTGCCCCCATAGTAGCTATCAAGAATTGAATTATTTTTTCCTATGGCTACTAACTTTTTTTCTTATTTTTAAAATTTTAGCAGCCAGATCAATGGATTTAGTTATTGGCTTTTTGCTAGACTCTCAAGTTCTCCTGGTGTTGGAGCTTAATTTTCAGGATTTAAATTTTTTTTCTGTATTTTATTTACTTATTTTAATTTTTATAGTCCAAGGTCTAATGTGTTTTCCACATCCTCTTCTCCAGCACCAGTCTGTGACTGATCTCAGGTGCTCCAATGAGAACTGTGCAGGTAGTTCTGCCCCTACAACTATAAGCAGATTAGCCCTCTCCCTCTGTGGTAATAATCATAGACCTTACTATTCTGGGAGCAATCATAGCTGACAGGGGTCAGTCCTTGAGCAACCACATGTACTGGTGTCCACTTTCTTCTCATTTCTCCTCTCCTGCTGCCACCCAAGACAGATCATTTTAAATTTATTTTTAATTTAAATTTATTTTAATTGAATTATTTTAATCAGATTAAAATATTTAAAGTTAAAATATGTTTATTTAATTTTAATTTAATTAATCAATCTGCATTCTCTTCATCTACAAGTTTCCCTCACCTGTCTGCAGCAAGGCTTAATGTCCTACCCTTAGTGTCTAGCACCCATTGACCCCATAGTATCTAATTCCTCAATCCTCATCTGTGAATCAGCTAAGGTTCCTGGTCTGAAAGCTACCACAGTAACTGCTACTGCTACCACTACAGCCATAGAAGCAATTGTTCCTAGGGACCTTCCCCTGTGGATGTGGATTTCAATGAAGTCCTCCTGGTCATAGCCCATGTATATAGTTATAAAAAACTTAAAAGTCTGGTCCATGTTCTTTCTATCTTATCCAATCTATTATGTTACAAATAGGAGCTTGGATCTTCTCCACTCAATTCTAGTTCCTATTCACTCCTCCCTAGACAAGTCTCTCTTATCATCACCCTGATGAAATTTATATAGAATCTGCCTCAGAATAGCGCCCTATACTTTAGAACACACAGGTGTAATAGTTCTACCAGTTCCAACATTCCCAGTAACAGTGATCATATCTATGCTCCACCATATTGGACTAAAATAAATATAAAACAGCTTCAACAGAAGTATGTATATAATTAGATAAAATGAAGGTTTACCTGGAATTTATTAAAGGCCTTTGAAAAAAAAATACTGCTAAAAGCTGGTTCAGGGCGTATAGGTTTGAGTATTGAATTTCACATAATAACTATGTGTTGGAAACTCACTGGCTATTTCTGGACCAAAGGTTCCTTGTATGTAAAGTGAATATAAAATTGGCACTAATATAAGTGAATATAATATTGGTCATTGATATAAGCATCTCTCATAAGAAGAAATATTGTCTACAAATGAAGTTCAATGCCTTCTCTATAACTCATAGTCTTATTGAACCTGGGATACTGTTAGTTTAATAGACTTGCTCAGGGTCATGTGGAAAATAAATTTCTGAGGCTGGATTTGAAACCTTGTCAACCTGATGCTGAGGCCAACTCTTTAACCATATTACCATGCTGCAATCCATATTAAAAAGGCATAATACAGGTACTATTTGCTTCACTTATTTGTTGTGAGAAAAATATCTTTTAAACCTTCAAATTCTATTGAAATGTCAACTATTATTACTAATGACTCACTCATGAAAATCCTATCATTACTGTAACATTCACTTTCCAGTAATTAGCTCATTTTAAGCCTAAAGGCAATATAACATACCCTTAGGTCCTCATGGTTCCTTCTTCGGTTGCTTTAGGGTATTCATATTAAATGAAAAGTTAAGAGTATAATCAATCGCTAGAACCTTGCAATTTGGAAAATTCCTAACAATTAGGTAGAGCTTTGCCTCCCTGTCCTGATTTTAATTTATATTTGTCTATACCTTATCCCTGACCACTTTTTGGTTAAGGCAAAATTTCTGTTATGGGAAATATTTTGGATAAAGTAGGAACAGATTATGCTACCTCATCTGTCAATAAATGAATGTGTTTTACAGAATGTTCAGAGAAGATTAGAACCTCTGGTGTGAGGACATGCCAAGTTCTTTTCAAGGCGAGTTTTATTTCTTTGATATCCACCTGCCACACAGCTCTCATCTGTTCCTCTAAGAAGATTTAGAATGAGCAGCAGACATACTCCGGTAAATAATGTTGGCAGGGGTCTAAACTAGATTGAGGGTAACTGACAGGACTCAAACCCATCAGTGATTTGGCGGGGAGGTGGTCGGGGTATTTAGTCCAGCCATGTGAAGACTTCATTCAGCAGCAAGGGTGGATAGAAACAACTTGTCCAATGGCCACAAAGGTTTCTGAAACAGATGTTAGAACTTGATTAAACATTGAAGAAGCCAAGACCATCTACTGTATCCCTAGACTTCAACAATCTTCTTGACCTTTGTCTTGCTACTGGAATTTAATGACTCTGCAAAAAAAGAAGTGAGGCCACTGATTCTGGGTAACTTTGTTTCACTTATATTCAATTCAGGTGTAAGTCAAAAGACATTATCAATGAAGTCATTTTGGTACTCTGAGTATGAAGGGCAATAATCAATAGATGAACATAGAGCAGGGATGTTGAGAATGCTTCTTAAAGTTTAACTCACTTCTTGGGGAGATGGGAACAACTGAGGGCATAAGTCTAAATCTTCTGCTCCAAGAGGCATATAGAAGTGATCCTCTACTTATAATGCCCTTCTTTGCCACAATATTTCTCTTTTCTCTTTCTCCTTTCTCTGTTGGCTGAAAAATCTTTGCCATTTCCTTCTGATTTTTGAATCCCATAAAAATCTCATCTTAGTTCTAAACTTATTTTTCCTTATACAAGCCCCTTGGGGCATAAATAAATCCCCTATCCATAGGAAAAAAGACTTCTTATTACATCTAATTGATATGCCTTGAATAATGTAAATATATGACCAGGTCTTATTAACAGAATTTTTGATTTAAATGATTGATTGATTGATTGATTTAATCAAAGGTGTTCCTAATTCACAAAAGCAGTTATTTTTAAGGGAGTAATTAAGAGATCCTACACTTAATGTTACTTTTAGCTATATTCATTGACATCAATTAGAGGCAGCTAGATGGTACAGTGGATGGAATGCTGGGCCTGGAATCAGGATCACCTGTGTTCAAATGTAATTTCCGACATTTAATTAACTGTGACCTGAAGCAAGTCACTTGACCCTGTTTGTCTCAATTTCCTCATGAAAATGAACCAGAGAAAGAAATGACAAACAATTGTAGTGTCTTTGGCAAGAGAACCCCCAAAAAGAGTCATAAAGAATTAAATACTACTGAAACAACAGAACAATGAAATAAGTTTTTAAATGAGATACAGGGGAGCCCTTGTAATTGGAAGCATCAATTGTGAGTGCTAATGATGTAGAATTTGTGTGTCCCAAGTCACTGAAATGATTTGGATGGGGTAAGAGAGAAATGAAATGTGGAGTCACAAAGAGTCAGATATAACTACAATGACTAAACATATAGAAATTTAGAACTGAAAAGACTTTAAGAACATCCAGGCAAGGTCTTCATTTTTCAAATGAGAAAGCTGATGCCCCGAGCTAGTTAGTAGAACTGAGAGGAGAAACTCTGCTACCTCCTAGGAGAGGGTTCTTTCCACCTAACCTAAAATTTCTATTTCTTTGTGCACATGTCCTGACTTTTGCAAAATTGTTCCTTCAGTGACCTTTCTCTCTGGAGAATTTCCCATCTCTACAATTTATATTCCATTTCTTTCCTTTTGGCCTTCACCCCCCATGCCATTGCCCTAGGTCTTTTTTTTAATGTATGTTCCTACTAAATCTTCTGAAAGCATTAACTGCAAAGCAAGATGTTAGCTTATAATTAAGATGTTCATTTTAAAGCTTAAAGTGTCACCAGGTGGATTTCTATTTTATGATATAACTCTGGGGAAAAAGTCTTCCTGACATGAAGAAATTTCACCATTAAGGTAGTGTGACAGGTGGTTTTGTTGATATTTTTGTACAGAAGGACCTGCTAACATCCCTTCCGGAATCATACATCATAATAGCCTGTTGGAGAAAAGTGCCAAAGCCTGCCAATTTTGATTTATCTCGTGGATTGATTGATTACTGGCTCTGCACTTTGGTGTCAAAAGAGATTAAGGAAGTCAATGAAGTATTTGTTTTTCCAAATTGAGAGAAATCAATGCCTTGCTTATATAAACTTGTCCTGTGATGCAGAATGACATTCATCCAGAGAGGGAATTGCAAACCACACTAATACAGTAAAGTACAATTATGATATAGGATTGGCACTCTCCTAAAAAGTATCTTAGTAGCACAGTGGAAAGAACAATGGAAGTGGAAATGGAAAATCTGGGTTCAAATGCAACCTTGGACACTTATTAACTATAAGATACTAGGCAAGCCACTTATCTTCAGTCTTCTACAGTTTCCTCAGCAGTGAACAGGGATAATAATAACAAATACCTTCCAGGATTGTTTTGAGTATCAAATGAAATAATATTTGTAAGGTGCTTAGCATATTGCCTGGCATGTAATAAGCACTTAATAAAAGATTCTTTCCTTCCTTTCTTCCTTCTTTCCTTTCTTTCTTCCTTCCTTCTTTCCTTTCTTTCTTCCTTCCTTCTTTCCTTCCTTTCTTCCTTCCTTCCACCAACATAGCACAGTTGCCTCCTCCTTATTTTCAGCAGATATTCTACTACCAACTCCACAAATAAGGTTCCTAATTGGACATTTTCACCCAAATCGCCAGGTTGGGAGGAAAATCCTTACTGTCTTTCTTGATGTGTTTTATCCTCTTCCTTAAACCCTCCAGAAAATAAGGACAATCCTATTTTCCATATCCCTCAAAAATCAATTCATCACCTCCTAGTGTCAGCATATACTTAGCAGATTTTAGTCATTTTGATATCTATGTACCAAAGTATTCTGTTTCACACTAATTGCCTCCAGGTAAATGGCCTTTAGCTAATTGGTTTTAGGTGAATTGATCTGAATTCCCCAATAGATGGCCTTGGTGGTCACTTATACTCTTATTGAGTTACTGGTAATGAAGGCTCCACTTAAACAAATGCTTCTTTGATATTTCCCATTCCTACACCCTTACTTCACTTAAACAATCATGAAGATTTCATTTTTTTAAAGAAGTCAAATCCATTTTAATGACATCAGTATCTTAATCCTGAAAACTGGGAGCTGCCAATGTCAAATCAAATCAAATCTTTTTTTAATTCTAGAAAATCTCTTCACAAAGTAATGGTAAACATGTGCATTCAAATGAATAAACTAATGATCCTCAAGAATGCTAAGCAAAGCACAGAATTAATTGGATTTTATTCCATTCCATGATAAATCCCTTGAGTTCTTCAGGCAGTGACCAAAGATACATTTGCTTTTATCATGCAGGGTAATTGGATTACTAGCAAGTTTGAGTCTTTAATCTTTGTTGATAAAGTGAGGTAAATATCCAATAAATATAGTAGGTGGTCTGGAAATGGCAAAAAATGCAAAGGGAATTTCTGGTGTTAGTTGGCATATCAGGAATATGAAATTAGCTGACTGTATTTTTGCATGATTGGAGGAACTTTCCTGTAAAAGGTTATATTCTGTTTGTCAGTTTGCAGGTGTGATGAAGACAACTGGCAGGAATTAAGATGAGCTTTTTAATTTTTGTTTCCTTCAGAATGGATACTTCCCCCACCTCTGCATTCAACTAGATGGGGAATTAATAAGGTCAATATTTATTTGAGTTTTCAATAATGAAAGAAACAAATGTTTCTTGTGTTTCTACAATGTTTTTTCTCCAAAATAATATTTTTATTAACTGTTTTACACACATTTGTTTCAGAAGATGCATTTTGCTTCTGGCTACACCAAAATCCATTCCTTCCTTCCTTGCTCAGTTCAGGAATCCCTTTGTTCATGAGGCCTTTTTACATCTTCTTCTCTCCGAAGAGCTGACGATCTAGCCAGAGGAGATAATGTATTGGTATATCCAAAATCAATATTATACACACACAGGGAAAGAATGGAGAGCCAAAAATGGCTTCAATTGGAACTGAGTCTTCAAATGACTAGAGAAGCGTGGTATAGGGGTGAGGAAAGAGTGGTTTCACACATGTAAGATAGTAAAATGACAAGGAGTAGGGAAGGAGTTTTATTTATAGGTAAAGAGCAGAAAGGATGGGTTCACTGGACTTCAGCAGAGTATGAATAAGTCTACTAAACTAGACTAGGGTCAGTGTGTAATTACAGAGGAATTTATAATTTATTCTAGAAGCAATAAGGAAACAGCAAAATCTATTACATAGGGAGTAACATGGATAGATTTGCATTGTAAGAAAATGAGTTTGGCAGCTCCATGAAGGATGAATAGAAGATGGGAGAAAGTTGAGGCAAGAAGATGATTTATGAGACTAATTCAATGGTCCAGGCAAGAGGAGACAAGGGACTGAATTAAGATGGTGATTATATGAGTGAAGAAAATGGAACAAACTATTGAGATCCTATGGAGTTAGAAATGTTGAGATTTTCCAATTGTTTGGATATAAAAAGTGAGTCAAAGATCAAGAATTATTCATGAACCTGAGTAACAACAGAAATAAAGAACTTAATAAGATGTGATTGAAGAGGGGACAATAATGGGTTTGAGATATATATATGATACACTAAGCTAAAATTTCAAGAAAGGTGAAATTCTGAGCATATGGTCATTGGGTTCATAATTGATAGGTTTCTTTGTTTCTTATTCAGTATAACTCCCTTTTTGAAGATGAGTAAGCTAAAACTCAGACAAGTTAAATGACTTACCCCAGATCATCCAGATAAGAAATGACAAAGCTGGGAATCAAATCCTGTCTGTTGCTCTGATTCCAAATTTATTTGTTTTCACTGTACTCAGAAAAAAAAATAAGCCGACTCTTTTTTTTTAATATAATTTCAGTTTCCACTTAAAAAGTAACAGAATTCACTGAAACTGATTGTGAGTTAATTAGAGGATCCTAGTACTCAAAGGTGCAGAGGGAGGGACTTGCTTTATCTCTTAGACAGCTAATGCCTGTTCCATAGAAATAGCTTCCACTAGAAGCACCACAGAAGAAAAACTCTGATGCAGAGTTGTTTGAACTCGCATTTCTCTAATCAATATTGACTTGTATTATAATTTCCCTGTGACTATAGATAGTTTGTATTTCTTCATCTGAAAACTGCCTGTGTTCATTTGTTAATTGGGTAATAACATATGTTCTTACAAATGTGACTCAGTTCTCTATATATTTGAGAAATGAAGCCTTTATCAGAGATATGTGAGGTAAAAAATTATTTCCCAGTTTTCTGTTTTCCTTCTAATTTTGGTTGCATTTTTTGTGCAAAAGCTTTTAATTTCACCAAAATTATCCATTTTATGACTCATAATGCTCTCTATTTCTTGTTTGGACACAAATTCCTCTTTTATTCATAGATCTGATAAGTAAACTATTCCATTTTCCCCTAATTTGCTTATGGTATCATATCACCTTTAAAGTTTAAATCATTTACCCATTTTGACCTTATCAAAGAATATGATGTGAGATGCTGATCCATACCTAGTTTCTTCCATACTGTTTTCCAGTTTTCTAATAGTGACTTCTTCACCAAATGTTTGAATCTTTTCTTTTTCAAAATCTAAGTTACTATGGTCATTTTCTAAAGTTTATTGTCTACCTAATCTATATCATTGATCTGCAACTATGTTTTGTAGACACTGCTGAATTTTTTTGCTGATTACCACTTTATAGTACAGTTTGAGATATTGCACTGCTAGACCATCTTCCTTCATATATTTTTCCAATTAATTCTTTTGATATTCTTAACCTCTGTCTTAAAGATGAATTTTGTTATTTTTTTGTTGTATGAAATACATTTTTGATAGTTCCATTGGCATAGCACTGAATAAATTAGATAAAAATATCATTTTTAACATATTGGCTCAGCCTACTCATGAGCATTTGATGTTTTCTTTGCACTTTTTTAGATCTGACTTTATTTGTGTGATAAATGTTTTGTAATTGTGTTCATATACTTCCTGTGTTCTAAGTTTTTTGTTGTAACAGAAGTTTTTTTAACCTCTGGTGTGTTATGTTTTTGAAATTTCTTGTTGTTCTAAAACCCAGGATGAAGGCCTGTGCCTGGTCAGCAAACTTTTGTTATTATTGTAGTAATAAATCAGAGAGAGGGCTATCCTAGACATAACCCACTGAAGCCCCTTAAGATTTTGCTCTAATGCACATATAATGATTCTTTTATGTATAATGGATATATTGATTGGAGGTAGTATTTCCACTGTAATTATAAGTCTGGGACAATGTTCAGGTGAATTCTTTGACAAAACAGCCCAGATTGATTAGATAGTGGAGGTTAACTAACATTATAGGGCAGCTATGTGACTCAGTGGGTAGATCATTAGGACTGCAGTCAGGAAAGCATGAGTTCAAATCTAGACTCAGATACTAAAAAGCTGTGGCACCCTTTACAAGACACTTAACCTTGTTTGCTTCAGTTTCTTAATCTGTAAAAAATTGGGCTGAAGAAGGAAATGTCAAACTACTCTAGTATCTTTGCCAAGAATACCTGAAATGAGATCACAGACTCAGACATGATTGAAATGACTGAATAACAATAACTAACATTAGATGTACAAGAAGACACACAGTGCTTGAGGAAGATAAAGACATGACATGATAACCATGGTAGTCATATAATACAGTAGTTAAGATAAACTGACCTAATATTTTGGAAGGGGGAGACGACTAAAAGTATGATAAAGTTCCAAAGACTGGAAATTTTAAGGTTGAAATTTTTCCTTCTTTACATTTTATGCTTTCTGTGAGTATCACATTTGATAATCAGATTTTATTTTCAGGTGCAGTCATTTCATCAAGAATGCCTGGATTACTCCATTTCAACAAATGTGGTTTTTTTCCCTTGGAGTATTTATCCTTAATTTTTCTGTTTAGTTGATTCTTGGCTATAATCCTAGATCTTTTGCATTGCACAATATCATTGGCAATGTTTTTTGGCCCTTTAATGTAGAAGCTGTTTGTTCCTATCCAATCCTGACTGTGGTTCCATATTTGATTTTTTCCCCACTAATAGCTTTCAGCCTTTTTTTTTTTCTCTTGGCCTGAGAGTTTGGAATTTGGCTGTTATAGTCCTGAGATGTTTTATTTGGGGAATCTCTGTCAGGAGGTGATTGGTAGATTCTTTCAGTTTCTATTTTCTCCTCTTTGAGAACTTCTGGGCAATTCTTCCTGATAATGTCTTGCAATATAGTGTCCCAGTTCTTTTTTTTGATCATGACTTACTGGCAATCTAATGATCATTAGGATATCTCTCCTGGATCTATTTTCCAGGTAATTTGTTTTTCTAGTGAGGTATTTCAGATTTTCTTTTATTTTTTCATGTTTTTGAGGGTTTTTTTTAAATTATCATTTCCACCTTCATTTATTAGCTTCCATTTTTCCAATTCAGCTTTTAGGAAGCCATTTTCTTCTTTGAGGCTTTATGTTTTCTCTTATTTAGAGAGTTAAATTCCTGCTTGAGGTTTTGTAATTCCTTTGTTAGCGATCTGTTGTTTTTTTTGGTTTTTGTTTTTTTCACTGAGTTTTTCACTCTGAGCTGTTTAATTTTTCCTACCATTTTCTAATTTTTCTTCTAAATTTTTATTATTTGTTTTTTGATCCCCTTTAAAGCTTAAATTCTTTTACATTTGCCTTTGAGGGTTCATGAATTTCTCTTTTACCTCAGCTGTCATCTTCTGAACCTGAATTTTGGCCTTCTCTTGCAGCAGTAGCCTTCCAGAGTCACTCTGCTTTTTGTTTCTTGTTTTTTGTTTTTTGCTTTTATCTTTTTGGTGTCTGACTCACTTTGGGGGGTCTTTTTTGTTATTTTTCCTATATTTTGAGGCTCAGTTCCACTACTGAGATGGAGGGAATATTGGTCCTGGATTCCATTGAGTTCCATATTCACTGGATTTAGCTGGATTCCACTTGTCAGATGTCAGCTGTTATTCCTTCTGCTAAAGGTTCTCCCAGCTCTGCTTACACTTGTCTGATCCTCTAGCTTCTCAACATGTGTTCACACCAGTTCACTCTTCATTTTCTGATTCCACTGCTCTCATCATTTACCCAGCATTTGTACCATGCTGCTCTTCACACTGCTGATTCCATTGCTCTTACCTCTTATCCCAGTAAGATGGTTCCTTTCTGCTACCCTATAATAGTTTCTTTAGCTGAAACCATACTTCACTCTGTCTTCTTTTGGTTCTTTCACTCCAAAATTTGTTTTCAGGCATTTTTTTCCTTTGTGGTCTTTTAGATATGGGTTTGGATGAGCAAGGTCTTATGTAGCCAGTATATTCCAAAACAAAAAAAAAAATTGTGCATCATAGCAAACCCCATTATTAATAAATATTTCCTGAAATTGGCCTGGACAAATCTAAAGTTTGACTTTGGAATTCTGTGTCCTACTCTGTTTCCCTTGTCCTTGACAGGGTATTAAGAAGGAACATCAAAGGGGCTGGTTTTGCACATTCTTTTTAGAGAAAATGTTTCCAAAATAGACACTCATTAAAGTTCAGTATCCACATACTCACTTTAATTAGTTCTAATTAGTCCCTCCACGTACACAAATATTAAAGCAAGGATAATGGATATTTGAATCTGAGGAAAGAGAGTTTCCAAGGACTCAGCAGTCTGTATTTTCACGGTAGAGATTTTTAATGATCTTTCATAGGTATGTTTGTTTAGGGTAGTTTATATGGAACTAGAAGCATGAGTTCATAGAGAAAGACATATCCGTTTTGTCTCATTGTTTATTTCTCTTTCTCTTAATAATAATCACTGCTATATTTAATTTGCCAGAAGTAGTGTTTGAGGAGCTTGTCCAATGCCATTTGATAACACCAAATGCTGCAGTCAGCATATCAATGTAATGTGTCCTGCTAGAGAGAACAGAGAGGGAAAAAAATGTCACTATCTATTTAAACACCTGCACATTTAGATAGAACCTGGACATTATTACTATATTGTAAGGATTCCATCTCCAACATGAGTCAAACATGATCTTCTCCCCACCAGCCTTTATTCTGACCTGGAATAAATCTTAAACCTTGCACTAAAGCTGAGATAGCAGTGGCTTTGTTAATCAAATGGAGAGATTGTAGAACTTTTAATATCACAAAGCAATGCATCCTTTTTTGAGAGACTACTGGGGTGTGAAAAGGTCTCTCATTCATTCCTTCCCTGATGGACTTGGCTTAGTGTGACCTCCAGAATCACCTCTGTGGACCATGAACTCTGAGTTAATCAGGACATTGTTTTTCAATTTTGGCCAAATCCTGATTTTTAATAAGGAATATGCCTTTTTTTCATGTGGGACATTGAAATATTTCTTTAGCTCATATTGAGTAAAGAGCAAGCCAGGAATTTTTTCTTCTTTAGAATTATGCAAACCTAAACTTTTTCTAGGCTTTATTAAGATTTAAAATTTAATTCCTTGGAAATAGCACAATTAAAAAAATAATTTGCCTTTAACAACCTTTTTCTCTTTTCTGGACTTTTAATTTCCTCAATCAATACCCCTTTATCCTTTTGCTCCTTCATTGCATAATCTGTTCTCAGGAAAAGAACTAATATTTGTTTATAGTGACTTCTAAATATAGAAACCTCATGGCTTAAAGTATCATAATTCTCATAGATATTATAATTTTAGCATTTGGCAATATTTTAAGTTGAAGAAATCAATATCTAACATGGAATTTCAGATATCAGTGAATGTAGTAGAAATGTACTGCATGCAACACCTTTATAATACCACCCAAGAATGATACTGAATGGGATGTTTGTTGTCTTCTCTGTCTACATATAAAGTCAAATCTAAATCAAAATATTTAGCATTCTTTTCATTATTGTTGGTAGTGAAAAGAATAATGACTATGAAGTCAGAGGACTTGGGTTCAAATCCTACTTCTGTTGCTTACTACTGTCATGAGAAGTTTTATAATAATAGACAAAAAATGTCAGAGCTTTGTGATTTATTAGCAAGGCATGCAACTACAGAACAAATAATGTCCAGGGCTCCTTCAGTACACCCCAAAACCCTGAAGAGAGAATTAAAAGAATTTTATAGTAAAGTGCAGTTAATATTTTTAGCAGTTACTATTTTTAAATTTAGGGACTTTCCAGGGTTTGAGTATTCTGATTAGTTTCATCCACCTGTATCCTGGAAAACATCTATTTGTGTAATAACAAATAACTTCCAAAAATTGCATTATTTATGAAAACTAAACAATTCAGGAAAAGAGAATTGGCTTTAGCAGTTACACAAAATGGTGAAGATAATAAAAAAATGAAGTCAGTTTAGTTCTCTCAATTTCCCCATGGGATGACAAAACTATCATAGAATAGTAAAGCTAATGCTATGAGATTTTTAGCATAATCAAAATCAGAAGAGCACATTAACATGACATGACCTTCTCTAAGACTAGCCTGGAAAAGGCTTTAATGAAGCAACTAACAGAACATATAAAAATAGAATTATAGGTTAGATCAGTGATTCCCAAAGTGTGCACCACCACCCCCTGGTGGATGCTGCAGCAATCCAGGAGAGTGATGATGGCCACAGGTGCATTTATCTTTCTTATTAGTCGCTATTAAAATTTTTAAAAAAATTATTTCCAGAGGGATAAGTAATATTTTTTCTGGAAAGGGGGCGGTAGACCAAAAAAGTTTGGGAACCACTGGGTTAGATGATACTAAGGGCCCATTCATCAAGAGTTGCTAACAGAACATTTCCCTATATGGAATTGACCCAAGAAGAGTTATTCTACCATGGGTCACCTGGGGTGTGTAGTTGCTTTTCTACTATAACGTGCTGAATTTTCTGAAGGTTCTCACAATTTCCCAACATTAATTTTAGCACAGGCCCCTCCTTATGAAGCCATAATAAGTATATGCTATAATAATATAATTAATATAATATAATATAATATAATAATAAAATAATAATAAGACCATATAATTTTGTAAGACCATTTATGCTAAAGAACCTACCTCAATTTGGAGAGAGGAAGTGGATTCATTTGTGTCATGGATGATTTTTATCAATTCTAAGTGAGAGATACCTACCAGCCTATTCCAATGCAGCCATCCCAATATAGGAAATTAAGGTCCAGAGAAACTGAATCCCCTTTCCATGTTGTTTAAGGGGTTGTAGCCATATTCCCACTACTCGTTAGAGTTTGGTTTTTTTTATGTTTAAGTCACTATACTCCCAGATTTCATGAAAGTTCCTTTTCTACTAATCGTATAGAGTGATTAAAATAATATAAATAATGATAAAGCCCAAGAGGTTATTCAACATGTCCCAACCAATTTAGAGGAATGGAGGATTAAGCCTTACCATCATGAAGAACTGTGCAGGAGTTACGAGTCGCTCAGATGGAGTAGATGGCTATTTTGCAGATTATTAAATGGGCCCAATCACTCTAACAGAGTCTTCGCACAGTGATGTCCAATGGATCAAAAAAATATTATTAAAATTATCAGCTGGAATGCCATTGAAAGTTGTATTGTTGAGAAAAAACATAATAGCTAGTGGTCTTGTTATCAGAGGTGGTATTGTACATCAGTGCATTAGTAGATGGAAAAGAGTCTCTTTTAGTGACACTGGGGAACTGAACAATTCTAATGAACAATTCACTATTCCTCTGCTTAACACATATCAGGAATATAAGCAAGGAGTTCAATCCAGATAGTGTAATATTCCATCTCTAATAGACTATGATAGAATCATTAAACTTTATAAGAAATCTACTAATTTCTAATTTAGCAAAGGTAATACTTTGAAAGCTTTTTGCTTCTTTGCTTTGTTTTGTTTTCTCCCCCGAGTGTATCATATAGCTTCTGGTCAACTTAAAAGAAGAAAAGGGACTCATTATTGAAGGAGTTGACCATTCTCTCCAATGACCTGAAATCCACTCCCAGTAACATTAGTTGGTTGTAGAATACTCTCAATTTCCACATTGGGTAGGATTATTAACAAGTAAAGTTTCCTTGATGTATATGATGGTAAACCCAACACCAATGAATCCCAATAGCTTTCAAGTAATATAAAAAATGTCACTGTCCCATCATGAAAGATATTGACTGCATTAAGTCTTTTCAAATCTTATATATAAAGTCTCTTTCCCTGATCATGTTTGTGGTAGGAGTTGTCAGTAGCACTTGGAATAGGCCTTCCTAAGCAGATTAAGTTCCATTGGTCCACTGGGAATTCTTAGTGTAGACTTTATATTCCAGGTAAAAGTCTTAAGGTCCAGTCTATCCTAACATTTTCATATCATGAAGTCCTCACAGTGTGGTTTTTAGTTTCTATATAGAAAAAGCAATAGAGGTACTTATTGTTAATAGAGATGAATGTATTGGTGGGGAATCTTGGATTGGGGGTTGAGATGCCCAAAAAAGCATTTCAAAAATAGATATATTTAATTACTCCCTTGGTCTGCTGGGCAGATGGAACAAGACCAAAGAGAGAACATCAAGGCATTTTAGATAGGATTCAACACTCAACTTATCAATGATGATATTAAAGTTTTTCATTCATAAATGACTTTTAGTGTGGTAAGGTATGTGGAATTCTGGGACCACGTCTAGGCAAGAAATAATACCAGAACAATTGTGGACTGGTGGGCTAAAGTATTGAGCAATCTCTTCCAGGAGAACCATTTACAACAAATTCAGTGATAGCCTTGAGAAACAGGAAGGGGCTTTTCCCATCTGTTGAACTATTCAGCAATCACAAAACAGACTTTAAAGTGTACTAATTTGGACATACAAATGAAATCAATCTGCAAATATTCAAAAAGTGCATAAGTTAAGCCATGTCCAAATGTAGACAATAGCCCAGAAGACATGATGATTAAATGTACATTAAATGGGAAAGGAGGCACACCTGTAGGTATCTATGGGACATGGTATGCTTGGGACAAAACAAACCCTCCTAAATGAATCCACAATCCCTTGTCTTCCAAAACAAACTCTTGTGTGAACATATAGACATACTCGGTTATAGAAACTCTGAGGGAGTCAGTTTGCCTTTCACCTTGACCCAGACTCCAGCCACCTGTTTAGCCTGAAAATGTTTAAATTTTGTGGATTCAGAGTCACTATAGGCAAAAGAAAGATCATCTTCATCAGAAAGGGAGAGAGGAAAAACTTGTGCAGGTGTCTCTTGGGTGGGAGGGGGGAATTTTGTATGGCACTGTAATGATTGCTCCCTCATGAAACACAATTATTTCTTTTAGTGTGGACAGAACAATGGATGACAGGTTGGGCATCAAGAAGCAGGTTATTAATTATTAATGCAGGTTAAAGACAAAATCATCCTGACCATGTAATAGACACCAAATGCGTACCAGGAGGGAGTACAGATTGTAGAGCTTTTTCCATTGTCAAGGTGTCATGTCTAGGTAAGGACCACAAGCTCAGTAGCTTGTTAGAGGATTAGAGGGCAGAGAATCTGCCAAAACCATGTCATGGTCAAAGACCACAGCAATGCCAGTATAATGAAGAAAATCTTTCATAAAAGAAGACTCATCAGTATTCAAAGCATAATCAGGATTTCTCAAAGGAGTGTCGGAGAGATCATCACGGGGTTTTTCATCCACATCCAGTCAAGAGTCACAGTCATCTAGTGGCTCCTCTGAGAATGTCACATTAAAGAGCAATATGGTATGAGTGAGGCTTGCACATTACTTGTGACATTCTCTTTTCCCAGCAAAGTCACTCCATACTTGACATGTGTCTCTTCAGAAAAGCCCTAAAATTGATGGTGATGTAGGAGGACCTTTAATCTTGTGGGGATATTGCATCATCCAGGAGACCTGTAGGACCAACAAAAAGGGAGTAGAAGCCAGAGTCCAAAGACAGGGCAACACATCAGTGGCCATAGCATCAAGTTGAAGAGAACAATAATCCACTGAATGTGTGGGTCAGGACATTGGAAGCAAATCCCCTTTGTACATATACAAAGAAAGTGAAAAATTTCTGTAACTTGAGAGACTCAGCACAAGGTTGACAACAAGGCCTTTAAAACTCATACATCTGAGGATGAAGTGACCCATAGAAAATCAGGAATGTTAGATAGAATCCCTGGAATATCATTAGAGATCTCTTGGGCATTCTGAAGCAACTCAATGAACAAAGAGAGAAAGTCTTTAGGGAGTTGCATGACAGAGATATTTTGGTGGAATAGGAAATGGCAGCCTTAAATCTATAGAGGAGATGGGGGATTTGGGTAGGAGGAGAAAGGAGTATTTAGCAGGAAGGGGATCAATGGATACAATTTGATGATACAATTTTGGAACACTCTGAGGTTTTGCCCTGAGATTCCTACAATACTCACAGTACCAATATAGGTAGGGTTACAGTCTGTTTTGTTCACTAAAACTGAATTAGGAGCTTAACTGTCTAGTATGTAATCAGAGATTTTATTACCAACTTTAAGAAGTTCACCAGTGCATTGGCAAAGAAAATTAGGATCTGGGAAAATAAAAAAGTGTGCTCTCTAAAATCCATAATCTGCATAGCTTCCTCATACCTTCATATAGCATAATTTTCTTTGGTATTTCTAGACCCAGTATTATTTTTACTCCTAAGTTCCCATTTTTTCTTGTGTCACTAAAAATCATTTATAGGACTCAAGAACTCCTGATACTATCTAATCAGGGGTTAAGGTGACACATTGATCCTTCAACTGAGATTTTTCATTCTCCTTATCTTTTCTTTCATAAACATACCGAGCAATTGTCGTAATTTTGCCTATGTTTTTCATGCCATGTGGGGCAATTCTCATCCAAGTATTTTTGTATTTCTAACTGGTATTAATCCACAACGTTTGAAGTTATAATTCTTTCATCTCACCAGTTGAATGAATTATCCTACCCACACATAAATATACCATTTAGCACTTTTATAAAATCTATGATAAAAATGATTGAGTTTAATTTACTTCTTGACTAATCTCTTGGAATTTACTTCAAATGTCAGAGGGGACAACCAAATCCTCCATGACACTAAATAAGACTTTCTATTCTGAAGTAACCTATTGTTATTGGTAGTATTGGTGAGGTTCATCTGTGATGCCTATAAGGACCAATTTGGGAGATCTCTGAGGCCCTCCTCCTCTTCCATCCCACCCCCATGAAACTTGCTGATTAGCAGCTTAGATAATGGCAATTCTTTACTAGAGAAGAATAGGTTTCTATCCAATCAATCATATCTCCCCTAGTGGGCTTATGATAACTAAAGAAGGCCTAAAATTGAGTTATACTTTCTCATTGGCCTACATCAAATTTGAGACTGTCTTTTTTCCTGATAGAAAGATCAGAGGAACTAAAAGACTGATGATTCCTAATCACAACTGGCTCAGCTTAATTGTATACTAGTCTTTCCTGAAGAGGGAAAACATCAATCATGGGCCCCTCTTACTAAAAAGAAATTAAATCTCCACTTAATTCAGGAAAAGAATAAAGTGGGGGTGCAGAAGGCAGGCAATGAGAAGCAGCGAAAGAAGGAGTAGCCAAAACAGGCTCAAGACAACAATCCTATAATAGGCATGTCTCCCAGAAAAGGCAGCTCAGCAGAAGCAGTACCCCATCTGGTTTGGATGTTTGTTTCCTATGGATGCCCATAGATCTTTTCATTTACAATACTCAAAGGTACCTAATTGAGGCCAAAACAAATTTTCAGATAAATCTCTTGCAGTATTAGATCAAATTTCACATACCCTAATGGCATACTCTACCAGGAAATTTCCCTGGTCCCATGCTGTAAGAAATTTTTCCAGGGTTATTTCCTTCAGTGTACTATTACTGGATCCCATTATTCCTTTAAAGTCTCCTAACAGAGAAGAAGCTTACCTTAGTTCAAGAATTGAAATTGTGCGGGGAGTCTGATCTCTGAGGTGCCCCTCTGAGGAGAAATCTATTTGTGAGAAAATCAACTAAAGCATTCTAAGTTCTTCAGAGAGTCCATCCCCGGAACATAGAGTCCCATCTTGATTTTCTGCTGGCTCACCAATTGTAAAAAGTTTTTTTTAATAACTAAGGAAACAAAATCTGAACTATTAAATTGTTTTGCAAGGCATGTAACTGTAAAACAAATTGGGTCCAGGGACCCCTCAGTAGGCACAAGGACTCTGAAGAGATACTTCTAAGAATTTTTTATAGTAGTTAATAGTTTTAGATTTAAGGACTTTCCAGAGCTTGAGGACTCTGATTAGTAGCACTGACCTCCATCCTGCAATTAGTTAGTGGTACAATAACAGATGGCTTCCCTCAAATTATACAATTTACAAGAAAGTTAAATTTAAACCAGAAAAATTGAAGAGCTCCAGCAGTTATGCAAAATGTTGACAATGATACAACTAAAGTTGGTTTGTTTCACAGTACTTATGTGATTTGGGGCAAGTAACTTGACATCCCTGAAGCACTGTTTCCTTATCTCTAAAACTGGGAGAGAATGGATAACTGCTGAAGTCCCTTCTAGATCTAAATCTATGTTCCTATGATCTTGTATATCTTGCCCTCTTGAAAAAACAGGAATAAACTTTTCAAGGGAATATGGGGCCATGTTTCACATTTTTTTGTGTGTCTGTCAGTGTGTCTGAATGTAAATGTAGTGCCTCAGAAGTGGAAAAAAAGAATGATGGGAGATGGAGTTCTACTAGCAGAAAAGAAAATTTAGGAATTACCATCTCTGGACTAAGCACAAATGACAACTGGTTGGGAGGAGGCCTAGATGGGGGATTAGAAAAAAGTTCTATTCTGGGATCTGAAGCCATTCAATCAGGAAGCAGGAATTGAGAGCCAAAGAGATTCAGGCCAGGATTCAGAGTAGAGAGCCAGTATAACCTCTGTCCAAAGTTTAGCTTTTCATTTTCAAGTACTGTTGAGGATAAATGACAAGAGATATTTTATTTGGGAGTGTGGAGATAAAATGTAGGTAAGAAATCTTGTCAGGCTAAAGACCGGGTAGGTGGCCACTATTTGAGTACATGCCTCATCCCTTTTGCCACCTATTTGAACCTTGAAGAAGAATGTGTCTGAAACAAAGAATTGTGGAAGTTTTTTCTATAGGAAATCTGAGAAATAAGTTGAAATGCATTGATACCCACCAATACCAACACACACATACACAAACAACACACACATGCACACACACACACACACATACACCTTATTTTTTATTTTTTTATTTTTTTTTACATTTTTTAAACCCTTAACTTCTGTGTATTGGCTCCTAGGTGGAAGAGTGGTAAGGGTGGGCAATGGGGAGTCAAGTGACTTGCCCAGGGTCACACAGCCGGGAAGTGTATGAGGGTGGATTTGAACCTAGGACCTCCTGTCTCTAGGCCCGACTCTCAATCCACTGAGCTACCCAGCTGCCCCACATATACCTTTTATGCATACTGGAAAGAAATAATAAACTCAATTTTCTGTTTTTTATGTTTGTCCATAATTCCTGACTTACTGCTTTAAAGTTGAATTACTATAAATATAAACTTATCATGACTGCTTTAGAGGTATGTATTTTGATAGTTTTAAGGCAAGAAGTTAAAATAGGAAAACAGTCAGTACCTGGACTGAGTATAAAAGCCCAAATGAATTGTCCATGGGTGTTAATTGATACCGAGGACTAAAAAGCAATATGAGAGATTCATGAAATGTTTATCCTTTAGTTGGAAAGCTAGTTAATCACCTTTGTGGCATTATCAGAATGGTTACCCTTTGTTTTATCTACCCTACCTCCATGAATGTGCAGAGAAATACTTCTTTGGGGATAGAGTCCAAGGTAGTAACTAGAGATTATAATTTATATAGAAGGAGGGAAAAGGAAATATCTGGTCCCAGTCAGTGATGACAATGTTCTCAGGACAGAGCAGAGAACACTATTCCCATTTATCTATCTATCTATCTATCTATCTATCTATCTATCTATCTATCTATCTATTCATTTATTTGTTTCTTTGTTTCTTTATTTGTTTATTTATTTATTATTAAACCATTACCTTCTGCCTTACTATCATTTCTAAGACAGCAGAGCAGTAAGGGCTAGGCAACTGGAATTAAGCGACCCGCCCAGAGTTCCACAGCTAGGAAGTATCTGAGACCACTTTTGAAGACAAATTCTCCGGACTCCAGGTCTGGCTACCTATCCCCTCTGCTACCTAGTAGTACCCCTCCCATTCATTTTCACCTTAAGTCACCCAATCACATAGTACAATGGCAACATCAATAAGAGTTATGTACATTTTAGATAGGAGACCATATTACTTGTATACAGTAAAAGTATAGAAAAATTGCAGATAGTACAATAACTGATAAGATCATGCATTTGTTGATTTGATCTCCTACTTTTTCCACCAAATCTATAAAATTCTTAAAAATATATTAATATATTAACTATGGACTTGTGTAACAAATCCTAAAATAGAAGAACTATAATCTAGAAAATGATATATTTAAGAAGCAATGCCAATGAAATCAAAATAAATCAATCTGCATTTATTAAGCACTTATTTTGAGGCCAGCATGAGGCTAAATATATGAATAAAAACAAAACAACAACAAAACAGACCCAGCCTTCCAGGTAGACAACATAAAAAAAAAAAACCTACCTATGAGCAAGATGTGTTCAAAATAAACTGGAAATTAATAGCAGAGGGAAACAACCAGCAACAAAATTGGGAGGAAGGGAGAGGTAGAAAAGGTTTCTTGCAGAAGATGAGATTTTAGTTGATCCTTGAAGGAAGCCAGGGAAGCCAAAAGATGCATATGAGGTTGGAAAGAATTCCATGTATGGGGAATATTTAGAGAAAATGCTCTGAGTTAAATAGCATGATATCTTGAGTGAGGTGCAAAAAAAAAGGTGAATAGGTAGCTTTATGGAAATAAAACTTTACAGAGTAGTCAAAAAACTTTACAAAGTCATCATGTCCAAAAAACAGGACAAGGTAAAAATATGAATATTTCATTAGTTCATTGGATGACAAATAAAAAAAGTGGGAAGGACTTTACAAGCCATCTGCTTCAAATCTCTCATTTTTCAGATTAGTAAACTCAAGCGAAGTAGTATACTCAAAGTTCACATGTAATAAATGACAGAACTGAGATTTGAATACGTCTTCTGACTCCAAATCAATTATCACTCTTCAACTGTTTAGATATTTGTAGATAATTCATTTGTCCATCTGTATGCATAATTAGAATAAACAAATGATTTCAGGAACATTGGAAAGTTCATTCTCCCAAATATTTTACCTATTGAGGTGTAAAAATAACTAGAATTTGAAATTACATACTGCACTCTCTAATGGCAGTATCATATAGTAAAGCAAGCAAAGAATGAAGTAAACTGAGTTCTAATTCTGGTTATATTAACTTCCTTTGTGAGCTTGGACAAATAGTTCTACATGTGGGAAATGAAGAGGTTAAAATGTACTATTTTCAAGACTCGTTATTATTACAAATGAGAGCTAGCTTCTTTTTAATGACAAATAATTATTTTTATAAGTTCACATTTTACTTTGAGGTATTAAAAGTTTTATTAAGGTATTTATTTTCCTCACAACATAATTTGGAGTGTAATGCATTTGTTACTATCTTTATAGAATCACAAATCATTATCGGGCAGACAACTTAGATTTCCATCTAATACAATGACCAAATATTATACTTGAGAAAACTGAGATCCAAAGAGATTAAGTGGCATTCCAAAGATCAAACAGGTGGTAAGTGGCAGAGATGAGCTTTGAGCTTTGGTGTGTTACCTTGTCTCCTAAAATGGGATATTCAGAGACTTTAAATGAATTGATTTATCATCATAATTTGTATGATACAAATAGGAAGTGCTGACATCTTGTTTCCTAAGACTTAGGCATTTTTCCTCTCTAGGCTAATCTGCCTCCCAAATATGCTAAGATAATTAATAGGTTAATTTGATATGACTGACTAATTGTTAATTTCCAAGTCTTGTTGATTTTGCTACCACATCATTCCATAGATTTGATCCTTTCTCCCCCAGCATACAATTATCACCCTTGTACAGGCTACTATTGCTACACTTCTGGACTATTGTAATAACTTCTCAATAGATTTCCACACCTGAAATATCCTACCTCCCCAATCTGATCTCTACCTCATTCTTAAAGTGATGTTCTTAAAGCACAAATTTGTTTACATATCTTCCTTTCTCAGAAAGTTCTAGTGCTGCTTGTTATAAACAGCTACCCATCTGACATTTAAAACTAATCCACACCTTCATCCAACATACCTTTCCAATGTCATTGCACATTACTCACCTTTGGTTACTAATTTTCATAGGGTTTTTCATATATAACTTCACATCTTCTGTCCCAAAGCTTTTGTACAGATTGTCCCTCATGCTTTGAATGCTCTCCTCTTCCCCTTCCCTTCAACTATTCTGGATTTCTTTTGTTTAATACTACCAATCCTGTAAGATTCTGGCTAAACTTTCCTCCCTTTTCCAGCCAAATGGCTTATAAAAGCTGAGAACACCCATTTTTACAACTTCTTTTTCTTCAGCCTTTTATATTTGCCCTCTGACCTCACTTGTCCACTAAAGTAGCTTATTTTCAGAATTAACAATGATTTCCTAATTATTAATCTGAATTTTCCCCATATTCCTCATTTTACTATTTATCTGTTAAATTTGACAATGTGCACTTTTGGTTCTTCTCCTACTCATTTCATTGATCCTTCTCAATCCTTCCTATTCATCACTCATATCATGCAATTTTGAAATGGATTTCTCCAACATTCATCTTGAACCCTCTGTTTTCTAGATTCTCTGGCTTGGTAACCTCATTAAATCCCTTTAGTTTTATTGTTATATCTATGTCAATGATTACTACATCTTATCTCTTCAATTCTAGTCTGTCTCATGTGCTTCTGTCCACATAATTCCCAATTAGGCAACTTGAAGTGTATTCCTAGAGACTTCTAAAATTCATCTCATTCAAAACTGAACTCTCTTTTTTCCAAAACTTCTCCCTCTTTCAAATATTCCTTTTTCTATAAAAGGTGCCACAACCTTCCAGTCTTCCAGATTTAAAGTCTTAGAGTTTTCCTTACTTCTTTACACTTAAAAAAAAAACCCTCTACCTTCCATCTTACAATCAATACTGTGTACTGCTTCCAATGCAGAAGAGAATAAAGGATTAGGTAAATGGGGTTAGATGACTTGCCCAGGGTCACACAGCTAGGAAGTGTCTGAGGCCAGATTTGAAATCAGGACCTCCCATCTCTAGAATTAGCTCTCAATCCACTGAACCATATAGTTTCCCCAACTCTTCACTCTTATTTATTCCATCTATCCTATCAGTTCGCTAATCTTCTGCTTCCACAGCATCTCTTATACCTGATTCTTCTATCTACTCACACAGCTACCATCCTGATATAAGACTTCATCACCAATTTATTTAAACTTTTACAATGGCCTCCTAAACTGTTCTTCCAATCACTAGCTATTCCTGCCTCTAATCCACCTTTCATAGGGTTTCTAAAGTTTTCTTTAAGTTGGGTCTGTTCAAATAATTTGCCCATTCAACAAAGACCAAGGACTTGATATTGCTTCTAGGATAAAACAAAAACTCCTCTTTAACATATAAATCTGCTTAAAATCTGCACCCATTCTTTCTCTTCATCTTCAAAATACATCATTATCTTTCCTACTTGATATGGTCCAGTTAAACTGACCTTCTCTTTGTTATTAACTCTCTTGAATTATGCTGTCTCCAAATTCTGTGCCTTTCCATTGTTCATCCCACTTGTGTGGAATGCACTCACATTTCATTGACTTCACAGCTCCTATTCTTTCTTCAAGATCAGCTAAAGGACCATTCTCTAAACAAAGCCTTCCTTCATGTCCCAACAACTAATTCCTTCATTCCCTAACTACTTTGTATTTTACAATTTTATAGTGAGTTTGCATTTATTTATTATATTATACACACATACACAAATCGTTTTTGCTTGTTAGTTATATAGGCTCTAGAGAGAAGGGATTGTTGCATTCTTTCCATTTGCACAGGCAGTACTTTGTCGAGTTCCTGGCATACAAATGCTTCATGAAAGTTAGTTATTTAATTCAGTGTAAATCTTCATTTTTGCCTGCTTCATAAGTAAAGTCACTTTCTTTGGTCCTCCTTTGGAATAGAGAAGGGTCACTACTTTCCAAAATGTTATGTTTGAGGGAATAATAAAGAGATTTCCACCTTTTTTTCTTCAAGTTTATTTATTCCATTTTGATAGGGAATATGAATCAATTTGTTTTGGTTTTTCAGGTCCACAAGAGCTTATCTTTAGAAAGGATCCTGAGAATCATTTACTCTAATTCTCTCCTTTTACATTTCAGTAGATTGAGAGCTTAGAGATGACATTTAGTCCAATATATACATAAAAGAATATCCACTGTACATCTCCAACAAGTAACCATTAAGCCTTTGTCTTCACATCACTTCTTTCAATAAACGCTGATTAAGTGCTTATGTGTTGAAGACATTGTGCTTGTTGGAAAGGGGGAAATTAAAAACCAAACAATCCTCACATTTAAAAGTTTACAGAATATCTGGAGGATACAGCAATTCCCCAATAAGTGCATAGAATGTAATGAGAAGGGACCAAGAGAATGTTGACAATCTGGAAAATCATAGAAGTCTCTTTGAAGGTAAAATAATACAAACTGATTCTTACAAGAAAATTGGTATTCAATGAGGTAGAAGCAAGAAGAAATTAAAGAAGCTAGGGAATGAATTTTCCATTTCAGAAACTAGCTGAACTCTGGCTAGAATGTGAATTATCTTAAGAAAATTTCATATTTCCTCTTGACAAACAGAAAAATCCTATTTTTTATAGTGCAATGGAAAATGTGATAGATTTAGAAACATGAGACCTGAATTCAAATCCCATCTATTACTTAGTACTTGTATGACCATGAAAAATAATACCTTGCTCTTTATTAATGAATCTTACTTTGTTCCTCTACAAAATAAAGATGCTAGAATAAATTGCTTCTGAGGTCTCTTCCTGATCTAAATATATGATCAGATGATTTTTGTAGGGCAAGATCTCAATGTCCTTCCTCAACCACATCATCCTCTTGTGCATGCTTTTCAATTCATCAGTGTTCTTCCTGAAAGTCAAGCAAATCATTGACTTTACAGCTTTCCAGAGGTATTCCTGAATCAGCAACATGAAAGGGCAATATGATTTTTAACTTTGGCAGCTTGATATTTTTGCAATTGTTTGAAATTTTTAGATGATTTGGCTACTTCCTTTGGATGAAATTAAAACTGAATTGCTGATTATTGCTGATTACTTTGGCTTTGGCCTTATACATACACAACCAATTCTGCTATAATTCCCTTTCCTTGGCACCTTGGAAATGCCCATATCATTCTCACTTTTAAACGACAGCTCTCCAAGGCTACTGGAGTTAAAATACAAGCTCTTTAGTTCAGATATTTTATATATACTTACTGTCTTATGCTTTATTCACTGCAAAGCACCACACGCATTCATGTAGCTATAAAAGTAATAACACTTAAAATAATAATAATTTTATATCGAGTCTCCTGAGTTATATTGTTTTTCTGGCACCGAAGTGTTTCACTAATGTGGGATGACTGCTATACCCATGGGATCTTCATGAAAATGAGATGTGGCAATGTGTATTTATGAAGCAATCCCATTGAACATATTTTTAAATAAAATAAATAAATAAGACATTGATTTTCTTCTAAGGACAGACTATGTATTACTGACTGACTTTTAAAAGGGTGATGCTTCAGAGCCAGTATGAAACTGCTGTGTTTTGCAAGGAAGATTGCTTGGCAACCAAGAGAATCCATCGTTTAGAAGTCAGAGAAAGATAGCACAGGAGAGCTCTGATTTTACCCTTCACTTGCTGGATGATCCTTAGTGTCTCCATTTGCATATTTTCAAAATGAGGATATGAATATGCTTCAAGTTACTTTCCATGGCCTATACAAAGTAATATCAGTATAGTGGTCTGAAGGTCGTGGAAGATAATATGATGAAAAAAGAAAGTATTATAATTTTATTAACATATTATACTACTGGATAAAAAAATTAGCATTTTATTAATGGACTCTTATGGACCAGGAACTATGCTATACACTTGAGATACAAATAGAAAATGAAGCAATTTCAACTCAATAAGATCTTATATTCTAATGGGAAAGTGTAATAATATAGGTAGTATAAATACAAAGTAAACAATACAAATACATACAAAGTATTTAAATATAGGGTTATTTCAGAGGGAGGACATTAGCAATTGTGGGAATCAGTTTAAGCCTCACATAGAAGGTGGTATTTGAGATGCTTCTTAAAGTTTGAGGGAGACTGTAAGGAAGATAGATGGAATACATTCTAAGCATATGACATGATCCATATAAAGGCACAATGAGGGATGATAGAGTTGCATATATGAACTAGAGAGAACATCAATTTGGTTGGGTCACGGAGTAGAAGAAAGAAAATAATATATAATAGTGCTAGAAAGATGGGTTAGGGATAGACTGTGTAAAACTTAAAAGCTAAAAAGTAGAGTTTAATGTTATTTTTAGATGAAAGAAAGGATCACTAGAGTTGATTGAAGAAGGGATTCACATGGCCAGATGTTCCTTTGAAGAAAATTACTTTAGTGGCAGTGTGTTAAGTGGACTTTAGTAGGGAGAGAATTGGATAAAGTAAAGTGTTGCAGTAAGTCAAGAAAGAGGATTTAGGAGGAAGTATGAAGGATATTTCAATAATTTAAGAAAGAGGTGGCAAAAGACTGAATTATGATAATGCCTTTGTGAATAGATAAAAGAGAGCAGATATATAAAATGTATTGGAGGTGCAAAAGGAAACTAATTCCCTAAGAAAGGAAGTACAAAGCCTCAAAGAAAATATCTGCCTAAAAATTAGAATTGGACAAATGGAAGTTAATGGCTCCATGAGACAGCAGGAAACAATTTTTTTTAAAAATCAAAAGAATAAAAACTAAAACAAAAAATGAAATCTCACTGGAAAGGAAAAAAGTGATATGAAAATAGATCTAGGACACATGATCTAAAAATCACTGGATTACTTCAAGCCATAATAAAAAAAAGACATGGGCACCATATTGAACGAAATTATCAAGGAAAACTGTCCTGATGTTCTTGAATGAAAGAGGCATATAGAAATTGAAAGAATCCACTAATCGCCCTCTCCTTCATTTTTGTCCATGCTCCTAGTTCTCTTACTTCTTGAATATATTCTTGAAGGTTCTCTAAAAAACAAACAAGAATAATTAAAAATCTTTCCTTTGATGCTCCCACTCAAACTACCATTCTTTTTTTTCCTTTAGAAAGAGAATTTTGTAATTCCTTTCCCTCACTCTCTTATTCCTCAACGTACAACAGCTTATATTTCATTTATGCCATTCTTCTAAAAGGACTCTTACTAATGTCACCAAGGATTTCTTAATTACTAAATATAATGACCTGTTCAAATACTGTTTTTCCTGGAATTTTTTAAGCAATTGACACTTTTGCATTGTTAGCTAAGTAGTTGGTAGTCAAAATCTAAAAATTTAAGTGTTCAATGTCAAAGGGTCAGGTGTGCCCTATTTAATAATAATATACATTTAACTAAGGACATTACAAAAATATCTTATTTTATCCCCACAACAACCCTAAGAAGTAGATGTTATTATATTACTGTCTTGATTTTACATATGAGGAAAACAAGGCAGAAAAGATGTTCAATAACTTAACCTAGTCACACAAATAGTAAGCAACTATGGCCAATTTGAATTTAGGACTACATGACTCTGGATTTATCATTCTAATCCCTGTGCAATCTAGCTACCCCTATTTGGTCCAAAAGAGCACATTTTTGGACGCCTGAATGTACTTAAAATTCTTTTTTTTTAATAATAGTAAACTGAGGTTGAAACTTAGCTAAAATAACTAGCTATTGAGATAGCTAGTTTGGAACCTCCATCATTGCTGACTGTAGGTTCTTTATCACTCAGTTTCTAGTCCAGTGTTTTTAAATGTTGCATTGCTTCTCTTTGACTGTAGGGTTCATGTCTTTTTTATGTCCTAATTTATAACAGAAAACATATACTCAATTAACGTAATTTTTAAACCCTGTAGTAGCTGATGTAAATCCTTTCCCTAGAGATCTTCAGATGTTTGGTAAGAGGCTTACAGAATTTTTTCTGGATGCCTTATTCTCCACCACACCATCTTGCTGATAATCTGCAGGATGCAAAGGATGCATAGGTCTATGGAACTCCTAAAGGCTATCAGCTGGACTGCAGAGATGTCTAGCATGATTTACTTGGAGGGCTTGCAATGTTCTTGGTAGTACAGCTATGTGTAATCTTGCTCAAAAGGGAGTTTGGACCACCAAAGCATGGCACATTGGTCTATACCAGAAACATTAGCAAAGAGCTAGATAAAGGAGCAACGGGAATGGGGAAAACTGCGGTGACCTGCCCTTAAATATTCTTGATTCTAATATGGTTGGGAAACTAGTGTTCTTCAGAATAAAATACAAGACTTGCAGTCAGGAAAAATTGATTTCAAGTCTGGCCTTGGACATGTACTAGCTATGTGACCCTGAACAGATCATTTAGTCTCTACCTCATTTTTGCCACCTGTGAAGTGGGAATAATAATGGTACCTACTTCTCAGAGTTATTGTGAGGATAAAATAAAATTTGTGAAGTGCGTTTCAAATCTTGAAGTCTTACATAAGTGCTAGCTAGTGGGTGATGGTGGTATTCTCATTCTTCAACCACAATTTTAGATTATATTACACAGCATGGTGAAGAGCTTCATTATCATACCATTGAATGGGAAGTTGAATGCCAGAGACATCATTAGCTTTGACAGTAGAAGACTTATGGCAATAGGGGTGGAAACAAATAATATTTTCATAGTGTTTTTAAAAGGATGAGAGTTGTAGACTGTTTTTTCTTGACCTAGGAGAGTAGAACTAGGACAAGTGAATGTGATTTGCAGAGGCAGACTTCTTTTTCATCTAAGAAAAGACTTTTTAATAATTATTTAGTGATATCAGCTTCTTCAGGTTATGAGTTTTTCTTCAATTGATGTCTTTAAGTTATGCTTTTTGGACCATTGGTTGTAGGCTATCATTAAGGAGATTTTGGAGTTATCTGAATTAGACTATATGTGTATCTGAAATCTCCAGCTATGTTTCTGTGGTTATTGGGATTTGTTAATAGATATTTTAAGGTCATGTCTTCATAAGGATCGGAAATTCTATGTTACTTTTTATTTCCCAAGACTGAATTGCTCTCTTTCTTTGTCTCCACTTTGTAGATTTCCTCACATTTTTCAAGGCTCAAATAAAATGACTTTCCTCAATAGGCCCTTTCCAATTCATCCAACTGTCAGTCTTTTACTTCATGGTTACCTTCTATCTACTCAGTAATGCCTTTCCCATACCTCTTTATTTATATGTTGTCTTCTCCATTCAAATGTAAGCTACTTAAAGTCTTGTTTTCATTTCCTCGTAGCCCCTGCACTAAATAAAGTTCCTTGTATATGATAAGTGCTTACTAAATGTTTGCTAATTATTTAATTATATTATTTGTGTACTTTAAGTATCAGGACTAGTGCCCTTTCTATGAGAACAGGTTTTTTTTTTCCCTTTTTAAGTGTATCTGTTGCACATGATTAAAAGTAATGAAACCTTAAATTGAAAGGAAATGAGAGTTAGCTTTTCCCTCACTCCCCTTGCTTTTAACAAGGAGAGTTGGTTCAGAGAAATGAAATCTCTAGTATCCCAAGTTTTCCAAAAGAAATGATAACATAAGTCTATTTTCTTGTATTCTAGTCTGGTACTCTTAACATTTTACTCCATGAAGTGTAACTCAGTTCCCAGTTAGCTTAATATAGACCTTCTTTATCAAGTCTGTGACTATTAGAGAGATAATATGAGAAAAGTGATTTATGTGTTAATAACCAAAACTAATTGAATGCTATCAGGTGATTCCTGTTTCTGGGTACATTTGTCGCCATAATTGCCTGGTTTTATATTAGATTTTACTTTTAAAAAATGATCAAGGCATATATCTATGTATGCTCAGGCATCTGTCATGTATTTCATAGATTTAAATTCATTTTGCATGTCTCTTTTTCCATAGTGGTAAGTAGACTAATAAAAGTTAAATGTAGTAGGAGAATTAACTTATTCATTTTTAAAAAATAAACTTATGTATTCATCTTTCCTTCATTTTAAAGCCACCTCATTGAATACTTGTTTATATGAAAATATCGCATAGTTCTGGACCAGGCTAGAAAGAAGTGCCATTTTCCCTTTTCCCCTATGACCAAGTTGATTCTTTCACCAGATGTCTTTATCATTACATTTTGTCTCTTAATTTTGTCATTACTTACCCATGTGATTACCCATGTGATTCTGGAAAGCTTGATGTCAAAGGCTGAAATTGAAGTGATATTAGGGGTAATGAAAAATATTGCCTTCGATTACTTTGGAGTGTTTCATGGGAGAGAATCTGAAACAACACTATAGCCTGAAAACTTTTTGTTTTAACATTTCAAATTTGCATTGGGGTGGCTCTATGGGAGAGATGAGATGAATTGTTTTATTTGGTTTGCAGTAAGTTATATCTTCATTTCTGAATTCATTTTATTCATTCAAGATTATTGATTGATGGATTTGTTGGCATTTCATGACAGAAAAGTTCATTACTGTATTTCTGTCCTCTAAAATTCTGATACAGATCTTTAGAATGGGAGTAATAATACCTTTATTTGACAAACTATGGTTTATTAAGCATCCTCCTTTCAATATTCTAATGAAGTATCATCTTCTACTTTACTATGTGGAAAGTAGATTCATAAAGCACTTTTTCCCAAACAACAATCCTGTTAGGTAAGTAATACATTATTATTCCAATTTTATAGATAAAGAAAACTATGTTAAGAAATTAAGTGATTTTTCCCATGATCATGAAGCTAGTTAGTATCAAGGACAGATTTAAATAGCTTCTCTGAGAATGCTATTCACATCCAGAGAAAGAACTGTGGGAGGAGAAACACAGAAGAAAATCAACTGTTTCTTCACATGGGTTGATGGGGATATGATTGGGGATGTAGACTGTAAGTGATCACCCTAATGCAAATATTAATAATATGGAAATAGGTCTTGATCCACATGTAAAACCCAGTGGAATTATTCATTGGCTACAGGAGAGGGGTGGAAGGAGGGGAGGAAAAGATCATGAATCATGTAACCATGAAAAAATCTTCTAAATTAATTAATTAAATAAAAATTTTCAGATAAAAAAACAAATAAAATAAATAAAATAAAATAAACAAATAGCTTTTCTGATTCTGCATCTTTGTTTCGAAGTATGCTATAAGATTGTGCTTGAAACAAAACATAAATTCACTAGCCCTGCTTTTTGAAGAGCCTAACTTTCTGTAATATTCATTGTCTCAATTAGCTATAATTGCATTTCACTTTTATAGAACAATGAGGAACTCTCCTATACACACACAAACACCATTTTTTTCTTCTTTTCTTTCTAAAAGGATCTTCTGTTATGTTTTATACTTAGCAACACCCTCACACACACATATACACACAAAAAAAGATCAGTTTTAGGACGTGTGGTTCAGGAGATCCAAGTTTGCTGGGGTGAATGACAAGGTTGAATGGTCCTTAGATTAAATTATTTCATCAAATGACAATACCAAGTATTTATGTAAGTAGAGTATACAGATTTAAGTCCTCAACCTTAAAAGGCAGATGGTAAATCCTGCTGGGACACTTAGGGGATAGAGTAGATAGAGCTTGAGGCATGAAGTCAAGAAGACCTAAATTTATATTTTGCCTTAAATTCTTTCTGGTTGTGTGACCTTGGGAAAATAATTTAACATCTGCTGACTCAATATCCTCTACTGTAAAATGGAAATAATAATAGTACCTAATTTCTTAAGGCTATAATAAGGATGAAATGAGATAATTGTAAAGTACTCAATACTATGCCTAACCTATAGTAGGAACTTCACAAATGACACTTCCCTTCCCTTATTCTACTAGCTTCCCCATAGTTATTGCTTTCACCCTCCTTCTGTAAAGATCATTGATCTCCATAATGATTCTAAGTATTCCACAAGATACTGTCTTGTGAAATGCTTTGCAAACTTTAAAGTAATACAAACATTTTTAAGGTTATTTTTATAAAGACTTAGGTATTTTCAGTATCCTCTAGGGGAGAAAAAAATTACTGAAATACTTTACAATAACTTTCAAAGAAGAACATTAAAATAAAAGTGTTGAAGAATATGTGCCCCACAGTAATTAAAGTGATTTTCCTAAAGTTCAGGTCCACCATGTCACCCTACCCCCACTCTGTAAACTGGAGTGGCTTCCAATAGCCTCTGGGATTAAATTCAAGTTCTTCTATTTGGTATTCAAAGCTACACATAAACCCAGCTCCTTTCTACCTTCCCTAGTCTTTTTGTACCTTACTACCTGTCACATAATTTTGGATCCAGTGACACTGGGCTCCTTATACTGCTACTAACAAAATAATCCATCACTCACCTCTGGGCATTTTCTGTGGTACTCTCCCTTTCCTAGAATGTTCTCCCTTGTCTCTGCATTTAGCTTTCCTGGATTCCTTTACATTCTAACTAAAATTTCCTCTTATACAGGAAGTGTTTCCTAAATCTCCCTAATTTTAGTGCCTTTTCTTTCTTATTTGCTTCTTATTGCATGTATTACTTGCTTCTACATATTTATTTGCTTGCTTGTTGTCATTAGGTTTTAAGTTCCATTAGGGCAAGAACTGGGTTTTATTTACCTCTTTTAATATTCCCAGCACCTATCACAGAAATAAATGGTTAATGACTGGCCAATCCAGAATGTTTCATTTGACAGGATAAAAAATTCCCAATAATTCTGCTAAAAATGATGTACTAGAATAGACCATTATCTTACTAAATACCTAGAATAATTTTTCCATGTAGTTCAGGGGCATTCTGGAAACAATTAGCTCTACAAAAACTTTACATACAATAAGATGTAAATTTAATCTACATTAACATTTTTCATTACTTTCTTAAATATAGATATTAAACAAAGCAATAAACTAAGCCCTGATTTGTATCATTGTTCACCAGTTTTGTGGTGTAAATGATGGCAATGGAAATTTAACAATTAGCTCTTCCAATTTGTTTGAAGGATTTCTTCCTGAATTGACTTCAGCAGATCCCTGATACCCACCCAGTGACTTCTTTTTCTTCTTTGCTTTTCTTCTTTTTCCTCCTCCTCCTCCTCCTTTTCTTCCTCTTCCTCTTCCTCCTCCTTCTTCCTTCTTCTTCTCCTTCTCCCCCTTCTTTCTTTTTTCTTCTTTCTTTTCATCTGCTGAAGAGTTAGTGAGCAGGAAACACAATTCTCACTAGTGCTATTTTGGAGCACATTACCAAGTCATAGCTATCAAAGCGTTAAAGTGATTTTTAGAAATCTTCATACTATCCAACTTATTTACTTTACATTTGGATTTTGAATAGATAAGGCATCTCAGTCTGGGACTTCTCATCCAACCTGTAATCAAATTTATGGTTTGGGGTCTATATAGGGTTTATTGACCATTCTTCTCATAGTTCTAGTGTTAAACTTAAAGGGAGCCTTTTCTAATACCATCCATGACTTTCTTCCCATTGTTGTACTTCCCTACAACAATAGCAAGCATATTTATCTGATTGGCATTAGAATAACAATAATTGATACTATGCATTCCCTCCAAAACAGGAGGTTAACTCTCCCCTGGGGATAATGGGTTCAAACTTAAAGTACAATGATAATGAGGTATGCATGGAGAGGACATTGTTGGGACTAAAAATCAGCCTGACAGACTACTGAACTATTTCTAGCTTGGGCAAGCTGCTTTCCTGGCCCTCGCCTTGTTAAGTTTCCGGAAACTCCCAGCCTCAAATGTTTCCCAGCACGTAACTGTTTTCCTTATCTCCCCACTATGATAGGCCTAAAATTAACCCCCAGCTCCAAAATGTTCCCCAGAACATAATAGTCTTCCTTATCTCCCCCCTTGATGGATGGTTGCCAGATGCTTCCTGACACCCCTGACCTTAACATCCCCACCTTGAGGACATCTGAACATGAATGTTCCCATACCCCCTCTCTAGAAACCCCATAAAAACCTTTGGCTGAGAATTCCAAGGGGTCAGTAATGTAAACCTCTCTGCCTACTGATGCTAGCCTAGCATCATGCTAGTCAATAAATGATCCTCTTCTTGCGTATTGCATTGTCAGTGTGATTCTTCCTGCCACGACCGAATCTGGGCCAGAAAATCTGGGTACAACAGACATAAGCAGTAATTGGGTAACATAACTCCTTGCCACAGTAAATCAGTAGTGTGTTGATAAATGTTCCCTAACTTGCCCTCCAAAAACATTTAAAGTGTTTAAGTTTAATCTGAAGTTATCAACATTTTTTCCTCTCATTTTCTTAAGTCAAGAAAGTCAAAAAAACAATGTCAAGCTGTAATTTGTAGTGTTTTCTGATTGGCAAGGTAGAAATATTCACACTGCAAATTCAGCAATCAGCCGGTGAGAGACAGTATGAGCTTGCCCCAGGATATCACATCATATACATCCTTTTCTGCCCTCATAGAGTCTTCCTAAGTTCATTATGGGCTCTGAGGGTCATTGCTTCTATAAAACCCATTGCTTCAAGTTTTGTTTTCTTTTCCCCAAGCATAAAAGGGCATTGTCCTTGAAATCTGTTTTTTCCCTTCCAGTAGCTGTCTTTATTTATCTTCTGGAATATATTTGCCCACATGTATCCTTAAAGTGGATTTAGCTGCTCCTGGCTGGTAACATTGTCTGCTGCTAGTCCAAGCTATTTTATAGATCTCAGTATACTTATTTCTATAAAGCCCCATATTGCAGTGAAAAGAATGATGAATTTGTAGTCAGAGGACCTGGGCTTGAATCCTGGGTTCTCACTATGATAGAATCCTGAGTAAGTCATTTCTCCTCTAAGGTTAAAGCTTTCTGACTTGAAGAATAAGAGCATGAGACTGGGCAACCTCTGAATCCCTTATAGCTCTAAATCTATGGTCCTTTTAGTTGGAATTGGAGGAAGAAATTCCTACATGCAAAGTTTCCCACAAAATTAAAATCAGAAGTCCAGAGAAATCACACATGAAAATTTATTTCCTTTAGAAGAGGCTATTATTGAAATTTATACTAATGAAAATATTACCAGTATTGTAATAAGGGTTTCCAAGAAGCTTTAGTCAATAGTTCTACATCTACTGACATGCTTTGTCCTAATAGTCTTTTTATTTGAAGATCAGATGCTGCCCATTGGGGTATTTCTGCTGTCTAACGCTTATTTGAATCAATTCTTGGATATGTATGTATCTTTGTAGTCCATGTATTTATATAGATATAGATATAGATATATAGGTATAGGTAGATAGATCTGCATACATATACATACACACATATAGGATATAGACATATACATATGTAGGTATATCTACATATGTTTATATATGCATGTGTACATACATACATGTGTGTATAGTATCTATATTGTCATAAACAATAGTAGTTACATCTTCAGGTCCCATTTCTAGCTCATATATTTTAGTTAACTATTAATTAACCCCACCTTTCATTTATATGACATTTATTTCAGGTTTTTTTTAATTTGGAATGCATTATTTTTTCAGTAACCAAATTATCTGAAAAGAGTTTCACAACCTGGAGAATTTGTCAAACAAAATTGGCCCAATACAATAGCAAGAAATTAGAAGTCAAAAGATCTTGGTTCTAGCCCTAACTTTTATACCATGTGGCTTTGGGCAAGTTACTTCACCTCATTTGTGTTCAGTTTTCTCATCTTAAAATCTACTATATATCTCACAGTCCTGGTATGAGCAAAGTGATTTAAAAATCCTAAAGTACTATATAAATGTGAGCTAGTATAGGCAAGATTCTGTGATACAATTTATACCATTTAGATATAATCTGCATATAAACATTTGCGCCCACCTCTTTGTATCTTCCTATTTCTACTGAACGAGAATGAGAATTATATATAAATGGTTAAAAAAAAAAAGGAACCAGAGATTTTTCAACCAAGTCTACACTAGTAAATGTGTTTCCCTCTCCCTCCCAAAAACAATTTTGTTTATTTGTGTTCAAAATACTTTATGGAGCAATGTCTTAACAGACTAGGCATGTTATAGCCATTGACTGTGCTTCTAGTATCCGGAAATAATTTTGAAATTGAGCTGCTTGCTGCAAATGTTTTTGCCATTGTGGTGATTTATCTCTGAAGGTTAAGACAGACAGTGTTCTTCCTGGGGGTTTGAAAATATTTTTAGTTTTCTATGTCCTGCATTAAACTTTCTGTCCTTAACTCAGTCCGTACTGTCCATTTATAATGTTTAGATGGAAGAGGCTACTTTCAAATTGTGTTTCACTCAAAATTTGCTTATTAATACAATGCTGGGTAAATATACCTTCTTGCACATTTTCTTGATTAGTTTACATCTGATCTGAAGCACTCCAATAATACTATGAAAGTGGGCTGTTCTTTTCTTTTGCCTAAGTAGTTTTGTCTCCTCATAAAAATGGATGAATTATTCTTTTTCTTCAGAATTCCACTGAAACATGAGATACGTATATGAATTCAGCAGGAACCATCATTTGATATGAAATGCACCAATTTCAAGTCCCCTTTGAAATTCTAAATGAGATGTGTCATCAATAGAAAATACCAATGACTAGGAAATGTTTGGACCTCATCAGCTGTAAACTACATAGTTGTAAAAGCCAATGAATTTGCATCCTGTAGAATAACATACCCTCCTGTATTGTAAAGCTACCTATCTTTATTATCTTTAATATCCTGTTCCTAGTGCACTGGAAACCCTTTTATGGAATCACTCAGCCTTACAGCACTTAATGAAAAATGGAAAATTTACAGCTAATGAAGCTGGTCAGCCCATTTTAATTCCAAGCCTAATTTTCCTTGGCCATCCAAAGCAAACACCTCTGTGAAAAATCCTAAATCCCTCCCTTTGGTATTAAATCATATTGGAATCACATTTCCCTTGATGGGGCTACCACATTACAGAACTGGGAGTAATTGGACCTTCTCATGGGTGGGGAGAGGCACTATCTCCTTTCCATTTCATATTAATCTAACACACACTTCAATCAACTACTCTAGGAAGGCATTTTTTTAAAAAAAGCTACATTTGCACAGTCTCTAGCTGAAAGGAGAGGATGAATAAGGGATTGCTCTCCAGCATAACTTCATTTGAGACAAAATGGCATCAGTAACACTCCATTTATTCTGTATCATGCAATATTCAGTTTCTGCACAGCAAGATGGAAGACTAGGTCCCTAACTGTCTCTCCCAGAATCCATTAATATTAATAGTCTGAATAATAGAGGGGAGGGAAAACAGCTTTGTGTAAAGCATGTAACCTACTTTCTGTAGACCCTGCTTTGGTTGGTAAACTATACTTTGTCTAATTCAAACACATTTGGATTTTCTTTCCATCATTTGTTTTCCTGCATTAAGTTGAAATGGTTCCACAGGGAGTCAGTTGATTAATGACTAATTTCCATCATATACACATTCGACTTCAGTCTGCTATTGTAGCAATTTTTTTAATATAAATGATATTAAAATATTACTAGGTCAGGGAACCAAATTATATCTCTATATATTTTGTTTTGATAAAAAGCTTATCTTACTAAACATGAGCAAGTGAAGAAAAGTGATTTTTCTCAGAGATGAAAATAATGTGAACTCCAGAATCTGAATTCCTTGAAGGCAAGGACCGTGTCTTCCTGTGTTCTGTTTGACTCTGTAAGCATTCAGTAAATATTCCTTGATGAAAATAATATGAGTTTTCATCTAGTCACAAACAAATCTTTAGAAAAACTTGAATTGGAATATATTTTAAATCTTTCCCCATCCCTGTTTCCTTCTGGCTATTAGTATCGTATCATCCGATTTTAATATTTTCTATCAATCCTTAGAGGATATCCTCTTAAAACTCTGCATGTTATATGCTTATATAAGAATTATTGCATTTAATAGGGCATTACTAATTATCAATAACACAAATGACTTTTCTGGAATTATGTTATTAGATCATTATTACACCTATAATAAAGTTGATTCATTACCACTATGCATGATTATTCCTAATAATTTCAGCCTGGCACAGAGTAGCCAAACCATTAGGATTATATACTGTGTTGGGATAGCAAAATATTTATACAATAATGATGCTTGAAATCCACTAATTTTATCTTTCTGCAAACTCTTATTCATTTTGTTATCTACTCCCTTTATTACCTAGCACTTAACTGTCTCTAATTTTGCTGTAGTTTCTAATAGATACTTATTGACTATTTTTTTCTCCCAGTACAGGTCAACAACAGGAAGGATTGTCTTCTTTCTATTTCTTTGTATAACCATAACACTGAACTTGAGAATGAGCATAAAATAGAGATATTTGGAAAATACTTTTTAGAAAAATCAATAGAATTAGCCATTATATTTTTTAAATATATATACTAACTGTATTTTTTATTGTTATAAGGAAGTCCCAATGATGAATCTTCCTCCTAATACATTTAAGACCCTACCTTCTTACAGTCTTAGAAACTTACCTGAGACATTGAAAATATAAGCAAATTGGGGCATGGAGCTGGCTCAGTGGAGAGAAAGCCAGGCCTGGAGGCAGGAGGTCCTGGGTTCAAATTTGGTTTTAGATACATCCTGCCATGTTACATAGGCAAATCATTTAAACCCAGTTGCCAAGTCCTTACCACTCTTCTGCCTTGGAACTGAAACCTAGTATCAATTCTAAGGCAGACGATAAGTGTTAAAAAAACAAAAAGAGAAAAGAGGGAAGAAAATATAAACAAATTGTCCAATACACTCAACCACATATAAATTAGCATGTATTTTTGTTTGTTTCAGTATGTGTTAAGAGGTCTGTAATACTGAGCTGAAGGAATGCAACTTTATATTTGTTCCTGTCAATCGATGATAAAATTCACTTCTTACTAAAAAGGTAAGAATGGGAATGCTGCCATATATTATATATGTTATATGTGCTGGCATATTCTGTCAATGGGCTGCTTGTTAGATTTGTTTCCCTTTTACAGCTCTGAGTTTTCGGTAGGGGTAGAAAAGATAAGAATAGAAGGACAGTGGCATAAAGATCAAAAAGCTTTAATAAAACTTTTTTAGTGTATAGTGTCTAAATTAATCCAGATTAATATTAATGACTTACCTAATAGTTTTAAGCAGGTTTGAATTGCAGTAGGTTTAGAACTGTAAAACTTAAGAATCAAGTTTTTTTCTCATATTGCACTGATTAACCATGAAATAGAAGTTAATTATTCTTTTTCATTTGTGTTGGACATTACCTTATGGCTCTATTTGAATTATTATGTAATTTTTAAACAACCCTTACCTTTTTTCTTAAAATTAATATTGTGTATTGGTTCCAAGTCAGGAGTGGTAAGGGCTGGGTGATGGAGGTTAAGTGACTTGACCAAAGTCACGCAGCTAGAAAGTGTATGAGACCAGATTTGAATTCAGGTCCTCCTTTTCTAGACCTGGCTTTCAATCTACTGATCTATCTGCACACCAATAATTATATCAAGTTTTGACTAATCTCATATTTTCTTCCACTGCATTATAATTAATATATTAGGAAGAAAAATTTGTTTAAAACTGGAGAGGGGAAAGAGGGGAGGGAATAAGCACTTATATTATAATTAATATGATACACAAATATTATCTCGTTTAAACTTCACAAGATCCCTGCCAGGGAGGTGCTGTTATTATCTCCATTTTACAGTTGAGGAAGCTAGGACAGACACAGGTGAAGAAACTTATCCAGAGCAATGCAGTTAATTATGGGTGAACCTTGATATGAACTCAAGTCTTCCTGACTGGCTATCTAGCATCCTATCCATTCTATCTATTGCACACTTCACTGCCTCCTGGTGAATACGATATTCTATGACAAAAATATGAAGGTGAAAGGCAGCTAGGTGGCAAAGTCGGTAGAGCACCAGGCCTGTAATTGGGAGGACTTAGGTTCAGATATGGCCTCAGACCCTTCCTAACTGTGTGAACCTGAGCAAGTTACTTGACTCAGTTGCCTTGTAGCCCTTGTCCTTGTGCCTTAGAATTGTTAGAATTTTAAAATAAAATACAATTTGAAATATAAAAATAGCCATATTTATTATATAAAGGTATAATATATTTTATCTTATATTTTACCTAACAAATTGAATAGTCCCTCATCTATCCACATACTTCTTGACATCTCTATAGCATTTTAATAGAGTCCATGGGAAATTTTGGCAAGACTAGTGCCTCTGGCATGAGAGTCTGCCCAGCTTTTTGGGGGGATGCTCACCCACCGTTGATGTCACTTGGCTGTCACTTGTGGCTCCAAAAAGCTATAACATATGAAGCAGCCACATCCCAATAAATCATCTCAACAGATGCATTAAACCAGGTTGAGGGTAGCTGATGGACTTCAAGTTTATCATTGAATTAAGGTGATGTCTACCCCAAGTATGTGAAGACTACTCCCAGTGGAACTGGCAAATGAGAACAATTTGTTCTATGGTCATGTTAGCAGCTGAATCTGGTACTGTGGAGTGCTTAGAAAGCTTGGTAAAAAAAAGGAAATGTCAAAGTCATCCACTACATCCTCAACTACTTGCCAATTGGTCTGACTTTTGTCTTGCCACTGGACTTATATAACTGGAAGAAAGTGTGAGACTGATGACTTTGTGCAACTCCAACTCACTGAAATCTAAGATATGTGAGAGCCAAAGACATCAACTCTCACCTGTGATGCCATTTTAATCTTCTTTGAATATGAAAACAACAATCAACCAACCAAGAGTGTTGATATCATTGATAATTTTATCTTTCTGTGTATACTTTCCTCCTTGCATTTTTGTGACATTGTAATATCTTGCTTTTTATCTACTTATATGAACCCTCTTTCTAAAACTCTTCTAATAATATATGTCCATAGTAGAGGCTATGTCCTGGATCCTTCTTTCTCTTCAAAGCTTCTCCCTTAATTATCTCATCGTCTCCCACAGATTCAGTGATCACCTATCCATATGATTCTCAGATCTCTATGGTCATCCCTACTCTCTTTTAAGTCCCAGAATTCTAACAGCCTTTGGGACATTTTGTAAAAAATGTGCTATTAGCATCATAAATTCAAAATGTTAAAAACAGAACTCTTTAAATCTCCCCCAACCCACCCCTTAACCCTCCTTTCTTCTCAACTTTTCTATTAGTCATGAAGATGCAACCATTTTCAATCTTCCAGGCCATTAATCTTGTCACTCTCATTAATTGCCCAATCTCATTCACCCACATATTCAGTTGGTTGTAAAATCTTGTTTTTACCTTCATAGAATCTCTTGAAAATGTCTCCTTATCAATGTTAGCACCTGAATTTAGCCTTTCATAATTTCTTACCCAAGGTTTAAGCATTGCCTGCTACCCCACCTTGCTCCATCTTCCCTTCCACTGTATTGATACATTCATGCCTACTCATATTAGATAATTTACCCCCAAATTTGCTTTTTTCTTTTCCCAGTAAATCACTCTTGCCACTTGATTAAAATATATATCTTTCCCATTAGATTCACTTTACTCCCTGCTCTAGGTCTATATATGTTCCTATTTATTGCCCTAAAAGTGAAGTTCTTAAATATCCTTAGTACCTAAAATATCCTAAAAATACTTGAGGTATTTAAATACTTAAAGAATCATAGGTGTGTGGTTCCACCTTAAGATGGCGGCAGAATAAAAAGCAGCTGCTTGACTTCTCCTAATCCACGCATACAAGACTCCTCAAGAAGATATAAACACAAATCCAGAGGAAAGAAGGGACTCCACAACAGGGTGCAGCATCAGAGGTATGTGGAATCGGGGCATTTCCATGCTAAAAAGGGGGAAAACAGCTCTCACAAAAACATGTGCGGAGCAACCCCCTCCCCCACCCCACCCAACCTACAATGACAAAGCCAGCACACGGGAGTCAGAGCAGGTTTGGGGCACCCATTGGGTCATTGGCAGCTCACCAGGGCTTGTTCCTGGGAGCAGTAACACTTGGGACCCCCCGGGAGGCTGAGAAACTCGTGGACTCTGAGCGCAGACCCTGAGCCCAGGCCCAGGCAAAGGGGCTGACACAGGCGTGGGTTGAGGCACAGATTAAAGCACAGACTGGGGCGTGGATGAAGGGGCTGATTCTGAGTGCAGGAGCAGACCTTGTGTGGGGACCCAGTGCAGAGAGGTGCTTGACTGCAGAAGCAGCTCCCTGAGACTGTTAAAGGAGCTTCAGGCAGAAGAAGGAGCAAGGAGACCACCAGGAGGCTTGCCTCAAAACAACTAGACTTGAGGTCTCATTAGTCTAAAGGGTGCAGACAGATCCTGGGCGTGAGCATAAAGCTGAGAGGGCACTTAGCTTACAATGGAAAGCCAGAATCATCAGGAAAACCAGAAGAGAAAGATGAAGAAGAAAAAACCTTTAACACTTGACAACTTTTACACAGAAAAAATCCAGACAACAGAGGAAACAGCAGAGGAGAATAAACAAGTAACCATATCCAAACCTTCACAAAACAATGAAAACAGGTCACAAGGTCTTGAAGAGTTCAAATCTGAGATCATGAGAAATATGGAAAAGATCTGGCAAGAAAATAACAGTTTAAAAGGCAGAATTTCACAATTGGAAAGTGAGGCAAGTAAATCAAAGACCAGAAATGACCAGATTGAAAAGGAAAACCAGTCTCTAAAGGCTAGAATTGGGCAATTAATAAAAGATGCCCCCAAATCAAAAGAATTAATACACAAATTGGAGACCAAAATCAAACAGCTGGAAAACAGGTGAGACCAAACTGAAAAGGAAAATCAAAAGCTTATAGCAGAAAACCAGTCTCTAAAGACAAGAATTGGGCAAATAGAAGCCAATTATCTATCAAGACAGCAAGAACAAATAAAACAAAGTCAAAAGCCTGATAAAATAGAAAGAAACATGAAATATCTCAATGGGAAACTGACAGATTAAGAAAACAGGTCTAGGGGCAGCTGGGTAGCTCAGTGGAGTGAGAGTCAGGCCTAGAGACAGGAGGTCCTAGGTTCAAACCCGGCCTCAGCCACTTCTCAGCTGTGTGACCCTGGGCAAGTCACTTGACCCCCATTGCCCACCCTTACCACTATTCCACCTATGAGACAATACACCGAAAGTACAAGGGTTTAAAAAAAAAGAAAGAAAAGAAAACAGGTGTAGAAGAGACAATCTGAAAATTATTGGTCTTCCTGAAAAAGCAGAAATTAATAGAAATTTGGACTCCATACTAAAAGAAATTATTCAGCAAAATTGCCCTGAAGTTCTACAACAAGAGGGCAATATAGACATTGAAAGGATCCATAGATCACCCTCTACACTAGACACTGAAAAGACAATGCCCAGAAACATAATAGCCAAATTCAAGAGCTTCCAAGTAAAAGAAAAAATTTACAAGAAGCCAGAAAGAGACAATTCAGATATCAAGGAGAACCAATCAGGGTCACACAGGATCTGGCAGCCACCACACTAAAAGACCTCAAGGCTTGGAATATGATATTAAGAAAGGCAAGAGAACTGGGTTTACAACCAAGGATCACGTGCCCATTAAAACTGACTATAGGGGCAGCTGGGTAGCTCAGTGGAGTGAGAGTCAGGCCTAGAGACAGGAGGTCCTAGGTTCAAACCCGGCCTCAGCCACTTCCCAGATGTGTGACCCTGGGCAAATCACTTGTCCCCCATTGCCCACCCTTACCAATCTTCCACCTATGGGATAATACACCAAAAAGTACAAGGGTTTAAAAAAATTAAATTAAAAAAAACTGACTATATTCTTCCAGGGGAAAGTGTGAGCATTCAACAAGATAGAAAATTTCCAAGCATTTGCACAGAAAAGACCAGGACTAAATGGAAAGTTCGATATCCAACCACAAAAATCAAGAGAAACATGAAAAAGTAAATAAGAAATAGAAGGGAAAGTAAGAAAACTCATATTTTTTAAATTTGCCTCTTTAAGGGCTTCAATAAGATCTAATTATTGATACTCCTATGTGGGGAAATGTTATGTATAATTCTCTGTAGTGAACTCTGTTCACCATTATAGCATTCACTATTATAATAATTAGAAGAATTATTCATAGGGAGAGGTTGGAATACGAAATGGTCTAAGATGATATGGGTGGGAGGGAAAGAGAGGGGTGAATAGTAGATGACACCAAGAGAATCTTGAAGGAATAAGAAAAATAGGATATTCTATTACATACAAAGAGGGCATGGGAAGGGGAAGGGATGAATACTATTATAAGAAGGAGAGGAAGAGAGCATTAAGAGGTAATATTTAAACCTTACTCTCAGTGTAATTAACCCTGAGAGGGAAGAGTAGTTATATCCATTGGGATATAAAACTCTATCTAACCCTACTGAGAAAGTCAGAAGGGATAAACCAAGGGGAGCAGGGGAGTGGGGAGGTCCAAAAAGGGAGGGGAGAAGAAGAGGAAGGGAATTCATTGGGCCTTAAAAATAAAAAGAGGGGAATAATAAGTGTAAAATAAGGGTAAAAAGGGAAGTAAATCAAGGGAGGGAACAAGGGTTACTGGCTTAAAGCAAACCACTGGTTTAAAAAGAAATAGTGTAAGAAGAAGGGATAGAATTAGGGGAGAATACCAAAATGTCGGCGAATACACAACTGATAATTATAAATCTGAATGTGAATGGGATGAACTCACCCATTAAACAGAAGCAAATAGCAGAGTGGATTAGAAACCAAACTCCTAACATATGTTGTCTACAAGAAACACATATGAGGCGGGTGGACATATACGAATTTAAAATAAAGGGCTTCAGCAAAATCTTTTGGGCTTCAAATGAGGAAAAAGAAGGCAGGAGTGGCGATCATGATAAAGCCAAAGTAAAAATAGATATGATTAAAAAAGACAGGGAAGGTCATTACATCCTGATTAAAGGCAGTATAAACAATGAGGAAATAACACTGCTCAATATGTATGCACCAAGTGGCATAGCACCCAAATTCATAAAGGAGAAACTGGCAGAGCTCAAGAAGGAAATAGATAGTAAAACCATACTAGTGGGAGATCTAAATATTCCTCTTTCAGATCTAGATAAATCAAACCGAAAAATAAATAAGAAAGAGGTAAGAGAGGTGAATGAAGTCCTAGAAAAATTAGATCTAATTGATATGTGGAGGAAAATAAATAGGGACAAAAAGGAATACCCCTTCTTTTTAGCTGCACATGGTACATTCACAAAGATTGACCATGTAATAGGGCATAAAAACACTGCAAACAAATGCAAAAGAGCAGAAATAATAAATGTAACTTTCTCAGATCATAATGCAATAAAAATAATAATTAGTAAGGGCACCTGGACAGGCAAATCAAAAACTAATTGTAAATTAAATAATATGATTCTCCAAAACCAATTGGTCAAAGAAGAAATCATAGAAACAATCCACAATTTCATTGAAGAGAATGACAATGATGAGACATCCTACCAAACTCTGTGGGATGCAGCCAACGCAGTACTCAGGGGGAAATTTACATCCTTGAGTGCATATATTAACAAATTAGGGAGGGCAGAGATTAGTGAATTGGGCAAACAACATAAAAAATTAGAAAGGGAGCAAATTAAAAATCCCCAGATGAAAACTAAATTAGAAATACTAAAAATCAAGGGAGAAATTAATAAAATCAAAAGTAAAAGAACTATTGAGTTAATAAATAAGACTAGAAGCTGGTATTTTGAAAAAAACAGATAAAATAGACAAAGTACTGGTCAATCTAATAAAAAAAAGGGAAAGGAGAAAACGAAATGGACAGTCTCAAAGATGAAAAGGGAGACTTCACCTCTAATGAAGGGGAAATTAAGACAGTCATTAAAAACTATTTTGCCCAATCATATGGCAATAAATATTGCAATCTAAGAGATGTGGATGAATATTTACAAAAATATAAATTGCCTAGATTAACAGCAGAAGAAATGGAATACCTAAATAATCCCATATCAGAAATAGAAATTGAACAAGCCATCAAAGAACTCCCTAAGAAAAAATCTCCAGGACCTGATGGATTCACAAGTGAATTCTATCAGACATTCAAAGAACAACTAATCCCAATACTAAACAAATTATTTGATATAATAAGCAAAGAAGGAGTCCTACCAAATTCCTTTTATGATACAAATATGGTAATGATTCCAAAGCCAGGGAGACCAAAAACAGAGAAAGAAAACTACAGACCAATCTCCCTAATGAACATAGATGCAAAAATCCTAAATAGAATACTAGCAAAGAGACTCCAGCAAGTGATCAAGAGGATCATCCACCATGATCAGGTGAGATTTATACCAGGAATGCAAGGATGGTTCAACATTAGGAAAACCATCCACATTATTGACCATATCAACAATCTAACAAACAAAAATCACATGATTATCTCAATAGATGCTGAAAAATCCTTTGGCAAAATACAGCACCCATTCCTATTGAAAACACTGGAAAGTATAGGAATAGAAGGTCCTTTCCTAAAAATAATAAACAGTATATACCTAAAACGATCAACAAGCATCATATGCAATGGGGATAAATTAGAAGCCTTCGTGATAAGATCAGGAGTGAAACAAGGATGCCCATTATCTCCTCTATTATTTAGCATTGTACTAGAAACACTAGCAGTAGCAATTAGAGAAGAAAAAGAAATTGAGGGTATTAAAATAGGCAATGAGGAGACTAAGCTATCACTCTTTGCAGATGATATGATGGTCTACTTAAAAAATCCTAGAGAATCAACTAAGAAGCTTGTAGAAATAATCAACAACTTTAGCAAAGTTGCAGGATACAAAATAAATGCACATAAATCATCAGCATTTCTCTATATTTCCAACACATCACAACAGCAACAGGTAGAAAGAGAAACACCATTTAAAAAACCCTAGACAATATAAAATACTTGGGAATCTTTCTGCCAAAACATACACAGGAGTTATATGAACACAACTATGAAACACTTTCCACACAAATAAAACTAGATCTAAACAATTGGAAAAATATTGATTGCTCATGAGTAGGATGAGCTAACATAATAAAAATGACCATTCTACCCAAATTAATTTACCTATTTAGTGCCAAACCTATCAAACTACCAAAAAACTTTTTCACTGAATAAGGAAAAACTATAACAAAGTTCATTTGGAATAAGAAAAGATCAAGAATATCAAGGGAAATAATGAAAAAAATGTGAAGGAAGGGGGCCTAGCAGTACCAGATATTAAACTATACTATAAAGCAGCAGTTATCAAAACAATATGGTACTGGCTAAGAGATAGAAGGGAGGATCAGTGGAATAGACTTGGGGTAAGTGACATCAGCAAGACAGTGTATGATAAACCCAAAGAGCCCAATTTTTGGGACAAAAATCCACTTTTTGACAAAAACTGTTGGGTAATTTGGAAAACAATATGGGAGAGGTTAGGTTTAGATCAACATCTCACACCATACACCAAGGTAAATTCAGAATGGGTGAACGACTTGAATATAAAGAGGGAAACTATAAATAAGTTAAGTGAACACAGAATAGTATACTTGTTAGATCTGTGGGAAAGGAAAGATTTTAAAACCAAGCAAGAGTTAGAGAAAATTACAAAATGTCATATAAATTTTTTTGATTATATAAAACAAAAAAGCTTTTGTACAAACCAAAACAATGTAGCCAAGATCAGAAGGGAAACTACAAATTGGGAAAAAATCTTTATAACAAAAAACTCTGACAAGGGTCTAATTACTCAAATATACAAGGAGTTAAATCAATTGTATAAAAAATCAAGCCATTCTCCAATTGATAAATGGGCAAAAGACTTGAATAGGCAATTTTCAGGTAAGGAAATCAAAAGTATGACTAAGCACATGAGAAAGTGTTCTAAATCTCTAATAATTAGAGAAATGCAAATCAAAACAACTCTGAGATATCACCTCACATCTAGCAGAATGGCTAAAATGAAAGAAGGGGAGAGTAATGATTGTTGGAGGGGATGTGGAAAAATTGGGACATTAATGCATTGCTGGTGGAGCTGTGAACTGATCCAACCATTCTGGATGGCAATTTGGAATCATGCTCAAAGGGCTATAAAAGAATGCCTGCCCTTTGATCCACCCATACCATTGTTGAGATTGTACCCCAAAGAGATCATAGATAAACAGACTTGCATGAAAATATTTGTAGCCTCGCTTTTTGTGGTGGCAAAAAACTGGACAATGAGGGCATGACCTTCAATTGGGGATTGGCTGAACAAATTGTGGTATATGTTGGTGATAGAATACTACTGTGCTAAAAGGAATAATAAACTGGAGGAATTCCATGTGAATTGGAAAGACCTCCAGGAATTGATGCAGAGTGAAAGGAGCAGAGCCAGAAGAACATTATACACAGAGACTGATATACTGTGGTAAAATAGAATGTAATGTACTTCTGTACTAGCACCAATGCAATGACCCAGGACAATTCTGAGGGATTCATGGAAAAGAATGCTACCCACATCCAGAGGAAGAACAGCAGGAGAGGAAACACAAAAGAAAATCAACTGCTTGAATACATGGGTTGATGAGGACATGATTGGGGATTGAAAGTACCACACCAACACAACTATCAACAATTTGGAAATAGGTCTTGATTAATGACACATGTTAAAACCAGTGGAAATGCATTTCGGCCAGGGGAGGGGGGATGTTGGGGGGTGGAGGGGAAAGTAAGAACATAAATCATGTAACCATGTTAACTTTTCTAAAATATAAATATAAATAAATGTTTAAAATTTTAAAAAAAGAATCATAGGTGTGTGTGTTAAGCATCTCAATTCTCATCTTCTTACTAATAATGTAATCAGTTTAACCCCATTGTTTCTCTTGATTATCTTAAAGTATCTTAAATATCTCTTGCAATATCAGCATTAGGTATTCTTAAGGATTCTAGTTACCATTTTCCCTTATAAGCAATGCAATTGGTTTGATTCCATTGTTTACTTTGACTATTTAAAATATATTAAATACTTTAAGTATTTATTATACCACAGAAATTTTAAGTGTCATAGTTACTACTTTTTGAAGCAAGGAAATAATTAGTTTGATGTCATGTTTCCCATAAGGTTTTTTTTTTCTGTATATCTTTTTGTGCTTTTTTGTGAGTAATATAATCATTTCATTTTCTTTTTAGGTCTGGTCATTTCATCAGGAATATTTGGAATTCCTCTATTTAATTAAATATTCATTTCTTCTCTTTGAGTTTTATGTTCAGTTTTGATTGGAGATGATTTTTTGGTTGTAGGCCTAGATCCTTTGCCTTGCAGAAAAGCATATTCCATCCTTTTTGGTCCTTTAATATAAAATTGCTAAATCTTGTGTAATACTGATTGTGGTAGCACAATACTTGAATTGTTATTTACTGACTTCTTGTAGTATTTTCTCCTTGCTTAGGTAGTTCTAGAATTTTTCTGTAACAGTCCTAAGATTTTTAAATTTGGGATTTCTTTCAGGAGGTGATCAGTGGATTCTTTCAATTTCTATATTCTCCTCTTGTTCAAGAATGTCAGGTTTGTGTTATTTCTGGGAAGATGGCAGCTTAGACAGAGTGAATTATAAAACCTCTGTACATTTACACACCAAGATAGAAAACAATGTGCTTCCAGAAGAAGACTAAATATAATAACAGGACAGAGCAGGGGGAACCCTAATGTAGCAAAAGTAAAGAGGTTCACCAAGAAAAAGGCTTTAATTCTTGACCTGTCAAATCTGAGGGCATAGAAGGGAAATCCCACGATGCCTCCCCACATGCTGTGCTGAGTCTCCAGAGGCCTGGGAAATCTCAGGGCTGGTGGACACACCAGTCTGTAGAGAGGGCCTTGCTGGAACCAGACTTGGGGAGTTAAACACAGGCACTTGAGAGGTGACTAGAGGAGAAAACCAGAGAAACACAGCCAAAACACCTGGAAGATGGTGGCTTAGAGAGAGCCAAACTCCAGACTGCAGACAGCTTGGCTTCCCCATACTGAGATAGAAAACATAGGGCTTCAAGAGGAAAGAAAACCAAATCAAACAGCAGAAATGCAGGGGGACACCACTGCTGGAAAGCTCAGTTCAACAAAAAATCTCCTTGTCCTCCCTCCACTCCTCACCCCCCATTTTTTGGTTGTATGTTTTTCACTCCTCTCAGGTTTTAGCCTCAGGGCAGATTAAGCAGTAAAATTAATCTAATCAATACATGATTAATCCCAACAATTGGACAGACAAGAAGTCTTCAGAGGGCTGAGAAAGTAACTACAAACCTCCATTCCCAGATAGGGGAAGATCTTTCATCAAACATTATTAAATACATCTGCTTAAACTAGCAGAACAAGGAAGGAAAAATATGAGTAAACAACAGAAAAAGAGAAAAGAAATGACAATTGACAGCTTCTTTCAAGGAAGTGAAAGGAGAGTAAATGAAATAGAAATAGAAGAAGAGGAAGTAGTTCCAGTGAACTGGACACAGACTTTGAAAGATCTCAACTTTCAATTCACTCAAGAACTTAAAATTCAATTAAATCAAGAACTTCAGGAACTGAAAAAACATCAAGAGAAGAAAGAGAGGCTGACAAATTGAAAAAGGAAATACATGAACTAAAACAAGAAAATAAAGTCTTAAAATCCAGAATTGGCTAGCTTGAAAATGAATCAAAGAAGGCAAAAGATGATCTACAAAGGAAATCATACCAGAAGGAGAAGGATGACCAAAAAGCAAGGGATGAAATCCAGTCTTTAAAAAACAGAACTCAACAACTAGAAGCAAATGACTTCACAAGGCAGCAAGACTATATTAAACAAAATAAATTTGAGGAGAATATGAAACACCTCATTGATTCAACAAAAGATCTGGAGAACAGAGCTAGAAGAGACAAATTAAGAATTATTGATTCAACAGAACATCATAATAAAAGGAAAAGTTTAGATAGCATCTTACAAGAAATTATTAGAGAAAATTGCCCTGAAGTTCTTGAACAAGAGGGGAAAGTAGAAATTGAAAGAATCCACAGATTACCTCCTACATTTAATCCACAACTGATAACTTCCAAGAATATTATAGCCAAATTCAAAAACTACCAGACCAAGGAAAAAATATTACAAGCTGCTAAAAAGAAGTCATTCAGATATCAGGGAACCACAGTTAGGATAACACAGGATCTGGCTGCATCTACACTGAAGGTCAAGAAGGCATGGAACATAATATTCTGGAAAGCAAGAGAACTGGGTCTACAACCAAGAATCAACTATCCAGCAAAACTAACTATATTATTTCAGGGGAAAGTATGGCCATTCAATAAAGTCGAGGACTTCCAAACATTCATCAAGAAAAAAACAAGACTTAAACAGAGAGTTTGCTGCCCAAACCCAGAACTCAAGAGAATCAACATAAGGTAATTAAGAGAATGAGAGGAGGAGGAAAAATTATTTTCTTTAAGGACACAACAAGTTCAATAAATTTGTATCCCAAGAAGAAAAGAAGATATTGGCAAATATTAAAAATTGTTATTACCTACAGGGTAACTAGAAGTTTACATAGAGGGAACAGGGAAAAACTGTATAGGATGAAATGCCAAATTATATATATACAAAACTACATGGGGAAGAAGGTAATAATAAGAAAAATAGGAAAACAAAAATAAATAAATTTATATTCTATAAAGAAGCACATGGGACCAACAGGAAAAATAACAATACACTGTAAGGGTAAAGAGGTTAGAGAGTGGAAATATTCAATACTTAAATGCATTGAAATCAACTTGAGAGAAGAACAATCAAATCCATTGGGGCAGAGAATTGATTCACGCCCTATAGAGAAGTAGAAGGGTAACAAAAGGACTGGTGAGGAGGGAAGCAATACTAGGGAGGGAGAGGGATTTGGAGGAGAGCTACATAGCTTTAAAGAACAATAAGAGGCAAATAAGAAGGGAGTGGGGAGAAAGGGAAATCAAACAAGGGAGGGGTCTATAGGAACTGATTAAAAACAAAATACTGGTATAGAAGGAAACAGTGAAAGAAGAAAGGACAAGACTAGGAGAGAGAATCAAGATGTCTGGGAAAGCACAGTTGATAATTATAACACTGAATGTGAATGGGGAGAACTTGCCCATAAAATGGAAGCAAATAGCAGAGTGGATTAGAAACCAAAAGCCTACCATATGTTTTCTACAATAAATACACATGAGACAGACAGACTTATATAGAGTTAAAATGAGAGCATGGAGCAAAACCTATTGGGCTTCAAAATAGAAATAAAAAAGCTAGGGGCTTCTATCTTGATCTCTGACAGAGCCAAAGTAAAAATAGATAAGGTTAAAAGAGATAGGGAAGGTAACTATATCCTAATAAAAGCAGTATAAACAATGAAGAAATATCAGTACTCAACATGTATACACCAAACTATATAGCTTCTAGATTAGTAAAGGAGAAGCTAGTGGAGCTGAAGGATGAAATAGATAGCAAAACCATTCTAGTGGGGGACCTCAATCTTCCCCTATCAGATCTAGATAAATCAAACCAAAACATAAATAAGAAAGAGATAAGAGGTGAATGAAACTGTAGAAAAATTAGAGTTAGTAGATATATGGAGAAAAATAAATAGGGACAAAAAGGAATACACCTTCTTTTCAGTAGCACATGGAACATTCACAAAGATAGACTATGTAATAGGGCATAGAAACATGGCAAACAAATGCAAAAAAGCATAAATAATCTTCTCAGATCATAGTGCAATAAAAGTAGTTATTAGTAAGAATACATGGAGAGGCAAACCAAAAACTAATTAGAAATGAAATAATATGATTCTCCAAAATAATCAACATCTCACACCCTACAACAAGATAAATTCAGAATGGGTGAAAGACTTGATTATAAATAAGGAAACTGTAAGTAAATTAAGTGAACACAGAATAGTATACTTGTCAGATCTCTGGGAAAGGAAAGATTTTAAAACGAAGCAAGAGTTAGAGAAAATTACAAAATGTAAAATAAATAATTTTGTTTATATTAAATTAAAAAGTTTTTGTACAAACCAAAACAATGTAATGAAAATCAGAAGTGAAACAACAAATTGGGAAAAATCTTTATAACAAAAAATTCTGACAGAGGTCTAATTATTCAAATATAAGGAACTAAATCAATTGTATAAAAAAAGGGCATTCCCCAATTGATAAATGTGCAAGGGCAATGAATAGGCAATTTTCAGATAAAGAAATCAAAAGTATCAATAATCACATGAGAAAGTCTTCTAAATCTCTAATAATTAGAGAAATGCAAATCAAAACAACTCTGAGGTATCACCTCACACCTAACAGTTTGGCTAAAATGACAATAGGAGAGAGTAATGAATGTTGGAGGGGATGTGGCAAAATTAGGACATTAATGCACTGCAGGTGGAGTTGTGAACTGATCAAACCATTCTGGATGGCTATTTGGAATTATGCCCAAAGAGAGATAAAGGAATGCCTGCCCTTTGATCTAGCCATACCATTGCTGGGTTTGTACCCCAAGGAGATCATAGATGAAAAGACTTGTACAAAAATATTCATAGCCACGATTTTTGTGGTGGCAAAAATAGTGGAAAAGGAGACTATGCCCTTCAATTGTGGTATATGGTATATGGAATACTATTGTGCTCAAAGAAATAATAAACTGGAGGAATTCCATGTGAACTGGAAAAAAACCTCCAGGAATTGATGCAGAGTGGAAGGAGAAGAGCAAGAAGAACATTGTACACAGAGACTGATACACTGTGGTAAAATCAATTGTAATCGACTTCTCTACTAGCAGCAGTGTAATGACCCAGGACAATTTTGAGGGATTTATGGGGAAAACAAAGCTATCCACATTCAGAGGAAAAACTACAGGAGTGGAAACACAGAAGAAAAACAACTGCTTGAACATTTGGGTTGATGAGGACATGATTGGGGATGTAGACCTGAAATGACCACACCAGTGCAACTATCAATAATATGTAAATAAGTCTTGATTGATGACACATGTTAAAACCAGTGGAAATGGGATTTAGCTATGAGGGAGGGAATGAAGAGCAAAGTAAAAACATGAATCATGTAACCATGGAAAATTTTTCTAAAAATAAAAAAAATGAATTAAAAAATAAAATAAAAAAAGTGTCAGGATAACTTTCCCTCATGACTTCTTTCAATATGGTATCCAGGTTCTTTTTTTTTTTAAACCCTTGTACTTTGGTGTATTTTTCTCATAGGTGGAAGATTGGTAAGGGTGGGCAATGGGGGTCAAGTGACTTGCCCAGGGTCATACAGCTGGGAAGTGGCTGAGGCCAGGTTTGAACTTAGGACTTCCTGTCTCTAGGCCTGACTCTCACTCCACTGAGCTACCCAGCTGCCCCCCAGGTTCTTTTTTGATCATGGCTTTCAGTTGTAAGAAATTAAATTTAGGTTTTATGTTAAATATGAAAGTTCTAAAGTAATATTGTGGTTGCCAATTTAAATATATTATAACTTAAGTCAAAATGACTTTTAGTAGATTTATTTACAAAGAGGTAGAAAGAGTGAAAATGTTTTAACAAGCCTACTAGTCCTTCTCTGTTGAAGTGAGGCTCAGCCCTGTAGGGGCTTTCCCATGTTTGGTGGTGACTTCAGCTAGAGTTCCATCAATGCAACCTCCTCCAAAGCCAAGACAGGAATCTCAGAAACCAATCTCTCCAGAAGCCAGGAAAGAAAGGCCAACTACTCGCCCACCCAAGACAAATTCTAAAGAAGAAGACAGAAGGCCAATTCCCAAGGCAAAGACCTCCAACACCGAAGTCCAAAGAAGATCTAGGAGCAGTCCTATAAGAAGCAGTCCAAGAGCCCAAATCTAAGCTCCAAGGTTGAAGGTTCCCTGGACAAGAAGTTCAGGACTTTTTATAGGCCTTTTTCCATGTCCCTTCCTGTCCCTTCCTCCACTTTATGGGAACCAATTGCAGTCTTTCTATTTGCCTAGGGCTGCCCAGGGGTGTTCTGAAAACCTTAAAGATATAGTACAAAAACATAAATGCATCTATTTTCATTATAAAATACTTAAGTAGTTTAGTTAGTATTCATTTAATAACCACCATGTGTCTTGTAACAAATTATTATTGGGGTAAAAATGAAATATATGGCAGTCCCTTTCTCTGAAGATTAAAAAATCTCTTTTGAATGTTAGAACTTTAATGCAATAAAAAGACGTCTATAAAAAGTTAATATTATGTCAAAAATGTGAATTAAGTGTTATAATGAATGCAAAATAAGCAGATAGAGATCAATTCCATTTAATACAAACATATCAATCATCATTTGCCATCTTAGCCATGTGTTAGATACAAACAGAGATACATAGCTAAATAAGACACATTGTCCTGCCATCAAATAGATTGTAATCAAATAGCAGAAAAAGGCACAGATACAAGGAAGAACGGGATCAATACTATGGTATAATAAAACACTATAGTAGATGATATATCCTTTGCAGGCAGGTATTGGTTTAATTTTTATATCCCTTGTCTAGCTCAAGTATCATAACAGCTCTTGGTACCTGGAATTGATGACAAGTCTAATATTATTTTTTAAAAATTGAAGAGAATATAATTAGTAACAATAGCTAGAATTATTATCTGTATCACTGGCAAAGTGCTTTACATATGTTTTGTCATTTGTTTCTCACAACTCTCAAATGTATATGCTATTATTATCTCCATTAAAAAAAAAAAAGAAACTGCAGCACAAAGAAGACTTATTCAGAGTCATATAATTAAAGTGTCTCAGGCAGGATTGGAACTCAAGTCCAGGAACAAAATCCAAGACTCCATATATCTTGTGCCTCCAATCTGCCATTTATAAGATACTCTATGAATTCTTGAAGTGGGGAGGGGCATGATATGATTTTTTTAAATGGTGTATAAAACCACCTAGAAGAGTGAAAAAAGTGTTGGACTAGGAGGAAAGGAAGTGACACCAGATTTTGAATATTTGATGGTACTCAGCAAGTTCTTTGTCCTATCCAAGACTTAGTTTTCTCATATGCAAAATTAGTAGTTTGAACTAAAAAATCCCAAGAGTCAAGTAGATGGCAAAGCGGATAGTGTGCTGGACCTAGAGTCAGGAAGATTCCTCTTCCTGTATTAAAACCTGACTTAGGACAGTTACTAGTTGTGAGACCCTTAGCAAGTCACTTAACCCTTTGTTTCAGTTTCCTTAATCATAAAATGAACTCGAGAAGGAAATCTTCTCAGTATCTTTGCCAAGAAAACTCTAAGTGGGTTTACAACATCATGTATGAATGAAAAATGACTGAGCAACAACAGGGTCATTTCCAGCTTTAATTTCATTATCTTATGAAGTCCCAAAATAATGTGTATGTGGAATTAGAAATTAGTTTTAAAATCCAAGAGACATTTTAGAGAAAGGATAAAAAACTAGATCTAGGAAGGAGAAAGAAAAATGATTCAAAGAATGATGCCAAGAGCGTGAGCATTGGGAATAGAAATCATAATGGTAATTGTGAGTACCATTTACATATAGTTACTAATTTAATAACCTCAGTTTTGGTGATATGGAAATTAGTTTGTAAGTTTTTATCTTTGTTTTGAACATTTGAAATTATTTAGTTTATTATCTAGGCTAGTAAAAACTCCACCATTTAGTCAGCAAGAATTGTATGGTATATTCCTATTGCTATGAGAACTTTAATTTTTTATATACCTAACATTTTATTTTCAACTTATCAATTTTAGTATCCCATTAATGCTAGTGATATTTTTTCCATTTATTTTTAAAAGAACCCTTCATTTTCAGGTGATCCATTCATCATGTAATTCAGCAAGAAATAAAATTACAGACATGGTCACATTTCTGTTCTGTTGAGGAAAGATTTCCTGCTAAATCAGATCTGCTGACATTCCCTTTATTAATGAGGAATCACTAGCAGAAGCATTGGATCTTTTCCTGTATCTGATTTATCTGTAAATATTTCTTCACTAAAGTCATAATTCTGAGGTACCTACAGTTTTATTTCTCATCTCAGCAAAGCCAAATTCAAGATGTTTAATAAAAAGTAAATATGGTCAATTCCTAAGTAGCCTTGCCAAAGTAAGAAGATCAATAACATGAATAATCCAAAATAGTATCTACTCCTAAAGTTGATATTCATTTTTCGAGGAGTCTATTTTTGTTCTTTTTTGGAGGGAGGCCCATACATGGATGATTACCTCTTTTCATTAATTAAATGATATTGATTATGAAATTTGTGATAATATGTTTGAAGATATGATAAAATTTTATTTTGAATTGCTGAAAATTGTTTAAAAATATTGAAAATATAAATTCTTAAAACAAATCCTAGGAACATATAAAAATTGAGAAAAAATTAGTACTTGAGAAAACAATTTGTTTTCAGTTTCTAAGAAGTCAGCTAGTGTTGTGCTAATTAACAACACTCTTATCAGTCCATAGAAGCTCATCTCAAAATATTTTTCTAGATCATAGAAGAAATGATAGAATAGCAGAATCATAAAATTTTATAATTTTAGAGAGAGAAGGCATCTTGGTATGCTGATCCTGAAAAATAAAAATTCCCCCTCATCACTTGGCTAGATATTCATCTACATTATTGCTTAAGACTTCCAATAAGGCAGAACATTTTCCCTCACAAAAAATATCCTATTTTGGATAACTCTAATTATTATAAGGTTTGTGTTTTTGTTTTCCTGACAAGAAGATTAAATTTGTCTCTTTGTGCCACCCACATCTTTTAGTTCTGATTTTAGATTTAAAAAGGAATGTTTACTGTGACAACCAGCTTAATATCCTTAGTTACTTCACTGATAATCAGTTTGCATTAACATTAGACTCTTTTAATTCAAAATGATCCTCTTTGAGCATTTTTCAGTTTATTAATATTCTTCCTATATTGTGAATCTTGGAATTAAAGAATAAACATCAGATGAATGCTGGACAGGCCAGAATATAATAGGATCATCACTTCTTTACTATTAAAAGTTATGACTGTCAGTGTATCCCACATTCAATTTTTGTTTTCAATTTATGTTATTGACTCATATTGAGATCAGTCCACTAAAACTCTCAGTTTTGTTTTGTTTGTTTGTTTGTTTGTTTTCTGGCCATTGTGATACTATTCCTTCTGTTCAGGTTTCTCAAGTATTTATGAAGATATTGTTGTTTGTTGTTGTTCAAACCCAAGTGTAACATATATATTTTTTCTATTAAATTTCATCGTATCATATTTAGCCTACTCTGTCAAGGTCTTTCTCTACCCTAACTTTCAACCAATGCATTTCCTGTTTCTCTTAATATTTCAAATCTGCAAATTTGATATGAATGCTACATACTCTTTTATCCAAGCTACTGATATAAATGTTAATAGTATAAGGACAAGAGCAGATACCCAAAGAATTCCACTGACTATCTCCTTCTAATCTGGTATCAAACCACCAAAGCATTACTCTTTGCTATGGGGGTCATTCAACTCATCCTGAGTTCACTTGATTGTACTATGAACTTATATCATTTTTTAAAAAACAAAAACAGCATGAGATACTTGATAAAACACTACTAAAATCCTTATTCTTTACTTATTTCCTATTTCATTAGTGTTGTTTTATTCTAATGTAATTTACATTTCACAATCTTAAAGTAATTGGATTTTACTAAACTCAAATTCCCTCTCAATATTAGATATGGTTTTGTCAAGGGATGCTCTTAGAAAAACTAAATATTTAAAATATAACATATTTTAGATTAAAATCATGGTCATTAATTTTTTCTTTCATTCTCAGTAAGGCACTGAGAGCAATGATATCTGATTTCTTTTCCCTATAATGAAAGAAGAAGATTCATTGTGACTAATGTCTAAAAGTAAGATTATCTTCCTTCCAGCAATGTTACTTTTCTCTGCCAGTGCAATGAGGGAAGTTGTCAAGAAGGTCTGTGTTTCAGTGGAGAAGGAATCTTTAACTGAAAGTACAGATGCTAACACATGTTCACCTCTGAAAACTTCAATACCTAGTCAGTACCTGTGGATAATGAAAGCCACAAATAATCTAGTTAAGTTGACAGGTTTTTTTTTGTTTTTCCTTTCAATTTGCCTACATATCATACTTCTTATCCCTTCTGTCATGCCTGTGGCACCCATAAGACCGTTCTCTCAGCAAACTTTCACCAGACCCTTATATAGACATTAGCTGATCAGTTTCATGTAATAATATGAATGATAAAATTAGCATTTATATGGTGCTTTAAATGTAAGAAAGAAGTTCAATAATATCTAATTTTTCTGAAGAGTAATTACTTTCTAATAGGAAACACATTTTTAAAAAGCTTTTTAATATTATAAGAATTATGTAATAAAATTGCAGGTAAGAGTAACCTGAAAGGATATGTGAAAAGCTTTCTATTGCATAAGGACTACTGGAAAAATCAAAAGAAAGCAGACTAGAGAGGGAGGAGAAAGTTTAATATAGTATCATATATATAATCAATATAAATTTCTTTCTATAGAATAGAAATAGATATCTCCATAATTGACATAACTAGATGATATACATGTATCTATATTTCTACATATAGATTTATATACCTACCTCAAAAGAAAGAAAATACAGTAGTATCTTTTACAGTTATGGCTAGAATAAAAAACACTTAATAAAACAACTTTTTAAACAGGTGATTATAATAGATGAAATTAGATGATGATTCCATGAAATTCAGAAACTCTTGGAAAAATCAAATCAAAGTTTCACATTTTTTTCTTTGAGGAAATAGATACATGTAAAGTTTTACAGTAAAGGATCTAATAGCCAAGATATAAAGGGAAAGGCCCAAAATAGTAAATTTCCTCTTTTTTTTTTTTTGCTATTAAAACATAACACTTAAAAACCCCAACATAACACTTCAATTATTATCATAGAATACAAAAATACTTTTCAACAACAAAACAACAATAAATTTTGACTAAATTATTTTTACTTCTTGACTCCTTTGTAGGGTATAAATCCCAATCAGTAAAAGACAGAAAAAAAGATTTGAGAATGATATATCTGTTTCAAATACTCTTATGAAAGAAGGATTAGGTGAATTCCATGTTAAGATGGCCCCAGAGTAGAAGCAAGGCTCTTCCTCTCCTCTCCACCAACCAATATAAAGTGCCTCTGAAGGACAAAACCAAAATCAGATGAGCAAAGGGGCACCACTGTAAGGCTCAGCATTAGAGGTAGCCAAAGATTGGGCATTCCCACATTAAAAGGGGCATAATCACTTCCACCAAAGGAAGAACACATCACCCATCCCCTACTTCACCTATGGTGCCAGAGTCAGAGCAAGTTTGGGGCAACCGGGTTGCCCTAAGAACAGCGAGACTTTGGACTCCAGAAGGCTAAGGAAATGTCGAGATAAGGCATGAAGATTCAACAGACACAACAGAGACTCAAAAAATAACCTCAGGGCAAAAACCACTCTGAAGCTTGATACAAAGACATGCCTACCCTCCTCACTCAGACCTCTGCAGGGCAAACTCTAGGTTCTTAGGGACTGGCTGAGGACACCACAGAATTACCCAGCATCAGAGTCTTAGGATCCCAGAAAGCTGAGGGATGTGGAGCTTGGGTGCAGAGACAATGCAGGGCCACACCCCATGGAGACTCAAAAAATAGCCTCAGGGCAAAAACCTTTTTGGAGCTCAATAAAAAGTTTGCCCACCTTCTTCACTTAGACATAGGACCAGGAAGGAACAAAGCAATGGCCACCAATAATGAAGAACTAAAATCTACAACTGCAAAAAAAAAAATAAGAAAACCTTAACACTAGATAATTTTATGAAGAAAAACTCCAGTCTAAGGAGGAGACAGCAGAAAATGACAAACAAGTAAACACATACAAAATTTCAAAAAAAAAATGGAAATTAGTCACCAGTTCTTCAGGAGCTCAGATTTGAGATTATGAGAAAGATAGAAGAAAGTGGGAATAGAAGTGTGAAATAGTTAAAAAAGAAAATAACAGTTTAAAAGACAAATCTCCTACTTAGAAAAAGAAGCCCAGAAATCAAATGAAATGAAAAGCAAGTTGAAGACCAGAAATGACCTGCCAGAAGCCATGAAAAGCAGGATTGATCAAACTGAAAAGGAAAATTAAAAGATCTTAGCTGAAAATCAGTCTTTTAAAATTAGAATTGAAAAAGTAGAAGCCAATGATCTCACAAGACAGCTAGAATTAATAAACCAAAGTCAAAAGAATGACAGATTAGAAGGAAACATGAAATAACTCACTGAGAAGATGGTTGACTTGAAAAACAGGTCTAGGAAAAACAATTTGATAATCATAGGCCTACCTGAAAACCTGGAAATACACAGAAATCTTGACATCGTTCTACTAGAAATTATCTAAGAAACATGCCCTGATGTTCCTCAACAAGAGGGCAAATGGACATTTGAAGAGTCCATAGATCACCTTCTACATTAAATCCTCAAAACTCAACATTGTAGTAGAAACACTAGCAGTAGCAATTAGAGAAGAGAAAGAAATTGAAGGTATCAAAATAGGCAATGAGGAGACTAAATTCCCACTCTTTGCAGATGATATGATGATCTATTTTAAAAAATCCTAGAGAATCAACTAAAAAGCAAATAGAAATAATCAACAACTTTAGCAAAGTTGCAGGATACAAAATAAATGCACATAAATCATCAGCATTTCCACATATTTCCAACATATCATAATAGCTAGAGTTAGAAAGAGAAACACCATTTAAAAATCACCCAAGACAATATAAAATATTTAGGATTCTATCTACCAAAACAAACACAGGAATTATACCAACACAACTACAAAACACTTTCCAAACAATGAAAACTAGATCTAAATAATTGGAATAACATTGATTGCTCATGGGCAGGATGAGCTAACATTATAAAAATGACCATTCTACCAAAATTAATTTACTTATTTAGTACCATATCTATCAAACTACCAAAAAACTTCTTTACTGAATTAGGAAAAAAAATATAACAAAGTTCATTTGGAAGAACAAAAGATCAAGAATATCAAGGGAAATAATGAAAAAAAATGTAAAGGAAGGTGGCCTAGCAGTACCAGATATTAAACTATACTATAAAGAATCAGTCATCAAAACAATATGGCACTGACTAAGAGACAGAAGGGAGGATCAGTGGAATAGACTTGGAGTAAGTGATGTCAGCAAGACTGTGTATGATAAAGACAAAGAGCCCAACTTTTGGGACAAAAATCCACTATTTGACAAAAACTGCTGGGAAAATTGGAAAACAATATGGGAGAGATTAGGTTTAGATCAACGTCTCATACCCTACACCAAGATAAATTCAGAATGGGTGAATGACTTAAATATAAAGAAGGAAATTGTAAGTAAATTAAGTGAACACAGAATAATATAGTTTTCCAATCTCTGGGAAAGGAAAGATTTTAAAACCAAGCAAGAGTTATAAAAAATTACGAAATGTAAAATAAATAACTTTGATTATATTAAATAAAAAAGTTTTTGTACTAACAAAAACAATGCAACCAAAATCAGAAGTGAAACAACAAACTGGGAAAAAATTCTTTATAACAAAAAACTCTGACAGAGGTCTGATTACTCAACTATATAAGAAGCTAAATCAGTTGTATAAAAAATGAAGCCATTCCCCATTTGATAAATGGGCAAGGGTAATGAATAGGCAATTTTCAGATAAAGAAATCAAAAGTATCAATAAGCACATGAGAAAGTGTTCTAAATTCTAATAATTAGAGAAATGAAAATCAAAAAACTCTGAGGTATCACCTCACACCTAGCAGATTGGCTAAAATGACAATAGGGGAGAGTAATGAATGTTGTAGGGGATGTGGCAAAATTGGGACATTAATGCACTGCTGGTGGAATTGTAAACTAATCCAACCATTCTGGATGTCAATTTGGAATTATGCCCAAAGAGTGATAAAATAATGACTGCTCTTTGATCCAGCCATACCATTGCTGGGTTTGTACCCCAAAGAGATCATAGATAAAAAGACTTGTTAAAAAATATTTATAGCCATGTTTTTTGTGGTGGCAAAAACTGGAAAACGAGCGTATTTTCTTCTTTTGGGGAATGGCTGAAAAAAATTGTGGTATATGCTTGTGATGGAATACTATTGTGCTCAAAGGAATAATAAAGTGGAGGAATTCCATGTGAACTTGAAAGACCTCCTGGAATTGATGCAGAGTGAAAGGAGAAGAGCCAGAAGTATATTGTACACAGAGACTGATACACTGTGGTAAAATCAAATGTAATGGACTTCTGTTCTAGCAGCAATGCAATGACCCAGGACAATCCTGAGGGACTTATGGAAAAGAACTCTACCTACATTCAGAGAAAGAAATACATGAGTGGAAACACAAAAGAAAAAAAACTGCTTCAACACATGGGTTTATGCAGACATGATTGGGGATGTAGACCCAAAATGACCACACCAATGCAACTTTCAACAATGTGAAAATAGGTCTTGATAGATGACACATTTTAAAACTAGTGGAAATGTGCGTCAGCTGGTGGGCAGTATTTGGGGGGGGGTAGTAAAGGGGAAAATAAGAACATGGATCATGTAACCATAGCAAATTTTTAAAAAAAAATTAAAAAGTTAAAAAAAGGACAACCCCTAGGAATGTAGTTGCTAAGTTCAAGAGCTTCCAAGCTAAGGAGAAAATATTAGAAGATGGTAGAAAGAGTCAATTCAGATATCAAAGATCACTAATCAGGTGGGAAGTGTCTGAGGCCAGATTTGAACCTAGGATTTCCTGTCTCTAGGCCTGACTCAATTCACTGAGCTACTCAGCTGCCACCAGGGGGGAGGGAATTTAATAGTATCTAAAGTAAAATAAGAGGGAACAAAAAGGGAAGAGGTGGAAAGGGAAGTAAAACAAAGATGGGATTAGGGGTACTAATTTAAAGCAAAACACTAGTGTAGAGTACACACACACACACACACACACAATGCAATAAAGATACTTTTTAGTAAGGGTACATGGAGAGGCAAATCAAAAACTAATTGGAAATTAAATAATATGATTTCCAAAATCGGTAGGTTAAAGAACAAATCATAGAAACAATCAATAGATGAGAATGTCAATAATTAGACATCCTATCAAAATCTATATAATGCAGCCAAAGCAGTACATAGGTGGAAATTTATATCCTTCACTGCATATATTAACAAACAAGGGAGGGCAGAGATTAATGAATTAGGCATGCAACTTAAAAAAAAAACTAGAATGAGAACAAATTTAAAATCCCCTTATAAAAGCTAAATTAGAAATTCTACAAATTGGAGAATTAATAAAATTGAAAGTGAAAGAACTATTGAATTAATAAATAAGACTAGAAGCTGGTACTTTGAAAAGACAAATAAAAATAGATAAAATATTGGTTAATTTAATTAAAAAAGGGAAGAAAACCAAATTAACAGCAAAAAAATGAAAAGGGAGACCTCACCCCTAATGAAGAGGAAATTAAGGCAATCATTAAAAACTATTTTGCTGAATTATATGGCAATAAATATGGCAATCTAGGTGATATGGATGAATATTTACAAAAATATAAATTGCCTTGATTAACAGAAGAATCAATATATTACTTAAATGATCCCATGTCAGAAAAAGATATTTAACAAGCCTTCCAAGAACTCCCTAAGAAAAAATCCCCAGAACCAGATGGATTCACAAATGAATTCTGTAAAACATTCAAAGAACAACTAATCCCAATCTATAAAAACTATTTGACATAATAAGCAAAGACAGATTTCTACCAAATTCCTTTTATGACACAAATATGGAACTGATTCCAAAGCTAGGTAGATCAAAATCAGAGAAAGAAAACTACAGTCCAATCTCCTTAATGAATAGGGAAGCAAAAATCTTTAATAGAATACTAGCAAAAACCCTCCAGGAAGTGATCACAAGGGTTATTCACTATAATCAGCTGGCATTTATACCAGGAATGCAAGGATGGTTCAGTATTAGGAAAACCATCCACATAATTGACCATATTAATAACCAAACAACAGAAATCACATGATTATCTCAATAGATGCTGGAAAAGTCTTTGACAAAATACAAAACCCATTCCTATTGAAAACACTAGAAAGTATAGGAATAGAAGGACCTTTCCTATAAATAATAAACAGTATATATTTAAAACCATCAGCAAGCCTCATCTGCAATAGGATAAATTAGAAGCTTTCCCAATAAGATAAGAGTGAAACAAGGATGCCTATTATCACCTCTATTATTTAACATGTAACTACCTAGCAGAAGTGATTAGAGAAAAAAAAGAAATTGAAGGTATTAAAATAGGCAATAAGGAGACCAAACTTTTACTCTTTTTAGATCATATTATGGTCTACTGAAAGAATCTTATAGAATCAACCAAAAAGTTAGTGAAAATAATCAACAACTTTAGCTAAGGTGCAAATCATCAGCATTTCTATATATTTCCAACACATGCCAGCAGCAAGAGGTAGAAAGATAAATTCCATTTAAAATCACTCTAGACAATATAAAATACTTTGGAATCTATTTCCAAAGACAAACACAGGAATTATATGAACACAACTACAAAATACTTTCCACAAAATTAAAACTAGATCTAAATAATTGGAAAAACATTAATTGCTTATGGGTATGACACAGTAACACAATAAAAATGACAATCCAAACTAATTTACTTATTTAGTGCCCTACCTATCAAACTACCAAGAAACTTTTTTATTGAATTAGAAAGAACAATTACAAAGTTCTTTTGGTAGCACAAGAGATAAAAAATATCAAGGGAAATAATGGAAAAAATGTGAAAGAAGGTAGCCTAGTAGTACCAGATCTTAAAGAAAAACTGTACTATAAAACAGTGGTCATCAAAACAATATGGTACTGGCTAAGAGACAGAAGGGAGTATCAATGGAATAGACTTTGAGTTAACTGACTTTAGTAAGACAGTGTATGATAAACCTAAAGAGCTGAGCTTTTGGGACAAAAATCCACCATTTGATGAAAACTGATGGGAAAATTGGAAAACGGTATGGGAGAGATTAGGTTTTGTAACATGCCTGATCTTAAGTGGGGTGAAACTTCCTTGCACGATTCCACAGTACCCCCCAGAACTCTAGGAGAGGGGGCAGTTGGGGCAGTTACAAATGTGAATATAAAAGCCAGGACACCCAGCTTGCAAAACACACTCTTTGGGAATGAGGGTGGCTGGGAAAAGGGAAGGATTGCTTCTCTTTTTGTTAGCTCATCTCTGACCTCAAGGAGCAGGGTATTACTTTGCTGTTTACTCTATTCAGACTAAACTTGGCTGTGTGCACTGGGAAAACACCTTATGTGCAGTATCTCAGCTAATCTCTAATCAAAATAGATCTACAATCAAGATGACCTTCACCATCTCATCTTAAACTTGATAACATTAGATTAAGAGAAAGTCACTTTGTGAGGAGTTAAAAGTATTAGTTATTCAAAGGTATTCCCCTCTGTGGTTTGCTATATCTAACAAGTTTCCTGAAGATAATAGGTAGCTTTCCTTACCCTCAGTCCTAGAATTTACCCTCCTTTCCCTGTTTTCCTGAAATTAATAAATCCCTTCCCTTGTTAAGTTTGTGAGTCAGTATGAAGTTATATTTTAAGCCTTACCAACCAATCTCATACATTACCTAGGCAAAATTATCCAGGCAAACACTGAACACAGCTGTTATCCAGAGGGCAAGACTGTTATATTGAAGAAATCTGGAATATTTATCTACCTTAGGTTTTGGGGAATAATCTTCTAATAGTGGAAGTTGCTAATCTCAGTTGGATTATTTCTTATCTGTCTACCAATTTAGCCCTGGGATAGCCAGGTCAAAATAGCCTCCATTTTTTGATCTAAGAGGGGTTTCTGTTACAACTGTTATTCAAGGCTGTAACTGCCTCAGGAGGTGGAGGAGAAAGAATTCTATTCACTCACACCCCTCCCCCTGCTAGTATAGCCAGCTTCATCCTTTGCACTGACTCCATTACCAACCATTGCCAATCTGACCCATCCTTACAATTTAGATCAACATCTCACACAGTACGCCAAGATAAATTGAAAATGGGTGAATGACTTGAATATAAAAAGGGAAACTATAAGTAAATTAGGTGAACATAGAATTGTATACCTGACAAATCTATGGGAAAGGAAAGATTTTAAGACCAAGCAAAAGTTAGAAAATATTACAAAATGTAAAATAATTTTGATTACATTAAATTAAAAAGGTTTTGTACAAATAAAACCAATGCAATCAAAATTAGAAGGGAAGCAACAAATTGGGAAAAATCTTTATTACAAGAAGGATTAAATTCTCCTTGGTTACTCTTTAGAGAACAAAAATGACCTTGTGCATTCAAGCAAGGCAAGAATATTTGAACTTCCTTTTGATATCAGTAGTGCCATCTATGATTTTGATTTGATAGTATTAAAAATTAAAATTGATGGGTATTTCTTCCTAGTATTTACATTAAAATTCAGACTCTCATTTAAACAAGTATAAATAAGGCACCTAGCATTGTAATTTTATATCGACACCACTTTACCTCACAACTACTGAGGTTAAGGGTCTAGTAAAAATTATTAATTTTATCTCTATCTGAACAATAATTCCTAAAATGGGAATAGAGATGTATTCTGCATGAATGGATTGATATGGGCAGGGCTCTGCTGCTAATGTGCAGAATCTTATGAATGAAGTCCCTTAAAAAGTCTGGCAATCACAAAATGAAGATAATCATCATTAGATATATAACAAAATTTAGAATTCAGTAACTGAAGCTTTTCTCTAAGTCTTAGGCAGCTCAGGAGAAACTGTGTTCAAAATATTAAATATGGTCATTTGAGACTAGCAAAAAGACAAGGTAAGATGCACTAAGAACTTTTATTTTCCATTTTTTCTGACTCTCTCCCAAGTGAATTCATGTTCACTTCATTTGTTATAATATTAGGCCCGGCCCATATTTAAGTCCCCCTCACCGCTTTTTCTATCACATCAATGACCCTAGAGTAACAGTCCTTTCTCTCATCTTTCTCTTCTATATGAATGTCCCAGTGATGACTGACACTCTCTCTCTCTCTCTCTCTCTCTCTCTCTCTCTCTCTCTCTCTCATTCTCTCTCTCTCTCTCTCCCCACACACTTCCCTTCACTCACTCTCTTTTTTTTCTAAATGCTTAGAGTTGGTATCAAGTGAAATCAATGAAATTCCCAAGAGAGGTAGTATTTTGTAATTGTATTCTGTCTTCTTTGCAGGAATCAATCAATCAACAAACATATATTAAGCACTTATTATGTTCCAGGCACTGGGCTAAGTGGTGACAATACAAGTAGATCATTAAATCTGACAATTAAAAGATAATTATTAACTTTGGAGAAAGTAGTTTCAGTTGAATGCTGAGGTCAGAAGTCAGATTGCTAAAGGATCATAGCTAATTGAGATGGCAGAATCTTACTTTAAACCTGTTAACAAATCATATTATTATGATGTAGAAGTCATTTTTATCAATTTATCTTTCTTTTATCAAGCTAAACATTAACCAAAATTCCCAAGAGATTGCTAATTCTCATTACATCACTTTCCTAGTCCCATTCTTTAATAATGTTACCTGTAATGATTATTCTTTTTAATAAGATTTAGACAACAATAGCAGCATATTTGCCAAATGCCCCAGGTTCTTATTGCTAGTGGCCAGGAGAGGATAACCTTTTTGGAATGGTGTTCACAGCATTTCTGTCACAAATATGCAGGGCATATGTTCTGTACATAATGAGACACTGCAGGACACTATTCCCTTTGACTCTTTCCTATCATATAGGGTTACATCACCATGGTTTGTTGTCACACACAGAATATGTACTACCCATGTCTATGACTTCAATATATGAAATATTTTACACTAAAATATCAGAAATGTAACTCTGAGTCAAATCCATAGTCCATCTCACCTACTCATGCAAAAGATAGATTATCAAGAATAATCGATTGGAAACAAAGTTAGGCAAGACCAGGAGACATAGATGGAGAATTTAAATGGCTGAATTTATCATTGAATGAATGAATGAATAGTACATTTATTAAGCATGCACTAAGTAAAAAACACTGGACTATGTGCCCCAGGTACAAATAGAAAATGATAAACTCTAATCTCCAAGAAACTCACATTCTAATAGGAAAGACTAGACATATGGATGATTTCAAAGGCTTGTCACATGGAAATATCCTGCGTTGTTTAATGTATAGTGCTAAAGCAAATGGTAATGCTTTTTCTTTAATTTCATTTCCATTGATAAATATCATATTAGTTTGTGATGGTGAACCATTTCATGGTACTAAGGACTTTGGTGGCAAGAACATTCTTTACTGAGTCTTTAGTAGGTATGGTTGCAGGACTTCTATGAGAATCTCCATAATTGTAACTTCCCAGGATGATGACTGAGGGCACTGGACTAGAAGCAATGTTATTCCCCAGGTTCTTGGGTCCAAATTCTTTGGCTATCTCTTTTAGGATTTAAGATGGAAATAGTGTTCAAGGCGGTAGCAATGGTTTGATTTGCTTGGCAAATGATTTCTCCCAACTACTTCAGGCCTAGTCTGGCCCTCCTTGTGTAGCAATAGGTGTATAAAGTTGTTCCCTTCAACATAGGATTTTATTTTTAATTACATAAAATAAAGCACATAGGATCACAAAGAAAACATAATGAATCCAGGTATAATTTTTGTTTGATTTTTTTCTTGACCACTATGTTAAGAACTAGTACACCTATAAAATTAAATTGCCTAATCATCTAGCTTAGGGAATTTGTCCAGAATTTGAAGTTCTATATGTCATTAAGCACAGGCTCATCATGGATTATGCTTAGAAAGGGGCCTTAGAAAGAATCTGTAAAAAACACTCATTTACAGATGAGGAATCTGCCACACAGAAAGGCTAACATTAATTGTCCTCAGCTAACAAATAGCAGAACTGGAACTTGAACTTCATGGATCCAAATCCAGCTCTTTTCCTATTGTTCCAATGATGAATTCTATAACCACAGGGGAAAATGTCAGTGTTCCCTCCCCTTCATAATCTCCATTGGCCACAGAGTTCCACAGCTCACATTTAAAGTGTAATAAAAATGCTTTCCTACATTTATAACAGCTCCCAAATAAAACAGATATTATTCATACCCAGATACAGACCTAAAGTGTTAACCTCAGTATATCCTCTCTCCAATTCATCTTATTCTGAAAGCACCAATCTAACTATAACATTTCATTGCTAAAGAAACCCTAGTGCCTCTCAGGCATACTGCAAAATCTTTTTCTTGGAATTTAAACCTCTTCACAATCTGGTTAAATCTTTGTTTCCAGTCTGTTTTCACATTACTCTCATCCATATGCTTCCAAACAAATTGACTTCTTGTTCTTCATACATGACATTCCATCTCCTACTTCTAAACCCTTTACATAAACTGTCTTGAAATCTTCATCTTGTTTAAGTGCTCATTTAAAGTGTCACCTCTGGTCATTATTCCTGCTAAAAAAATTACTTTGTATTAAATTGGTATGTATTTTGTATTTGTATTTATATGAACATAGATTATCTTCCTATTATAATATAATCACATGGAGTAGAGGGACCAATTCATTTTTTTTATTTTTTTTAACATTTATTAATATTCATTTTTAACCTGGTTACATGATTCATGCTCCACCTTTCCCCTTCAACCCCCCCCCCCCCCCCCCCCCCCCCCCCCCCCCCCCCCCCCC
>NC_058132.1:315911228-315944266 GCF_016433145.1 Gracilinanus agilis | reverse complement strand
ATCCCCCATGCCATCTTAGATTATTTAGTGTTCCACCCTCACCCTGTTAATTATTCTTCTGATTACTATAATAGTGAATATTATAATAGTGAATAGAGTTCACTACAGAGAATTAAACATAACATTTCTCTACAAAGGAATACAGATAATTAGATCTCACTGAGGCCCTTAAAAAGGCAAATTTAAAAATTATAAGTTTTCTTTCTTTCCCCTCTGTATCTTATTTACCTTTTCAGGTTTCTCTCGATTTTTGTGGTTGGAAATCAAACTTTCCATTTAGCCCCGGTCTTTTCTGTGCAAATGCCTGGAATTCTTCAATTTTGTTGAATGCCCATACTTTCCCTTGGAAATATATAGTCAATTTTGATGGGTAGTTAATCCGTGGTTGCAGGCCCAGCTCTCTTGCCTTTCTGAATATTGTATTCCACGCCTTGTGGTCTTTTAGTGTTGAGGCTGCCAGATCCTGTGTGATCCTGATTGTTGCTCCTTGATATTTGAATTGTTTCTTTCTGGCTTCTTGTAAGATTTTTTCTTTTGCTTGGAAACTCTTGAATTTTGCAATGGTGTTTCTTGGTGTTTTCCTTTCTTGATCGAATGCTGCAGGTGTTCTATGAATCCTTTCAATGTCTATATTGCCCTCTTGTTGTAGGACTTCAGGGCAATTTTGCTGAATTACTTCTGTTAGTATAGAGTCCAGGTTTTTATTAATTTCTGGTTTTTCTGGAAGACCAATTATTCTCAAATTGTCTCTTCTAGACCGGTTTTCTTGGTCTGTCACTCTCTCATTGAGATATTTCATGTTTCCTTCTATTTTTTCAGTCTTTTGGCTTTGTTTTATTTGTTCTTGTTGTCTTGAGAGATCATTAGTTTCTACTTGCTCAATTCTAGCCTTTAGGGATTGATTTTCGGCTATAATCTTTTGGTTTTCGGCCATAATCTTCTGATAATCGGCCATAATCTTTTGGTTTTCGGCCATAATCTTCTTGTTTTCGGCCATAATCTTCTGGTATTCTTTTTCAATCTGGTCATTTATTGTGTTCAATTTGCTTATCAGTTCATTTGGTTTCTGAGCCTCGCTTTCCAGTTGCAAGATTCTACGTTTTAAGCTGTTATTTTCTTGCCAGATCTCTTCCATTTTCCTCAGAATCTCAGATTTGAACTCTTCCATAGCTTGTGAGGAGTTTTCCTTATTTGGGGAGGGTCTGGATGGTTGTTTGTTCTCCTCCTCTGTTTGCTCGGTTGTCTGGATTTTCTCTGTGTAGAAGCTGTCGAGTGTTAAAGACTTCTTTTTTTTGTTATTATTCTTTCTCTTCTGAATTTCCTGTAACTGATTAGCCATCCTTAGCCCAGCAGCTTCTCAGGTTTTTCCTCGCTCTCTGTGTCTGTCTGAGATCTATTGGCTCCTGAGGTCTGAGTTCTAGTTTTTTCCAAGGTCAAGCCCCCTGGTGGATTCCCTTGCTTGATCCCCTGCAGGAGGATCCTTTACAAGTCTCAGGGAGCTGCTTCCACAGTCGTATACCCGTCTGCACTGGTTCCCCACTTAGGCTTTAGTTCCTGGCTGTGTTTGCCGCCACCCACGCCTCTGCTCAGCGGGTGCGCGCCCAGCGTCCACTCTCTGCTCCCGCGCGCTCAGATTTCGCGTGCGTTCTTGACTTGATGGGGTCCTAAGTCTTGCTGCTCTCAGGAACAGGTCCCGGAGCTGCCGATGACTCGATGGGTGCCCCAAACTTGCTCTATTTCTTTTTAGCTGGGTTCGGAGCTATAGGTGAGTGTGGAGGGGGTGGGGGTGGGGCGGTTGCTCAGCTCGCCATTGAGTGAGTGAGAGCCCTTTTTAGCCTGGAAATGTCTCGATTCCACGTACCTTCCACGCTGTGCCCTGTTGTGGGGTTCCTCCGTTCGTCTGGACTTGTTTTTATGTCCCCTTGAGGAGTTTTGTGTGTTTCGGTCAGGAGAGGTTAAGAGCTGCTTCTTACTCTGCCGCCATCTTAACCCGGAAGCCCCAATTCATTTTTATCTTTGTGTCTCTAGGGTTTAGCACATAATAACTACTTAATAAATACCTAAATTAAGTTCTATACATCTTTCAGAAAGCACTACAACTTTTGTTACTCTGCTACTCAACAACTAAAAATTGCTCTAAATTCTCTTTCCTCAAACATAGGACCAGCAAGTGGAACATTCAAGGTTCTACAATATTCATCAAGAAACTGGAATAGTCCAGCCATACAACTGCTGGATTTGCACCCCAAAGAGAAAAATAAGGAAAAAGATTTGTACATAAATATTTATAGCTACACTCTATGTGTTGGCAAAAATTCAGAAAATGAGGGGGTGTCCATCGATTGAGGAATGGCTGAACAAATTGTGATATCTAATGGTGATGGGATGCTATTGTGCTGAAAGAAATGATGAACTGGTGGAATTCCATATGAACTGGAAAGACCTCCAGGAATTGTTGCAGAGAGAAATGAGCAGAACCAGGAGAATATTGTACAAAGAGACTGATACACTATGGCACAATCAAATGTAATGGACTTTTCTACTAGCAGCAATGCAATGATTCAGGTCAATTCTGAGGGACTTATGAGAAATAAAATTTCAGAAAAACAACTGTGGGAATAGAAATACAGAAGAAAAACATATGATCAATCACATGGTTCGACAGGAATATGATTAGAGTTTTAGTGTTAAAAGATCACTTTATTACAAATATGGACAACATAGAAATAGATTTTGAACATGATATGTGTATAACCCAGTGGAATTGCTTGTCAGTTCCAAGAGAGGAAGAGGGAAGATGGGTGAGAAAATCATGAATCATGTAACCACGGACAAACATTTAAATAAATAAATAAAAGAACCTATATTAAAATAGAATTTGGATACTTAAAAATTCATTAAACATAGATCAACCATTTAATAAACATTTATTAAATTCCTACTTAGTGCCAGATACCATATTCAGTACTAGGAATGCAAAAACATGGTCTCTGCAGTCAAGGAGGTTATACTCAAATTGGAAAAATAGATGCAAAGAAATATATAGAAAGTAAGTTATGTAGAGGATAAATATGAAATAATTTACAAAAGAAAGGCACTACAGTTAAGAGAGGTTGTAGAATGCTTCTAGTAAAGACAAGATTTTAGTAAGGACCTGAGATCAGGGAGGCTAGTAAACAGAACAGGATCTGGAGAGCATTCTAAGGATGGGGGTCAGCTAGAGAAAATGTTTAGGGTTATAAATATTAATATGTGATTTTCTAAGGCAATATATGGCCTCCCAGAATTCTTATGTATGGTTTAGTAGCACAGTTTCTATTTGAAATTGCCATACTTCTCTAAAATACGATGCTGATGTGTCTTTTCAGCCTTATCTCCCTGTATTCATCTATGCAACCCCCTCATTCAGCCAAACAGGATTAGCATTTGTTCCCTAAACCTGCTTTTCCTCATGCTGGCACCTTTGCCTAATGTAAAACCAATTTATCTCTCTCAAGGTCTTATATTTTAAAGGCCATTTCAAAAGCTCCCACCTTCATAAAGTCTTTTGTGAATCTTCCAAGTAGTTGCAATCTATTTCTCTTCTGAAACTATGCAATATGTGCCATTTCTTTCTCTCTTCCATACTGCAGTTATATGTTTATTTCTCTCATTTTCCTTGCTAGACTGTATAGTCTTCTTGAGATTAATGAGTGAATCTGACTGATCTGTGTATTCTCCCACTGAATCTAGTATGTGTTTTGTTTAGCAGAAGATGAAAAAACATTTGTTAAATTGACTCATCAAATAATAATTTTGGAAGATAAATTAAGAGGAACTGAGCACTTGAAGATATATACACATTTCCGCCCCATCTATCTGTTTGTCTTTGGCAGAATTGCACTTTGTCCATCCACAATAGGTACCATTTATGTAATACTTCATAGATATAAATGCTTTCACTATTGCAAATAATGTCAGACAAATGATATGTTGGTTAGTTTTGCTGAACTGCTTTTTCTCTCTTTCTTCTGATATATATAACTTTACTATATGAGATTTTTCTTGGTAGAAAAGAGAGGAGGAATATATTCAGAAATAAAGTTGATATAAAATATATCAATAAAAATAAGGTTAAAAACCAAAAGGCTTTCATGCCCATTATTTCAACTGATCCTTAGAACAATGCTGCTATGAGCTCTGGTTGTATGTCTGTATTATCATCTCCATTTTAAGTGAAAAAAACAACAACCCAACAACAACAAGAAATACAGAAAGGCTAAATGATTTGCTTAGAATCACATTGCTGATAAATGTCAGAAAAAGATTCAAAATGCAGGCCCTTAGATACTGTCTGGGGACAATACTATGCCCACTTCACCTCTGAAATGCAGGTCTATTTTTCAAGGCCTTCAGAAAATGTCTTCCCTTCTAAAGTGATGATTCTTAACCTCTGGGAAAAAAGACTTTATATTTAGATATTCGGCTTCATAGGCTCCCAAATTTCCATTGCAATATCTTACTTTTACTACTCTTAATCATTTCTGTAGACATATATTTATGTCTAGCTCCATTAAAGAGAGATTTAACAAAGTAGTTTAATATATTTCATGGGCTAAGAACAAAGCTGACTATTGACCAGAGTTTCTAATAGGCATTGCCTACATTGTCATTTCTTTAAGTGTCAAATGGAGAGAACTTGCTTGAATATATGGGAGGCACTCAGAGTTGTTTTCTTTGCTATAATGAAGTAACTAAAATTATTTTTAAAGCTATAAGGATTTGGCATTCATGAGTACTACAACTAAATTTAATTACATCTATTTACACTTTACTTCTTCAAGTGTTATTTGAAAAAGCTATCTGATATCCAATGTATCTTTGGAGGTTCCTTTTTGCAAGCTCTTTTTTCCTTCACTTTCTGAAGATTTAGCAAGATTACTTATATCTAGTGGCATCCTTAAAAACTAATATTCTTATATTTATTGTGAATTCATAAAATTGGGGCACAATGCTGCCAAGTCTCTTGATTCTTGATTTGAGGGATGTAAGGTCCTATAGTTAGTATTTTGTCAGTAATATATTTATCTATATGCACACATTTGAATATAGATATTTCATCTCAGTTTATTATATATTTCTTTTTATTTTCTTTAATTTTTTTCTCTTTGTCCTGAATGAGATATATTAAATTTTCAATGAATATCATACTTGATGACAACAGCAAGATGAAAGGCAACTGAATCCTCTCCATAGAGGGAAGAGAGGCAAAAAGCCTAGCTGACACTCTGAAGATGATTTTCAAATGTGGCATGGACATAAATCAAGATCAATAAAGTTAACAACAATTTGTTAAATGCTTACTATGTGCCAGGCACCGTGTTAAAAGTTCTGAGGTATAAAGAAAAAAAAATAGTCATTGTCTGCAGGAAGCTCATTGTTTAATGGGGAATACAACATGTGAACAACTGTGTAAACCATGATATATAGACAATAATTTGGAAGTGATATCAGAAGAAAGACAATACATTAAATAGGTTGGGAAAAACTTCTTACAGAAAGTAAGAATTTAACTAAGATTTTAAGAAAGTCATGGAGGTCAAGAAACAAAAATGATCAGAAAGAAAATAGCAGGTATGAGGGATAGTAAATGAAAATTCATGGAACTGGGAAGTGATGTGATAAGAGTGAAGAAGCAGAGATAAAACTTATATTATGAACCTTGGTAACTGGAAGCATGGTGGTATTCTTAATATTAACTACGAATGTTAAGGGGAAGTTTGTGGGAAAAGGCAATGATTTCAGTTTTGGACTTAAGTTTAAGATGATTAAGGGAAATTCATTTGGAGATGTTCAATAGGTAGTTGGAAATTTGAAAATGGAGGTCAGGAGATAAATTAATATTGGATAAGTAAATTTCAGAGTTATCCATATAGAAATGACAATAAAATCCAAATAAATGGATGGAATCATCTGTTCTTGTGAAACAGAGGCTGAGGAGAAGATTTTAATAGAAAGTATATATTCTGAACAAAAAAGGGAGGATAGAAAAGGCATCTTTGAACAAGTGGACTCAACTTTTTCAGTGTAGTTCAGATCAAAGCTCTAAGCTACAAAGGTGATCTATAGAAAATGTGAAGAGTTATGAAATGATTTGGAAAAGACACTGTCATGAATGACACACTGAATTGATTAAAAAGTTATCAAAAAGATTGCCTTGTTTCAGGGAAGACCAAGTTGAGATTATGTAATGTAAATTTGTAGTTCACTCAGTCAGCAAGATTATATTATTGTCTCCAGCTTAAGCTTCATGTTACAAAAAGTGAAGGCAGTAGATGATAAAAGTAATCCAAGGCATGAGAGCAATTCAAAATTCAGATTGGATAGCTAGAAAATAGAACACTGAACTCTACCTAAAATTTCCTTTTTTTCTTTTCTTTTCTTTTTAAATTTAGAATATTTTTCTATGCTTACATAATTCATGATCCTTCCCCCTCCTCTACTCTTATCATCCCACTCCCAGAGCTGGGTTATAAATGTACCATTTCCACTGGGTTATACATGTACCATTGTTCAAAACCCATTTCCATGTTATTCATATTTTCAGTAGAGAGATCTTTTAACATCAAAACCCTAATCACATACCTATTGAACTAAATGATTCATCTTATCCTTTTCTTCTGCATTACTGTTTTCACAGTTCTTTCTTTGGATGTGGATAGTGTTCTTTCTCATAAGTTCCTCTCAATTTTCCTGGGTCACTGCATTGCTGCTAGTAGAAAAGTCATTCGATTGTGCCATAATGTATCAGTCTTTGTGTACAATGTTCTCCTGGTTCTGCACCTTTCACTCTGCATCAATTCCTGGGAGTCTTTCCAGTTCACACAGAATTCCTCCAGTTCATTATTCCTTTCAGCAAAATAATATTCCATCACCATCATATACAACAATTTATTCAGCTATTCCCCAATGGATGGACATCCCCTAATTTTTTAACTTTTTGCCACCACGAAGAGTGTGGCTATATATATTTTTGTACGTCTTTTTCCTTATTATTTCCTTGGGGTACAAACACGGCAGTGGTATGGATGGATCAAAGAGCAGGCATTCCTTTAAAGCCCTTGGTGTATAATTCCAAATTGTCTTCCTCAATTGTTGGACAAATTCACAACTCCTCCAGCAGTGTATTAGTGTCCCAATTTTGCCATATCAGCTCCAACATTTATCACTTTCCTTTGCTGCCACACTGTCCAGTCTGCTAGATGTAAGGTGGTACCTCAAGGTTGTTTTAATTTCCATTTCTCTAATTAGGAGAGATATAGAATACTTTTTCACTTGCTTATTGAAAGTTTTGATTTCATCATGTGAAAACTAACTATTCGTATCCCTTGACAATTTGTCAAATACAATTGGAGAATGGCTTGATTTTTTGTAAATTTGTAATTTTTTTTTTAATTTTTTTTAAACCCTTGTACTTCGGTGTATTGTCTCATAGGTGGAAGATTGGTAAGGGTGGGCAATGGGGGTCAAGTGACTTGCCCAGGGTCACACAGGCTGGGAAGTGGCTGAGGCCGGGTTTGAACCCAGGACCTCCTGTCTCTAGGCCTGACTCTCACTTCACTGAACTACCCAGTTGCCCCCGTAAATTTGTAAATTTGACTTAGTTCGTTATATATTTCCAGAATTAAACATTTGTCAGAGAGTTTTGTTATAAAAATGTTTTATATTTGTAAGTTTGGAACAGTGGAATGGACTAGGTATATAATACCCAGTAATAAATGTTCATAGTAATGTAGCGTTTAATATTTTCAAAGATTGAAACCTTGGGAACAAGATCTCCCTGTTTTCCCAGTTTGTTGCTTTCCTTCCAAGTCACCTAACTTGCTCCTGTGTATATTTTAGATATGAGAGTTCTATATAAAAGACTATGAAAATTCCCCCCCCCCAATTTTCTGATTTCCATAGTAGCATCTTGGGAATATTTTTTTATTTGCACAAAACACTTTAATTTAATTTAATTTAATTTAATTTACTCACAGTTATCTATTTTATATCTCACAATGCTATCTTTTGTATACACTTATATATTCCTTTCCTATCCATAAATCTGATAGGTAATATATTGCTTGTTATAACTTATTTATGAAATAATCTTTTGTGTGTAAATCATCTATCCATATCTTATCATAGTGAATGGTGTAAGATATTGGTCTTCACCTAGTTTCCACCAAACTACTTTCTAGTTGTCCCAGCAGTTTTTAACAAATAGTGCTTTTTTTTTTCAAATATGAGATTATTATAATATTTTACTACTGTTTGTTATAAAAACTTTCTTTTATAAAAGGCAGAACCTGGACTGCAGTTTTCTGCACTTTCTATCTATAAGTCAGATTTGTTTAAACTCTATTAAACAAAATGCCCTCTCCCAGGTTCCCACTTGAGTCCCTTCTCCCTTTTTCCAGTTTCACTTTTTGACTTGTCTACCCTAATTATAAGCTACTTGAGAGATATATTTTTTCTAATTTGTATCATCAACCTTTAGCACTGGGAATATAGTAGGTACTTAATAAACACTTATTAAAATGAATTAAATTGAGGTTTATCTGAGGAAGATGGTTGCCAGCATAAGAAATATAGGGACTTAAATAAAGATGGTATAGACTTGAATTAATTTTGCAATGGGTCAAGATGAGGGAGAGAGGAGAGCATAGTTACTGCAGGGATAATTGCTAAAATAGATTTGAGAAGGTAAAGAGATCAGAGATCAAGGAAAAAGATTATGGGTTGCTAGGCAATGGGAAAGATAAAATGACAGCAGATTATAATCAAATAAAGGAATTTCAGAGGTCATGAACATGGAGGTGGAAGATTTGTATATATTAGCAAGGTCAAGGGTATGATTGTTTCTATATGTAAAGGTGAGGTACAGGAGTAAGTCTTGAGAAATGAGTAAATTGAGGAGTTAGTAAATTAGGGTTTTTGAAGAATTATCATTATGGTTGTTGAAGCCCCTTATGAGGTTAGAAGTTAGGGATGAGAGAAAGACTATGTGTCAAGCACTGAACTTGCTCAAGCAAGAATGTTCTAATATTCAGTAGATAATAGTTAAAATAATTTTAATTGTCATCAAAAAGGATTAAATGAATTTCTAAGAGAGATATTAATGATAGAGGTATAGGGAGTACCTAGAAGAGGCAAAGGAAATCAAAGAGCATTCTGACTCATCTAGCATCTTAGTGAGCAGAATTTGGAAAAGGCCAGGAAAAAAATGAGTGAAAGTTCAATCAGTGCTGAAAGGAGAGTTTGGAAGTTATGTGATTTAGGAAGAGATACAGGGATCAGTCAAAGCAAGATGGGAGCAGTAAGAGAGGAAATGTATGAAGATGAAAACAAATTTGTTTTCTATTGAGCAGGCACTCCAGAGGCTTTAATATAAATGGAGGATAGCTTTAAATTGGGGTGTGTTTGTGGGTGAGAATTGGGTTGAGGGGGAGAATAAGGAAGTAGACAATAGAAGACAGAGAATGAAGAGTTAGTACAATGACAGCCAGGTTTTCAGGATTACTGGAATCTGGAGGGCATATGATGGAGTAGAATTATATTAATAATTGATGAATTCCAGTTGGTTATCATTCTCCTCAGGGAGTCAAGTATGAATAAGGAAAAGGCATATAGTATAGAGCAATAATGGGCAAACTACAGCCTGATGGCCAGATGCTGGCCCCCTGAAATATTCTATCCTGCTGCAGGATATTATTCCTAATCTGATGAATACAATGAAGTAGGATACAATAAAATGAAACTTCGAAAGAGTTGCCTTAGAGACAGACTGACGAGCATTTCTTTTCCTTTGGCCCCCTCTTTAAAAAGTTTGCCCATCACTAGTATAGAGTAAGTAGTGAATTTTGGCCTTTTTTGATAGAGCTTCCTCATGACCAATTATTGAGTAGGTTTAAAAGTAAAGATTTCCTGGAGGATGAGGGATTAGTGTGGGGAGGGAAAGGGCTGGTGACACTCATCCAGGGTCAAAGCAACCAGTGAAAGTTATAGGTTGGAAAGGGTCTCTAGAGGGGTACAAAGAGGCAAAAGTCATTTACTGTTATTTCTAAGCTATTGTTTTGATATCTCTGGAAACATATGTAAATGGCAGCTAGAAGAACTGAAAGAGAGGTTTAACAGGTGCCCAAACTCCGCCAAGGACGGTCCCAAGCCCGGCTGAAAAAGGAGGAGGGTTGGGCGTGGGGCTAGCAACCCCATCCCGTAAAAAATCACATTTGCTATAGAAACCGCAACCTCACCAAAACAACAAAACCGATGATCTCTGGAGGATTGCTCTCCAACAGAGTCCATGACGCGTGCTGGTGAAAGCCTCTGGGAAGCCAGCTCGCCGATAAATCTTCTGATGACCAAGGCAAAAACCTTGGAAAAGGAAAAGGAAAAGTTTTACAGCTCCCTACAGGCAATACTTGAAGGCACACAAAGAAGAGACCTGAAGATCGTTATGGGAGACTTGAATGCAAAGGTAGGAGAGGACAACACAGGAAAGGAATTCATCATGGGAAAGCATGGAGTAGGCACCTGTAACGAAAATGGAGCGCTCTTTACGGATTTCTGCGCCTTCAATGATCTTGTTATTGGGGGCACTATATTCCCACACAAGAAAATTCATAAGTCAACCTGGACTTCGCCTGATGGAAGGACGGAAAATCAGATAGATCACATCACAGTTTCCCGCAAGTGGAGAAGAAGCCTTCTAGATGTTAGAGCAAGACGTGGTGCAGATGTGGCCTCGGACCACCAACTCCTGGTGGCAACTTTTAGAACCAAGTTGAAATCATTCAACGACCTTTCAGGCAGATTACAGCATAAGTTCAATGTGCAAGACCTAAAGACCAGAGAGGAAAAAGAAGCATTCAATTGCGAAATCAAGAACAAGTTCGTGGCCTTGACAGGACTCATGAGAGAGACAGTCGAAGACCACTGGACCAAACTCCAGCAGACCTGGAAGACCACCTGCGCAGAAGTCCTGAGAAAGAGAGAGAGAAAGCGCAAGGAATGGTTAACACAAGAGACTTGGGCCAAGATACAACAGAGAAGAGATTTGAAACAGAAGATCAGCCAGTGCCAAGATCAACAGGAGAAAGAAGAACTTCGAACACAGTACTGGGAAATTAACCGTCAAGTCAAGAAGAGCGCAAGATTTGACAAGAGATGGTTCATTTACGATATGACAGAAGAAGCAGAAACAGCAGCTGGGCAGGGGAACATGAAGAGGCTATACGAAATAACAAGAACTCTATCAGGAAAGAATTACAACCCTAGCAAGCCAGTGAAGGACAAGACTGGCAAGACAATAACAAGCAATGCAGGGCAGAGAGCCCGATGGGCAGAGCATTTCGAAGAAATCCTGAACCGACCGCCTCCACCAACTGTTCCGGACATACCACCAGCCACCGAACTGCTTCAGGTGAACACGGGCCCACCTACCAAAGTTGAGATCATCAAAGCCATCAAGACCATGAAAAACGGTAAGGCTGCAGGTCCAGACGGCATCCCCCCTGAGGCACTCAAGGCAGACCCAGAAATGTTGGCGGAGATGCTACAACCCCTCCTGCAGAAGATCTGGGAACAGGAACAAGTCCCGACAGACTGGAAACTAGGCTACCTAGTGAAGCTACTCAAGAAAGGGGACCTATCCCAATGCAACAACTGGCGAGGAATCATGCTTCTATCCGCTTCCAGCAAAATCCTGACCAGAGTCATCTTAGAAAGACTGAAGGAGGCCTTGGACAAGAAGCTGAGAATAGAACAAGCAGGGTTTCGTCAGCACAGATCGTGCACCGACCATATTGTCACCCTAAGAATCATCATCGAACAGTCCATCGAGTGGCAGTCCCCCCTCTACATGACTTTTGTGGATTTCGAGAAGGCATTTGACAGCGTGGACAGGAGCATCATCTGGAGATTGATTCAGCATTACGGGATTCCCCCGAAGCTCATCAACATCATCCAGCAGTTATACGAAGACTTTACCTGCCAGGTCATCCATAATGGGAAACTGACGGCTCCCTTCACAGTGAAGACCGGAGTGAAGCAAGGCTGCATGCTTTCGCCCCTTATCTTCTTGATGGTCATAGATTGGACCATGAGAAGAACTACCAAGGACAACAATACGGGCATTCAATGGACTCACACCAAGCAGCGCGAGGACCTTGACTTCACAGATGACATCTGTCTCCTTTCTCACAAGCAGCAGGATGCGCAAGCCAAACTTGCATGACTCTCTGAAGAAGCGGAGAAGACAGGTCTGAAGATCAACAAGAAGAAGACCAGGTGATCACAGTCAACAGCAGACAGGACCTGCCAGTCCAACTACAGGGAGAAAACATCAAGGAGACGGACCACTTCATCTATTTGGGTAGCATAGTCAGTAAGGACAGCGGGGCAGACGAGGACATCAGAAACTGAATCAACAGAGCCAGACAGGCATTTAACACCCTGCGGTCTGTCTGGACCTCCAAAGCACTGTCCCTCGTCACTAAGCTCCGAATCTTCAATACCAACGTAAAGGCCATCCTCCTATATGGATCAGAAAGCTGGAGAGTGACAAGCGCCAACACCAACAAACTCCAGGTCTTTGTTAATAGATGTCTACGCTACATCTTGAACATCAGATGGCCTGAAAAGATCTCCAATGCTAGTCTCTGGGAAAGAACAATGCAGTATCCCATTAGTCAGGACATAAAGAAATGTAAGTGGAGATGGATAGGAGATGGCTACGAAAACCGGAAGACAACGTAGCCAGACAAGCATTGAGCTGGAACCCTTCAGGGAGGAGGAAAGTTGGAAGACCAAAACAGACCTGGGGAAGATCTGCCGAAAATGAAACAAAAACAGGCGGAATGACATGGGCCCAGCTGGGGGAAGTTGCCCAGAACAGAGTCCCGTTGGCGTGAGATGGTTGCGGTCCTATGCTCCTAAGGAGTCAACAGGAATAATAATAATAATAATAATAATAATAATAATAATAATAATAATAATAATAATAATAATACAGGTGCCTAACAGTAGTGTTTTCATATTCTCTATGTTTCTTTACTTCTAAACTTGTTTTTGTCCATTGTTCTGACTCCCTTTGATTAGGCAATTAGTGGTGGTGGGATTTTGTTGTTTTGTTTGTTTATTTTATATATTCCTAGGTCAGGTATTCCTCCACTTCACCTGAGACAAGTCAACTGAGGATATCGACTCACATATGTCATTAGGAAATTGATGCATATTTACCTGAAAATTCATGAACATAGGTCATTACTGTGTGCCTGATGATTTCTCTTTGTTATTTTCCATTACTTGCTACACTCTGCCAAATTTGTATCCTGATAATAACAGTAGCACTTAGGAACACTTCCCTTCCATAAATGTAGAAAAATGGACCTAATAGGACAGTCTCTGGAACAGCAACTTCAGGAAATATAGAAGGAAATGATGCCTTCAGATTCATATCAATACAGAAATGTTTCCAACCTTTGTGTCATTAGAACTGCTAAATATCAGCTCTGTACTTTAAATTCAAATCTTCTTACTCCAGATATGACACTTTATTTGTTATGTCATTATGATATTCTCTCTAGGTTATTCTTCTCTGGATTTCTGCAGTATGTCACAATTCTTAGTAACTTTTCACTTTTGGGTGTACAACAAAAAGTAACTTCAGTTTCATATATTAAAACTTTATGCCAACTTTAAATCATCTAAAGTAAACAAAAGTATATTTTACTTTTGTTTATAACAAATTACATTCAAAACTCACTGTTTCTATGAAAACTATTCATTCTACTTATGTGGTAAAAATAGTCCTAGATGGAGAGATAAAGGTAAAATTATTATCACCAACTTGTAACTGAAGACAATGAGAAGAAGATATTATGTTAGGAAAATAATGGCTATAATTAAATAAAATAACTACAAATGAAAGTTCATTGGAAATCATTCTGACACAAGTTGAATTAGATGATATCTGAGTACCCTTCCTACTGTGAGTCTACTAAATTCTTTTTAACTTTAGGCTTTGATTTCCCAGAATGTGAAAATTCTTCCCATTCCAATTCTAGTGTAGTTTCTGTATCATGGTCAGATAAATAATCTAGTGTTGATAAAGAACTTAGATAAGAGAAAGTGGCTGAAAAAAAAGATAGACCATTTTAATCAAAGAATGGTAAATCACTTTACTGGTCATCTGGTTAAGCCTTCATATTTTATAGATGATGAAACAATGAGCATGAGTATTTAAATTATTTGAGTCATGGTTACAAAGGAGCTAAAGGTAGAGCCAAGATTAAAGCGTGGGGTTACGTAATCTTAGTATAACAGATTTTTTTAAATATTTTTTTTTTTATGAAAGCACACATAAACCAAATAGAAAAGTGATCTGATATTCTTGGAGATTCTTAGAAAATCACCTAAAAATGTTGAATGAACAATTTTAGCAAAATTTGTATAAGATAAATCCAAATTAACCATAATATTTCTATATATTACCAACAAAATCTGATAGCAAGAGATAGAGAAATCTCATTCAAAATAACCATAGATGATATAAAATACTTAGAAGTTTATCTTAAACTGTATTACAAAGCTGTAGTCATCAAAAGAATCTAGTGTTGGCTAAGAAAAAAGAATATTTAGAACAGTGGAATAGACTTAGGTATACAATACCCAGTAATAAATTTTCATAGTAATGTAGTGTTTAATAAATTCAAAGATCCAGACCTTGGGAACAAGATCTCCCTGTTGGACAAAAATTGTTGGTAAACTGGGAAGCAGTTTGACATAAAATATATATAGACCAACATCTTACCCTGTATACCAAGATAAAGTCAAAACGAAGATGTTATTTAAGCATAAAGGGAGATTCTATGAGGAAATTAGGAGTACATGGAATAGTTTACCTGTCATATGACTGGATAAAGAAAGAATTTGTGACCAAACAAGAATAGAAAACATTATTGAATGTAAAATGGGTAATTTTGATGTTAAATTAAAAAAAAACTGTTGCATAAATAATAGCAATGCAACCAAAATAAAAGGAAAGAAGAAGGGAGTGTGAGACTTTTGGCTGAGCCTGACTTCACCAGAGTAGTGCTGGTAGGCTTGTTAGAATCCATCTCTTTATCTTCATTTTTCTACTTTCACTCTTTCCACCTCTTTGTAAATGAAGCTGCTAAAAGTCATTATGACTTAAGCTATAATATTTTAAAATCAGTGGCCACAATATTACTTTATAACTCTCATATTTAGTATAAAACCTAAATTTAAAGCTTACAATGGTCAGTATACTTTTAAAATTAATTCATATTATTTACATTTTCTCCATCACTTTCTTAAGTCTAGACAATAAAAACTAGTATAAATCAAGTCCTAATTTTTAGTATTTTCCAATTTCCAAGTTGTAAATGCCCATATGAAAATTAAATAAACAGCTTTTGTTGGTTGATACAAGCTGACACCAGCACATTCATGCCCTCACTACATTTTCACATCTCTTTCTAGGCATCATTCCTTTATATGGAATTTTAAAATTATTATTGCTTTGGAATTATGCCTAAAGGGCTTTAAAAGAATGCATGCCTTTTGATTCAGCAATATCATTAATAAGGTGTATATCTCAAAGAGATAAACAAAGTGGGAAATGATCTGTTTGTAGAAAAATATTTATAGCTGTGCTTTTTCTGGTGGCAAAAAAATTGGAAAATGTCCCTTGAGTAGCTGTTACTGTCATCATTTTGACAAAAGTGAGAAAGTTAGATATAGAGTGTCTTGCCTAGGGTCACATGTCTAGCAACTGTATGATATTTGAACTCTTTCTTGATTTTTTGAACAGTCTATCCAGAGCAAATAGAGTGAAATGAATGAGTTTGCTCTCTATACTCATCCCATCTGGCAGTGTGTTGGTAAATATTCAACAATCAGCTCCCTGGAGAGGGGTAAATATGGTCAATTCTCTTTCAAATTTCTTCTTCAATAATCTTCTTAACATTTTCTCCAACACTTTTTTAAGTCCAGACCATCAACAATACAATAAATCAATCCTGATTTTTATTGTTTGCCAATTTCTATTGTTGATTCTGTTCCTTCTATAGGTGTGAACTAGGAAAAGAGATGAATAATATGGGATCCATATTGCTGAGAGGGGTTCAAGCTGCAGCACAGGATTCCATAGTGCCTCTCTTAGAGTTCTGGGGGGCACTATGCAATTCTGTGCTGCAGCTTGAACCCCTCTCAGCAATATGGATCTCACAATAACAGCAAATTTAGAAACTAGGAGTCCCTTAATAAGTAATAGAACAGAAGCAGGGACAGATCATCATTCAGAATACAAATGGCTTAATGATCAGGGGTTGACTGTCCTTCATAGCAGAAGTAATTTTACTTTCACGTGCTTTAAATTTTTTTTCTCCAGATGTTATAAGTAATTACTCTAAACCTGTGAGAGAGACAGAAAAAGAGATCTAGAGAGACAGAGACAGAAAGACAGATAGAGCAATGTACTCTGAAGATCCTCCTATTCAGTATCTTTCTAGGGTTTGGAAGTAAACCTATTAAAATGCAAAATAGAATCCAAAGTAAACCCCAGAGTCTTGTTAATATACTTTTTAAGTTAAGCCATTCCAGTAAATGTCCATCTCCTGATTATAGGCAGCCCCAGGCATATAGCAATATCTTAGAATGCATAAAGAGTAATAGGTGAGTAGATGATCCCATGAGAAGTATGCCTTGAGAATTGTAACTTCTTTATGTAGCGTCTGGCATACAATGGATACTTAATAAATGTATGTTGTCTGGATGACATTTTTAACATGGGACAAAGTCATATTTCTTCTTAGCTAATCATTAATAGTAGCCCTAATAAAAGAAGACACACACACACATAATAAAAGTCACTATGTACTACTGACTTCATTACAATAACTTTTAATGATAATGGGTTTTGTAAACACAATGAATATATTTTCTAAGTGGATTTTCACCACAGTTTTGTGATTTCTAGGACTTAAAAAGGATGAGAAAGCTAAGGCATAGATAATGTCAATGACTTGTCCTGTCCTTAAACTCTACTTCATCTTTCAAAATAATTTAATTCATAATTCATAATTCATTTCCTCATCTGTAAAATGGAGGAGAGTGAGGAGGAGAAATTTGAATTTGTCAGGGGTTCTTAATCTTTCTATGTGTGTTTGTGTATGATGGGCCTTTTGTGACAGATTTTATGAGCTTATGAGTCCCTTATCAGAATAATATTTGTAAATACATCAATGACAATTGTATTGAAATTATATATGTTTAAAGAGCTCTTGAAAACAATTCACAGACCACTAGGGTTGGACCTGTCTAGGGTTAAAAGATTTATAATGGCTTTAGAATTGGCCTGGGGTATCAGAATTAGCCTGATAAGGCAAAGATACATATCCTCGAAGTTCTGCACAAGAATAGTTCAGTCCAGCCCTGAGAAGTCACCCAGTCCCTAAAGATTACTGCAAGGCAGATAACAACAAAATTGTCTTCTATGTTATCAAATGCTCAAGTTCCAGGCTGATGAGAAAACTTTCAAGCAGCTGATAAATATCTTCTGTTGATGAACAAAATTTTCTCCTTTGTTTCCCAATCCCAGAGACCCCTCCTTTCTTTCTTAGAATAATATAAAAGCTGTAACTTCCTTTTCCTCCCTGTTTTGGGACTATGGAAATCCCCATAGATATGTGCCTGAATTCTCTTTTAAAGGAAATAAATAAATTTGCTGAGCACACTGTGGTTCTTTTGGTTTTTCACTGCCAATAGTAAAATATCTATGACTCTTTGGTTTTTAAGGATCAAAAGACTCTAGGTTAAGACCCCCTACCATACATGAAAACCTAAAAGGTGATATATATATATATATATTCAACGCACAGCCTCTGAAGATTTCAGGGTGAAGAGAAATTGAAGAGTTAAGAGATGTCTCTTGTCTACTTTTAATATAGCATAGACTTGCATCATACTTTTTAACTATTTTAGCTAGCCACATCATTGGCTAGTTTTATTATACAGTGTTTTATAGTTATTCTTTTTATCCTTTTTATCAGGTTAGTAGAAATTTTATGAATTTTGTTCTCAAATATTATTTCTCTTTAAAAAATAATTCAAGTTATTTATATGGTCGTCATTAATCTTTTTTTCTTTTCCATTTTCCTTCCCTACCCAAACCAGGGCAAAGAAAGTATACTATAGGAAATTATGTTCTCAATCTGTATTTAAAACCAAACTTGTGTATTCCCCTAGATCAGAGTCATATTTTATAAGTAATAGGATTCTATTTTTATGTTATTAGTATATACTTATTTCTGAACCTCAAAGGCTTTCTAAGAATCTTGGTAGAAGTATTATATTTCTGCTAGGAATGCTACTTACCTTAGTTTTTCAGTATGATTTTGAAAACTCATGACTACCTTCAGGATCCATCTCCTCCAAGATGACTTATATCACTAACTTTATCTGATCTGTGTATGTCTTGTCTAAACAATTCCACCACAAAAATTTCAAGTTCCACAAGGTCAGAGTTAAAGTCATTTCTTCCTATACCTATTACCCACTACAATACTGGCATGAAATAAATATTTGGTCAGAATTTGTTGAATTTTGCCTGATTGAACTTGACAAACTTTAGCAGTCTGTTCTTGAATCAAATATCTAGAATGGACATGTATGTGTTAAATTGATAAAGAATATATTTTTGGTTCAATTATCCAGAAGGTTTTGTGTTTGCTATTCCTCTACTTCTTAGTGACCATTTGCCTCTGCTTCTTTGCAGAATATTTTGACATTGCAATAACAAGCCACGTCCAGAGCTTTGGTTAGCAATAAAGAATGAAGCTCATTCTTTTGGAACTTGTTCAAAGAAAAATGCATAGAAATGCAGAATAATAATGATGATGACAATCATGATGAAATTTAGCACTCAGAGTGTGTCTGTTGCTATATGTAGAGCACAGTTAGACAAGGCCTTCCAAATGACTTTCATAATAATAGTTATTTATGGACACTGTTGGGATATAAATTGTCATATTTCTGAATACCACGTTACATAATACTGGAATTCAGTGTTGCTAAGGTTAGGATAATAATACATTTCATTTACCGAACTCCTTTCGTTCAGTAAACTCAAAGTTCTTTTCATCTGTTATTAATATTGATTGCCTTTACAGTCTATTTCAATGTCTCTATTTTTGCTTGCTTCATTGACTTCTTCTATGAATGTGTGAGTGTGTGTGTATATATATTTATGCATACCCTCTATTTGTAATAATTATGTCCTTGGACAGACAGGAAAAGAAGAGGAAAGAAGATTGCCATAGAAGGTCAGGTCTACACAAAATACAGTAAAAAATTGTTTTATCTCCTAGTTACTCAAGGTCAAATTCATGGTTTTGTCAAAATTCAATATAAAAATCAAAAGGTTTTCATTTTTTTTTGGCTGAATGGTCCAGGTGATCATAGTGATGCCAAGATTTCAGAATAATTAAATATGGGTCTGAATTTTTTCATTGGAACCAAAATGTAATGAATGTGGAAGGAGGGAAGAAGCTATTACTGCATTTGAGTTATATGAATTTCATATATATATATATATATATTTAGTGTGAGTGTGATTACTAAAAATTTAGCATTTTCAAATGGAATGAAAAATGCTCCAGCTTATTGGGTTAAACTTTCATTTATCTTAATCAGTCCAGGGGAAGAGAAGATTAAATTAGCGTTATGTTAATTCCCAATTTTGTACTATTTGATACCATTATGAAGACAGTTAGCTATATGTTACATTATAAGTTTTGAAAGACAAAAGCCTTTTCTTCTTTCATATTATTTAAATCATTTGCTTACAGGAGTGAAGTTTATAAAGTATCGATTAGAATAACCATTCCACTTGCATTGATTAGAAATGAAGCAGGTTGGGTAATGGATTATCATCAATGTTTGGGTATACAATACATAGTTATTACACCAGCTTAATTTGATTAAATCAGACTGCAAGCCACTTCAATGGATGATTATGAATCATAAACATGAAGTGTTTAGAGATGGAAAAGATTTGAGATACAATTTTATTCAGGGCTTTCAAACTCAAATTTCACACTTATTTTCTGCTTACATTCTTCAACTATTTGCACCAATGCAATGTAATTATTTGTGTTTATTAATAAAATATTTTAATCTAGTTAGACAATTGGACATTTTAAAGAAATATATATTTCTTTACATAATGAGTATAGAGAGACAGAGAAATAGAGACTGAGAGAGATGGAAATATAGGGAGAATGTATACATATACATATATAAAGTCACACTTCATATATATTTTATATATGTGAAGATATGTATATACACACATAAATATCATGCTAACATATGTGCTATCCTAATATAATTTTATAATTCATGACCATTATTCAATGGAATAAAAAGAAAAAAAAAGAGTGCCTAGCAATGTTTGAGAAATTTCATGAAGGGACCCTCATTTATCTTTGGTTAAGTAGAATTTTCATATGAGTTCAGAATCAATGTTATCATAAGCCTACTGAGAAGTATTGCATGCTGGTTGTCACTGGTGAAAGGTTCACATCATCAAGTCATGCTATTGTCTAAGAGAAATAAACTTAATTCCTAGACATTATAAAATGACTTACCTTTTAGGAACACTGGCAATAACAGAGTATCAAAGGGAAGACATAATAAACAAAATGAGCCTGTGTGATAAAGATAAGTACAGTGTCAGGACCTAGAAAGCACCACAGGGATTCCAAAACCCGGAATAGCTTCCTGAACAGAATTTCAAACATCAGTTGCATAACAAAAGCAACATGAATCTCAATCTCCTTAAATATGTGAGGGGGGACTCATTTGGGATTCCCCAGGTGGGTAACCTGGAAATTTGAGGAGATATGATGTTTTAAGGATCCCTCCAGGGAGAGGGAGCTAAAGTTAAACAGTCACATATCAAAAAAAAGGAATTTAGAAGAAAAATCAAAATATGATTTCTTAAGAAATTGACATTAATGGTTATGTTTTTGGCAAAATAGCTAACTGGATTAAAGAATGATTCAAAAATATTTTTTTCTTTAAAAGGTTTATAGAAGTATCAAATAGAAGGAGACATTCTCTTAGGAAATAAGGTATCTAGTTCCAAACACATCAGAATGTGCTTGCCATTTTGGAGTTTATTTTCCAAAGTAACCATTCACCAAAGCTATGGGATGGACTGTCACCTGGTTTTACTTTCATCTCCTCAAACTATTCTTGAAGAATATCTGCTTTCAAATATGACTTGGAAAGTGAAACACTAGTTTAAATGTTGGCTACTGAAGTTCATGTGATAATAAAATGAGTTAATAGATCATATGGAATGTTGGGGCTTTTAATGAAATTCTGTCATCTCTACACAATTCATTTTAGAATCAATCTTTTCCTAAACTCAAACCCTAATCCCAAATACTAGTCTAAATCCGAAGTTTCATTTTATTTTAAAAAGATAAAAATTTATTTTAATTAACTTGAAGAAAGGAATCAGTCCACACTTTGAGCAGAAACAAGTCAAGTTGTCCTACATTTATACGGGTGACATGAAAACTGTCAGTTACCAATGAAAACAGTCATGGACATCATCAGGACAGAAAATACCTGGTTACTAAGAAAACTTCCTACTTGAGTTTTACATTATTCCATTTACTTCTTACTACAATATTTTCTCCCCTGAAACCACAGCATTTTTTTTTGCTGTAGTTTTTGCAGTACCTTTTGCATTAAATATAAACTCTCTTTTGTACTTTAAGCTCTTCATAAAATGATTCTTAGGTGGTGCAATGGATAAAGCTCTTTGCCTGGAGTCAGGAAGACCTGATTTCAAATCAGAATACTTACTTCCTCTTTGACTCTGGGCAAATCACTTAACTGATATTTGCCTCAAATTCCTCAGTTGTAAAAAGGGATAATAACAGTACCTGGATCCACAGTTGTAAGGAAAATGAGATAATATTTATAAAGGTATTAGCACATTGCAGGTACTTAATAAATGTTTATTTCCTTCTTTCTTTGTTCATTGTCATATAGTTTTACTGGTCTACTTGTGATTCTTTCCATATGATACTCTATTTCTGATCTCTGTGCCTTTTCACTATCTTTCCCTTATGACTGGAATGTATAACCTTCTCATCATTATGCTTTGGAATTCTTATCTTTCAAGACTTTGCCTTCTACATGAATGCTTTCTTGCTCTACTGCCTTTACCCAGCTGATTATAAGCTCATTTCCCAAATGATTTTGAATTCATTTTGTATATATTAAGATTACATTTGTAAAGTGAATACTGCCTGGTATATAATAGATACCATATAAATGCTATCTATTTTTATTATCAGTATACATATCATGACCACATCAGAACACAAGGTTGTTTAAGGGCAGAGACTTTACACTTTTTTTTTTCTTTCTATCTTCAAGATTGATTGATTGGCAGCCAATCCCAAGTCAACCTTGTCCATGGTTTTGTCAGCAGTAAGTGAAAATGAATTGTTGTTAGGGCAAGAGTAGAGAAAGAAAAGAGATATCATTCTTTTGATTAGACATTTCTCTGAAAATGGTCCCATAGAGTGTCTGAGAACCACAGCATTCAATTGAAAACATTAATCACTGTAGTGATATTTATTTGTAACTGTAGATTGACTATTCAATATGCACAAGAAGGGGAAAGGAGCTAAGAAAATGTTATGAATACATATCTCAGGGGCTAAGGGAAGATTAAAACTAAAAGTGAGCTTAGAGGTCATCTTCCCTAACCACATTATTTTCCACATAAGTATACAAATCATGCCATAGCTTTAAAGTCAAAACAATCAAAACAACAAAACCAAGTAATTTCATTAATATATCAAACAATTTCAATGGAAAAATCTTTGAGTCCCATAATTCCTGTATCCAATGATACAGATCCTAATTTTACTTTTGTATTTATAAAATGGCATCAATTATTATTTCTATTCTTGTAACTATGATTCTTTTGAGGTAGTCTATGTTCACACTTTTTTGGCTGCCATTTCCTTTGATTCCCTGAGCTTATGGTTTACTAAAACTGACATATATTTTACACACAAACTACTTTTTTACTATGGCACTCTCCTCTAAATACCTCCTAGATTTGTGTAGTAATTTTTGAATCTTGGTTTAAAAACTGGATTACAATTTAGAGCAGTGATCCCAAAGTGGGCATTACCACCCCCTGGTGAGTGCTACAGCGATCTAGGGAGGCGGTTATGGCTACAAGTGCATTTATTTTTCCTATTAATTGCTATTAAAATTAAAAAAAATAAATTTCAAGGGGGCTAAGTAATATTTTTTCTGGAAAGGGGGCAGTAGGCCAAAAAAAGTTTGGGAACCACTGATTTAGAGATTAGAATCCATATTACAATTCACATTATTAGATTTAAGCTATTATTTTAGTCTGTTATTTTTTAATTATAATTCCCATATCATAAAGTTTTAAATATTTCACTTGTTTTTTGTTGTTTTTTTTTTTTACATTTGGCAATCCGATGACAATTTTATATATTTCTCCATTCAAATCATTGATACAATTTTTGAAAATCAAAAGGTTAAAATAAAAGGAAATCTCTGTCATATATTCCACCAAAATTCTCCCTAGTGGTTCATGTGGATCCTCAAGAGCTACTATTTTGTCCAGTCATTAATTTATTTCCTAACCCATTGAAATGTGCTATCATGTAATCGAAATCTCTCCATTTTGTTCACAAGGATATTGTGATAAATTTTGGAAAATGCCTTGCTGAAACTGTGGTATACTTTGTTTAAAGTACTTCCTTGATCTATTGTCTGAAAAGCCTCATGCAAAAATGAAAAGGGATTAGTTAGACATCCCCTTTCATTGATAAGTACATTCTGCTATGAAAAAATAGCATAGCCTTTCTAAATGCTTACCAGCCATCTCTTTAATAATATCTTTAAATGAAGATATGTAAGTGGCTTAGTGGATTGAGAACAAGGCCTAGAGATAGGAAGTCCTGATTTCAAATATGGCCTCAAACATTTCCTAGCTATGTGAACATACAAAGTTGGGATAATAAGGCACCATTAAATATATAATGATAAAAGATGATCAACAAATAAAGGAATTTCAGGGTTTGTAAACAAGGAAATGAAATACTTTGGGGTGATGGTGAGAGCATGGGTTTAGGCATCTCTGTATGTAATTGAGATAGAGTGGAGGGGTAGATCATGGGAATTATGGATGAAGACCTAGGAAAATAATGTATTTGGAGGAGAATCATAGGGTAAAAGTTTTTTTGTTTTTTTGGTTTTTTTTTTAAGAGAAAAGGGCATTGGGAAGAGAGACTGTCAGGCACAGAATTGTTTGTGCAAAGAGAGAGAATGTTCTGAGGATCTAAAGATAAGAGTAGAATTTGCCTTGGGTGGTCAATTTGGATAGCAAACATCAAAGGAACAGCAGAAAAATAGTATTTGAATAGATTTATTTTCTCTCTGGAACCTAGCAGTCCTATTTTTTGTTTGATCTTTATTTTTGACCCAACATATGAAACACACAGACACACACACACACACACACACACACACACACACACACACACACAATTTTTGCTCTCCTTAGCAATCATTCCCAGTTCAATTCAAGCTGAGCTTCAGTGTGCTTGACACTTTCTCACACGTCCATGTTGTTATACTGAATCCCTTGTGTTCTTGCATTATTTTCCTTAAATTCAGTATTCTTTACATGTTTTTTTTAAATATCTAAGTTGGCTAATAAAATCCTTGGGCATCCACATCAGTCTCTTTAGGTATTCTTTAGTATTTTCTTATTCGTCATTAGAATCATTTGTATTTATATTGCCAGTATTTCATTCTTGAAATATTCTATTTATCTTGAATGAATTACCTTTTAGGATTTTAGGCCATGGCATCAAAGTATCTTTTATTTTATTTTATGAGCTCCGTGGAATATGTTCTCCACCAAATAGGAGGAACATCAGATTATAGCCATATATTCCAATGTTTTTGTACATTACTTGCCTTCCTATGTGTATACTATGGTCCTTCTTACCATCCCCCATACCCAAAACTCCATTACTTACATTTGCATTGAAAACCATCAATTCCTAGAATTTAATGTCTCCATATATCTGCTTCTCAAAAGCTCTTGTTCCATAAAAATTTCACTCTAATGAGACTTTCTAAATAAAACCTTCTCTGACTATCCTCAGATGTTATTGTCCTCCTTTTAAAATTTACCTTAAAATTATTGTGCATATATAAATATATTTATAATATTTTCTCTATACCTATGTATGTCTTTTTCTCCCTAATAGAAAATGCAAACTGATCAAGGATCAAAAATGTGCTCTCTTCATTACTTCCAACATTATCATTATCTATATACCAGTCTTCTATGCAGATGGATAGTAGTTGGTATTTTTGAAAAAAGTCCTTCATCTCATCTTGGATTTGTTGTTGTTGAATTGATCCAGCCATGTCTGATCCTTTCTCACTCCATTTGGTATTTTCTTGACAAATACATTTTAATAATTTGTCATTTACTTCTCCAGCTCATTTTACAGATGAGGAACTTTGGCAAACAGTGTTAAGTGATTTGCCCAGGATCCCACAGCTAGGAAATGTCTGAGACCAGGTTTGAACTCTTGAAATGAATCTTCCTGACTTTAGACCTAGTATTCTAATCTCTGAAACACCTACCTGTCCCATCACTTGGATACACACTTAAAAAGATAATATACCTTCAAACCACTCATCATCAGGCCAATACCTGGATAACTCATCATTAGAGTTTTCACCTACCAACATTCATCCCTTTTTCCTCTGACTAGTACTAGACATTTCTTCCCCAGGTCACTGCTTTAAAACTTCATGATCATTTCATGGGAAAAAAGCAGCTTCTTCCTCCTCAAAGTATAATTCTACCCTTTAATGTAAGAACTTCAAATATATCATATTAGTTCTATATAAGAAGCTCTTAAATAGAGTAGTAGATAGAATATTGGACCTGGACACAAAAAGACTTGAGTTACAATTATTCTATAAGACTATATGACCCTATATGAACGAGTTCCTCTCAGTGATTCAGTTTCTTTACATACTTATGTGTAAATTGATTTGATGACCTCCTGTTCTTACAAATCTAATTCTATAATCCTTGATAGTTAAATGGTCCTTCCTTCTTGACCTTGACAATATTCTTCCATTCAGTCAATTTTTCCTGGTAATGTTTAGGATTCTTTCTATGGTATTTCCCCATCCCCACTCCCATTTTTTTTTTGCCTTTTTAGGCTTTTTTTTATAATTATATCAAGGAGTACTTCCTTTTCTCTCTAAACATCCAGAGAATAAGGACTAATAGGAAGGAAAATCTATTTTACACACCCTAGTTGTCCCTTCACATTGGAAAAAAAAGAAGCATTGCCAATGAAACCTTGATATGAATATGTTAAAAAATTACATCTCTCTCCCAAGTTATTTATATTTCAATGAAATTAAAACTTTTCCACCAGTGAAAGGAATTTCAACAGCTAATGAGAGAATGAGGTGGTCATGTCCCTCCTCATCCCTAAGGAGGACAATTCAGGAATCCTAACATAATATAAATTTATCTATTTAATCTACTTTGCCTTTGTGTGAGCCTTTCTTTGGTTCCCTGGGTCAGAATAAGCATTGCCTTCAAAAGAAAATTGAATTATATTAACCAGCTATACCTATGAAAACGTCTTAGGATAGAGATTTAGTTTTATGTTACATTTCAGGAACCCAATCCAATAAAGTATAAAGATGTATTTAAATATGGAATTATTCTTAGAATTAACACCATATTCCCATCTGGAGAAATTGAAGAAAATAGAGAAACTGTGGGATGCATATTTCAATCAAAGGATTTAAGAGCTTGAAGGTATCTTTAAAAAGTCAGCACATGTCTCTGCTTTTTTGACAAATGACAAAAGTGAGTCTCTAAGAAAGGAAATTATTTTTCCAAAGCCATTCTATTAACATGTACTAGAGCCAGGGATAGCTAGGTAGTTCAGTGAATTGAAAGCTAGCCCTAGAAATGGGAGATCCTGAATTTAAATCTAGCCTCAAATACTTCCTAGCTATGTGACCCTTGGCAAGTTACTTAATTTCCATTGATTATCCCTCACCACTTTTTCTACTTTGGAACCAATACATACAATTGATTGAAAGACCAAGGTAAGGATTTTAAAAACCAACAAACAGGTAATAGAGCCAAGATTAAAATGCAATTTTAATTTTTTTCTTTTATTATCTATCAGCTTCTTCCTATAAGGCTAATTTTTCTGGGAGGAGAAGTTATCTTTCACTTTTTTTATTATTGTTGTTATAATTGTTTCAATTAACACCAATTCATGTTTTATTCTACCAACCTCCCTCTGCCATTAAAAAAAGAAAGAATAATAAAATTGTTTTTAAACATTGTCAAGTAAATCAAATTTCCGTTTAGTCTTGTCTGAAAATATATGGTTCATTCCATATATTTTATTCTTTATTTCTCCATCAGGAGATGGGTAACATTCTTCATAACTAGATCTTAAGATTTATGGCTGAACATTATGCTGTTAAGCGTTCTTAAGTTCTTCAGAATTGCTTAATTTAATAATGCTATTATAGTATAAATTTGTTCTTCTGGCTTTCCTCATTTTGTCACTTCAGATTTCAGTTCAAATCTGCACTCAATCACTTACTAGCTGTGTGATCCTGGTCAATTTATTAACTTCTCTGTCTCAATTTTCCTCAATTCTAAAATGGAAATAAAATAGAATGTTTCCCAGGTTTATTATGAGTATAAGAGGAGTTAATATTTGTAAAGCACTGTGCAAAACTTGAAGTACCATCTAAATGATATTCATTTTATTAATTATTCTATCATATCTTTTTGTCATTTCTTACAACAAAAAAGGATCTCATTGTAACCATATCTGATAGTTTGTTTAACCATTCCCCAATTGATCCCACATTATTTTCTACTCCATTTCAGTCATTTGTCAGCACAAAAATAGTTTTATTAAATATCTTGCATATGAGATTCCCTTTTCTTTGAGCTCTTTTGGGTAATTGGCCTCTAATTCTTCCTAATGCCCCCATCATAGCAGACAGAGCTGTCTCATAGCTGGGCTGGGGAAGCACCTCTAGAACACATTTTCTTTCTTTAATCAAGTGTGCTAGATGCAGCTAGCACACAGGTGGCAGTAGAGGGCCAAGCTGAAAGCATTCAGAACCAACCCAGCACGCCTGGCTGTGTCAGTTTGTACTGTGATCTCACAAAGCCCCTCCATCCAGCAGGACCAGCAGGGAAGGAGTGAAGAGGATATCTGCTGGGATTCCAGAGTGGGAGATGACATCTGGTTATTGATCTGTACTGTTCCAATCAGTTTACAAATTCACATGATCAGAAACATGCATGTTGCTATGAAAATCATGCTAATATCAGATGAAATTTATAAAAGTTAAAAAGGTATACCTAAGAAAGTCAAAATATTGTGCCAGGCTCTGAGTGAAAGATAAGAAAACACCTCAGAAATTTACAATCCACTTGGGGTGGATAAAACATGTTCCTAATGTTTGGGTGAGTCCAACTACTTGTGACCCTATTAGGGGTTTTCTTGGCAGAGATCCTAGAGAGATTTGCCATTTCCTTCTCCAGCTTATATTACAACTGAGGGAACTGATGCAAACAGTTTAAAAGATTTACCCAGAGTCACACAGCCAGTAAGTTTTTGAAGCTGGATTTGAATTCAGGAAGATGAAATTTCCTGACTCCAGACCCAGTGCTCTATCCACTGAGCCACTTGTCTGCTATGTGATGAATGATGGAGTTTGATGGTATAAAGAAGTGTATCCTTTATAAATGGAAGAGAAATAGTTTGTCTATGAGGAAGACAAAACTTAGTAAAGTTCCTAGTTCCCTTAGTGTCTGTGCCACACAAATTTTAATCTTAATTATGCACAGTTTATATAATTTCCTGATTGGTTTATATCAGTTTGAAGGTATAGAGAATAGGGCATGTTTTTACATGATTTTTCATGATAAAATATCTTTTGCACTTCTAGCCACTCTGAACCTCCATTTCCTCATCTGTAAAATGAAAATTAAAGCTAATATTTACACAGTACTTTCAGATTTACAAAGTACTTTGCATATAGGTTATATAGGTAGAGATACTACTACTTATATTACTTACTTAATTCACAGCATTTTATTGTGAGGATCAAATTAGATAATGAATGAAATTCTTTTTGTTGCCATATAGTTCTACATGCACATGAGTTTCTAGTACCACCTTATGGCTCCCACTTCCTCCATGAAAGCTTCCCTGACCACTATAAACCATGATGATTCTTTTTTCCACTGGTTACCTCTCCCTTTTCAATATTTCTTTAGCATTTATTATCTATTCACTGGATGACACATGGTCTTTATATAATTAATTACCTTTTCATGTATGAAAATCTTCTCTTCCAAAATAGATAGTAAGCTCCTTAAGAGCAAAGCCCTAACTCTTTTTCTTCTACTATGAATTCCTAATAGTAGGCATTCACTAATAAAATGTTGATAGATTGATTTTGTGAAAATGGGATCAACTCTCCCCTGCTCACTTTTAGATTTAATAGCCAGAAGTGTATATGCCCCCATATTTCCTAAGTGAGGGGAGGTCTGCAACCCATGTGCTAAACAGGGTGACAACTCAGAAATGAATGACTGCCCCCTGGGCAGTCCTAAGAAAATTCTAAAACTGTGTTTGATCCATGTAAAGTGGAAGAAAGTCACACAAAGAAGGATCTTTAAAAGTAGTTGCCACCTTCCTGTGACCGACAATTCCAACTTGGCTTTAGGAGAGCTTTGGGACCTCAGATTGCTCTTGGATCTTCCTTTAGGATTACCAAGTGGTTGAATAAAAAGACTGACTCCTTTCCTGGCTTCTGTAGGAACTAACATCCAGAGGAGCCCCCTTCCCCATCTTGGAGGAGGAGGCCATGTGGCTGGAATCCTTGCTTAATTTACCCCTAAGCCCTCTGGCTGGGGCTTCTGGAGTCCTGCCAGAGTAAAGCCAGGGCAGGAGCAAATAGCCTAGCTCGTTAAGCTAGATTTCTTACTCTGCCCTCTTTCTCATATTTCTATTTTCATGCTTTCCCTATAAAAGTCATTTTGACTTGAGATATATTGCTTTCAGTGTCTACACTCATATATTTAGTCCAACTTTTATTTTTTTAACCATTACAATTGAAAATCTCAGACAACTATGAAGTATCATTCATTGTTTATTGTTATTACTAACCTAGTGACTTGATTTCTTCCTCATATAATGGAAAATACTTTTTCAAAGATCACTGTTTAAATTTATACCAAATATGAGGGAATTTTACTGCTTCTATTGGTTGACTGATAATACTTATTAGATTTATTATTTTCTCAAGAAGTCTAAAAAACTGCCCAAATCCTGTAGGTTATACTTCTAAGATCGCCATGACAAACTTTTTAAAAAAGTATTTATTAAGAATATTTTTCCTTAATTCCATGATTCATGATTTTTCTAACACCTCTTCCCTTTCCCCTCCTGGAGGTGACAAGTAATTCCATGGGGTAACAATCATTGTTCAAAACCTATTTCCATGGTATTCATATTTCCAATAAAATGATATTTTAATGCTAAAATTCTAATCATATCCTCGTTAAACCACATGATCATTCATATGTTTTTCTTCTGGATTTCTGCCCCCACAGTTCTTTCTCTTGGTGTGGATAGCATTCTTTCTCATAAATTACTCTGGATTGTCCTGCATCATTGCATTTCTTATAATAGAGAAGAAGTCTGTTATGTTAGATTGTACCACAGTGTTTCAGTCTCTGTGTACAATGTTCTCCTGGTTCTGCTCCTTTCACTCTGCATCAATTCCTGGAGGTCATTCCAGTTCACATGGAATTCCTCCAGTTCATTATTCCTTTTAGCACAGTAGTATTCCATTACTAACAGATACCACAATTTGTTCAGCTTTTTCTTCAATCAATGGACACCCCCTCATTTTCCAATTTTTTGCTACCACAAAGAGCACAGCATGTTAGACTTCTTATTGAAAACTGTTCTTATGACTATAATAATGTGAAAAGAAGACAGTAATATAAATGAGGGTACAAACCTGAAGGCAAACACCGAATATTTGTAATTATAAATTTTGAAGAAAAGATTAGTATACTCTTTTTTAGGTAAAGAGGTAGGTATAGGTCCTACAGGTAGGGAAAGTTAAAAACAATCTCACATGTAGACAATACATACTCTGTTTTGGATTAAGTGATCTTTGTCAAAATGGAGGGTTTACTGAGTATATGAGTGGCAGTGGGGTATAGTTGGTAATAACTGTGGTTGAAAAAATGAAATGCATTAATAAAACTAATCTTAAATGAAAAGTAAAGAAACTTATCCCAATATTAGTAGTTTCTCCAGCTATTTAAGGGTTACTTTAGGAAGTTAGGCATTGGAGCTCTTTCAGCACAAATGCAGATAATAAGTTTACCAAAGGGGAAAAAAAGGGAAAAACAAAACTCCATTTTGAGATATGGTAAAGAAAAAAGCAGCATTGTCAAAGAAGATTGCTTATCTTAAATGTTGAAAGAGTAAACAGGACAACATGATTTCACATGCAGTAGGTTCATTGGATATAAGAGAACTGATAATGCTCCCCATCACTAATGCCAAAACCAATAAACCAATGGTAATGCATTTAGTTGTAAACTGTGATGCTCTATCTCACAACTCAGGCAAAATCACCCATCTGCTTCTACTTTGCATGTTGGCTTCATTTCAGATCTCCTACAGGAGTGCTAAATTGTTGGGAGTTTCCTATCATGCCTGGCTTTAAATATTAACCTCCAGGCTATTGGATTTCCCTAAATTAAATGTAATAAAATAAAAAATACACAGAATCTAAACATAACTGAACACATTGAGAGGTATGTAAAACCCTAGTCTGTTATTTTATGTGTTACCAACTCTGTAACATATATTTCATTTGATGCCTTATTTTGATTCCCTTATTATCATCCTCACTACTATTGACCAAGAAAGAGTGAACTTACTCTTTGACTCTAAGTTTAGCCCTGCTTGGCCAATGGCTTCCCATTATATAGAACACATATGATGTCTTGATGGCCCAATTAAGCTTCCTGGCATCATCTCTCAATGTGAACAGCTTCTTCAGCAACAAGGTGGGGAGTGTTCCAGCAAATCTAGTTGAATGTTCTTGTGTAGATTTTGAAAGTACCATAAGGTGAAAGGGGGGGTGGGGTTGGGAATTGCTTGTTACCAAATGTCTGCTGCTAGCTCCTAAGTTTGCCAAGCTCTGTAACCTAGTGCTAATTTTAAAAGGTGGATAGGATGGAAAACATAGTGATTTTAAGTAAATCAAAAGAACATGAAAAGAATTAAACTAGAGATAAAGTAAATGGGAGGATATGGGTGATCCAGAAAACAAAAAACTGAATCTGTCCTGGCCCAGGTCCCAGAAATTTTATTCTCTATCAATAGCACTTTGTTTATAGAACAGAGTTCTTAATATTTGTGTGTGTGTGTGTGTGTGTGTGTGTGTGTGTGTGTGTGTGTTTTGACCCTGCTGAAAGCCTGGTAAAAATATAATGTTTTAAATGTATAAAATAAACAATGTCCAGTAAGGGTAGCTATATATTATAAATAAAATACATAGGATTACCGAGGAAGACAAATATATTGAAATAGCTAACAACAACAATACCCTAAAAAATCAAACAAAAAATAGTTTGCAGACCTCAAGCTAAGAACCCGAAACTAGAGAACTTCCATGAGAGTATGAATAGAATAGTGAAGGACTCAGACGTTTTCCCATTTTGGAAAAAAGAAAGAAAGAAAGAGAGAGAGAGAGAGAGAGAGAGAGAGAGAGAGAGAGAGAGAGAGAGA
>NC_058132.1:315900243-315908280 GCF_016433145.1 Gracilinanus agilis | reverse complement strand
AAGGAAAGGAAAGGAAAGGAAAGGAAAGGAAAGGAAAGGAAAGGAGGAAGGAAGAAAGGAGAGAGGGAAGAGGTAGGGGTAGAAGTATAAGGGAAGAAGGAAGGAAGGGAGGAAGAGAGGAAGGGAGGAGAGAGGGAGAGAGGAAGGGAGGAAGGGAGGAAGGGAGGAAGGGAGAAAAGATGATGGCAAACCTATGAAACACGTGTCAGCACTAACACATGTAGCCATTTTCAATGACACACAGCCACATGTGGCTGCATACAGAGAAGTATGGGGCTGCATGCCAAGGATGAAATATTTGCTGTAGTGTAGTGTAGACACTCTATGCACTATAGATGACTATTCTACCTATATTAAAATTTACCCATTTTGGTTTATTAAATAGTTATATATTACAATTATAAATTTTTGTTATTTAAACTATGAATATGATGAAATTATGGCTGTTGTTTTTTTTTCTCAAAGTGATACACCACCCAAGTTATGCTATGTTTTTTTGCGAATTTTGACACACCAAATGCAAAAGGTTGCTTATCATTACTTTAATGACACTGCTTCCATCAAATCCTTCTTCTAGGCTTGGTGAATCTTTACCCAATTCAAGTGCCCAGGGGTAAATTCAAGCTGTCCATGAGCCCGAGGATTATGAAGAAAGCTGAGGGAGAAAGTGTTTACTTTGGGGGCTGGACAGAGCAGTGAAGCATGTAAAAATGTCCTTGGGTGGGCACTGGGAGGTGGAGGAACAGAGCAACTCCCTGAGTGATGACTGCACTTGTGCCACAGCTTCACCAGCATGGGTATGGGCTATCAATCATTTATGCCTTGGTAGGGAAAATTCCTGTGCTTTCTTATTTAGTGGATCTCTCATTGTGAAAAAAAAATAATTTGCATTTATATAGTATGTGTTTATATGTACAAGTAACAGTACTAAGTGCTTTACAATTATTATTTCTTTTGTTCACCATAAAAACTCTAGGATATACATGACAAAGGTGAAAGGATTTTCCCAGAATCACACAACTAATAAATGTCTTAACCAAATTTGAGTACAAATCTTACTGACTTCAGAACCAGAGCTCTATCCACTGCACTCCCTCATTGAATTCAATGTCTGACATGATTTTTCTTTCCTCCCCAACATCTATCTTAATAGTAGAGTACATTAACATACCCTGTGATTCTTCCTCAAATACCCTAAAAACTCACTTCCTCACCCTATTCACCTCCCAGGCACTAATCTTTTATTCAACCTCAAGCACACAAAGGTGACCATAACCTTGATCTTCTCATTACCAAAAAAATATACCATTTCTACATTCAATAATACTGAAATATCTCTAAGCAATCAAAAATCCACTGGTTTTCACCTTTCCCTCTGCCCTCCTTTTTATAAACCTACTCTTTATTGACACCATGACTTCTAGTTCCTTGACCCCTGATGAATCAATTCAACTCCTCTCTTGAATCTCTATCCCACCTATTCCGTTTGCTGATTAAACCCTGCCAATCTTTGATCATGGATTACTTCTGCCACCTGTTAACTTCACTCCTACACATGTCCTGCTTAATGAAAGTATGGAACATTATCCAACCATTCTGACTGGGTTGACTTTAAATTTATAGAGGACCCAAACTGGGCCCTCAGTGCTATTATGCAGTCCTTCTATATGCACTTATCAATTCACTATCTCACTCTCCAAAGTAGCTCTTCTAAACTTTTCTTCCCTCTTCAAACTTCCCATGACACTCTGTACCTCAACTCTCTCAGTTGAGAAACTTTGCTGCATATTCTAGAGAAAGAAAATCACTCTTGAACTCTTTCTTTTCCCCTCTTCCTCATCTGCTATGATGCAGATGCCTTCTGCCACTTTTCACCTTAACCTTTGTTTCATGTAATGAAGTGGCCTTACTCCCTACCAAGGCTAACCTCTCTACTTATTCAAATGATCACATTCCATCCCAACAGATATCCCACTGTGTCATCCCCACTCTTTCTTTTATTATCAATATCTCCCTGCTTACTGAATCATTTCCTAGTGCCTATAAACATGCTTATATTTCCCCTGTATTGAAAAACTCTTTACTTGATCCTTCCATCTCTGCTAACCTTTGTCTTATTTTTCTTCTGCCTTTTGTAATCATCTAAACTATATACCTCGATTTTCTCCCTTCTCACTTTCCTCTTAACTCTTACCAATCTGACTTCTGATTTTATCCACCAAATACTCCACCAAAATTCTTCTCTCCAAAATTACTAATGATTTCTTATTTGTCAAATCCAGTTGGCCCTTTCTTCATCTTCATTCTCCTTGACTTCTTTGAGGCCTTTGACACTGATGATCATTCTCTCCTTGATATTCTCTTCTCTTTGGGCTTTTGGAACACCTCTTTCTCCTGGTTTTCCTTCTATCTGTCTTACCACTTATTCTCTGTCTTCTTTGCTGGATTCTCTTCCAAATCACTACCTCTAACCATAGGTGTCCCTCAGGGTTCTGTCCTGGTTCCTTTACTCTTCTAACTCCATACTACTTCCTTTGATAATCTCATCAGGTTCCATAGATTTAATTACTATCTCTATATTGACTCTCAGATCTACCTATCCTGCTTTAAACTCTCTGATGATCTTTAATCTCACATCTCCAATGGCCTTTTCAGACATCTCAGGCTGGAAGTTCAGCACATCTTCTAAAATGAATGTGTCCAAAAGAGAACTTGTTATTTTTTCCCACAAACACTCCCCCTTCTAACTTTTTTATTACTATAGACAGATACACTATATTTCTAGTCCTTCAGGCTCACATTCTATTTTGTTGTTCAGTGGCTTCAATTGTGTTCACCTCTTAGTGACATCATTTGGAGTTTCCTTGTCAAAGACTCCAGAATGTTTTGTCATTTTCTTCTCCAATTCACTTTACAAATGACGAAACTGAAGAAAACAGGGTTAAGTGACTTGCCCTTGGTCATATAGCTAGGAAATATCTGAGACCAGATTCGAACTTAGGAAAATGAGTCTCTCTCAATCAAGACCTCTCTCTCAATTCACTATGCCACCTAGGTAGTCCCCACAACCTATGAGTCATCTTCTATTCATTATCTCTTTTCCCACATCCTATATACAAGCTATTATCAAAGCCTGTCTATTTTCTCTATACAGCATTTCTCAAATATGATTCCTTCTCTCCTCTGACACTGCCATTACTCTAATACAGGCCCTCATCATTATTGTAATTTTTGTAATTATTATAATAGCACAAGAAGCCTTCCCTAACCTCTCTTATTTCCAGTGTTTTCCTTCTGTTAATTATTTCCTATTCATCATGTATATAGCTTGCTATTTGTATGATGTCTCTCCTATTAGATTATAAGAAGCTCTCTTTTGCCTTTTTTTTTGTATCTCCAGAGTTTAGTACATTGCCCGACATATAGTAGACTCTTAATAAATATTGATTGATTGATTGATTAACAGAGAGATAGAGACAGAGGCAGTGACAGAGACAGATAGAGAGGCAGGGACAATGATAATAAAGACAAAGAAATGAGGGAGGTCTTGTATTTGTACCTTAGTCTATACTAAAGATTGCAATTGTCATTTTGGCAGTGATAAGTCAATCAGCAAGTTGTGTAGTAGAAAGAATTGAGAAGGTATACAATAAGAAAAAAGGAAAATAGAAGAAAAAAACTTTGATTTGGAAAAAAAATTGGGAAAAAAATCTTGGTTTCTCCCTTCCCTTCTCTTGCTTTTGAGTTTGTCACAGAAATTAGCAAAGGGATTATAGTAAAAGAAGCCTAGGAGATGTAATTGACATTTTTAATTATTCTTACAGTATTTTATATGAAGAATTTAATTTAAAAATGTTTGTCTTCCTATCATTCATCACTTTCAGACAAGTACAAATCAGTCCATGGAGTCCTGAGAATGATTGAGCTAATTATCATTTTTTATTATTTCTAGCTTTGATTGCAATTGGAGTCATTTTGAGGGATATAGTTTCCCTATTTCTATAATTCCATCATTATTCATATCAGGACCCAAATAATCCTCTTCTGATAGGATAAGCCTCTTGATATGGATACACAAACTATATACTTCCAAGTACTAAAGGTTCCTTTGGGTTAGACCCTAAAATGGTACTGTTTTGTGAGTTGGTGTTCCCTCAGTAATAACTTGAATAGCATATTAATATCATAATCTCCTTTGACATTTATCATCTGTAACATTCATATTAGCACTTAATCTTATATTGACTTGTATTTTATCTACTTCATGGATTTAAGTATTTTCCCCTCAAGCAGGATGGCAAGCTTCTTATAAACAGAAACTAATGACGACAACAATATTAACATACTTGAAACTAAATACATTACCTTGCCCCCCAAGTCAGTACCCATTTCAAATTATCTTTATTTTGATTAGTCATGACAACATTCTTCCAGTTTCTGAGTGGAAATTTTGAAATCCTCTTTGAATCTTACCTTCCTTTCATGTTCTATATTTATTCTTTAACAAAAATCATTTGCTTCTTTCTTCATACTTTCTCTTAGGTTCATTCCCATAATGAAAAATTTAGTTAAAGTGCTCATCAGTTGGATTACTTTGATGACAGCCTACATGATCTCCCTACTTCCATTTTTTATCTTTTTCAGTCTATCCTGCATATCTTTTCCAGAATAATATCCTTAAATACCTCTTCCAACCAGTCACTCTACCCTTCAAGAATCCATAATTGTTTCTTTTTCTTCCTATAATCTGAAGTCCACATTTCTCTACTTATATCTCAAGATCCTCCATATTAAGCTTCATATTTCTAATTAAATTTATTTTCTGTCACTCCAAAATAGGCACCTTCCTTATTCTAGTCAAAACAGTTCAGTTTTCAGAGACCTCTTTCCTTTTCATAGTATTAATGATTCCCATTTACCTAATCCTTTACAGCTTGGAAAGAACCTTTTCCACTGGTAGATAGTGCTTGCATCATAATACCTATTTGAGTAAACTGAGGAGCAGCAAACTTATTTGCTTTTGGTCAAATGACTAGTCAATACTATAGACCTAATCTAGATTTCCTGATTTCAAGTGATTAATGTTCTTTATAGTAGATTCTCTAATAGTTTCATTTTTTTTCATGAGACTGCAAACAAATTTCTTGAGACCAGAGACCTAGTTGTATACTATTTTGTGTAATAATAACACATTTTCAAGTTTAAAAATACTTTCTTTAAAATGATCCTAGATGGAAATGATTTTATATACCTTAAGCATTATAAAAATACAAGTTATTGGTGTTATTGCTATTAGCCTCAATCTGATGATTATTTCATTATCTGAGTCTTCTACTGCCCTCTTACTGAGCTCAAGCAACGTTTACAGAACAATGTAGGGATTTGCTTGGTACATTTTTAACAACCAGGTTCACACATTTAATCTTAAACTTCACCATTAACACTTCTTAAGTCTGCAGAAGCAAAAAAAACATTAAGTTCTGATTTGTACTCAATCCTGATTTCTGAGATATTAATAATGCTCATACTAAAAATTTAACAATGTGACTTGGTATGAGTTGTTTCTAGCATGTTCTCCCCCATTTTCAACCCCTTTCATGTAAGTATCATTTACATTACCTCCCATTTCATAGAAAAGATCAGGGTGAGTAGTCTAAGATTATAAAGCTAATGTTATTTTCATAATTAGAACCCAAATATCCTAAATACAAGTTTAATTCCATTTCCAGTATGCTGTGTTTCTTCTTTCCCAGTTACTTTCAACCCAGATTAGCCTACCTCCCAAGAAGGTTTACTAGGTGTAGCCCCTATGCATATTCTTCCAGTTTCTGAGTGGAAATTTTGAAATCCTCTTTGAATCTCACCTTCCTTTCATGTTCTATATTTATTCTCTAACAAAGATCATTTGCTTCTTCATACTTTCTCCTGGTTTCAGTCCCATATTGACAAATTTGGTTGAAGTGCTCATCAGTTCTATTACTTTGATGACAGCCTACATGATCTCCCTACTTCAATTCTTTATCTTTTTCAGTCTATCCTGCATATCTTTTCCAGAATAATATCCTTACAGCTCCTTGGAGTAACAACTGAGAGAAGTATGTAACAAAACAGGAAAGCAGCTCTGAAAAGGGCACAGCAAGCCATCAAACTAGAGGTACTGGTCTTTCCTGAACACTGGATACACCAAAAAGTATAGATGAGAAAAATGTGTTCAAATGGCCATGAAGGCAGGAGAAACAGATTTTGGCATGATTTGAGATTGTTTAGACAACAAAGAAATCAAGGTTATCCACTGAATCCCAAGATATTACCAGTTGTCTTGACTTTTGTCTTGCTGTTGGATTTCATTGACATTAAAAGAGAAAGACCCAAGATTTTGGACAACTCTGCCTCATCTAAATCCAATCTATGCTTGAATCAAAAGATATTACCAGTGATGCCATTTTGCTCCTATTCAAGTATGAAGGACAATAACAAATCAACCCATTTCTTCTCTATGTAAAAGACCTTCAAAATATATCTATTAATTTATATGTTCTTTTCTTATGTCTTACACAGTGAAGGTCCTAGATTAGATGAGTAATTCGAGAGCTAAAGATAATGTACCTCATCAGTAAATATTGAGTTTAAATCATTTTGCTTCCTAAGTAAAAGAAGTTAAACTTTCACAGGATTCACTAGTAGAGTAACCTATCTTCTGATTACCAAAACTTTGGTCCTTAGGTGGTTAAAGATGTGTTTGTAACACCACTAGATAAGACCAAGGCATGTGATTTTGTGGCATAGAATGGGCTGTTTCTTTCTGTGAAATTAATTAAAACACATGGGCATCATAGTCAGAGCATTGCTCTCTGTATAATTCTCACAGACCTATGAATAACATCGATACAGCCTACACAGGAATGATACCAAATTCCTACTTACATCTGGCCTGACATTGCTATATAATTAGGTATCTTTTAGAATAATTTTACTCAGGAATCCTTAGTATGAGATAAAGTCTCTTCAGCTATAATTTTCTAGATTCCACCTCTTATTTTTCCTAAATTATCAGAACAAGTAAGGTTTCAGATATGAAGTGTCCATGTATTATAAATAAAATTTATCTGGAGGTTTATTCATAAATGTATGAACATTTATTAGTAGAGATAGAAATATATCTAACTTGAGGTTAACAATCTAGTCCTCCGTTGCAGCCACATTGGTTCCCTCCAAGCTAAGTCACTTGCCAGAGTTCAAGAGATAAAGTAAGAATTCAGAGAAAAAGTCAGCCCAGACACAGATATGGAAACAAAGAACTCACTCCCTTTCCCTCTTTAGCTTTCCAAACCTAAGTTCCTCTTTCCAACATCATGCCCTCTACCGGGGCTTCACATCAGGATGTCAGATCCTCAGACAGGATATGTGACTCTGTGACACCTACGTCCCACCACTTTGGTGCCACAGGATAGAGATATTTTACTTCACACACTTTTGCTGTCCCTGAACCAAATTGCTGGAAAGTAACAGCTGACAGAAGAATGGCCATTTAAGGCGTATAGGGATTACCTTCTTGGGGGCAGCTAGGTTAAAAGTCATACCTAGGGACAGGAGATCTTGAGTTCAAATCTGGCTTCAGACACTTCCTAGCTGTGTGATTCTAGGCAAATAATTTAACCCCCATTGTCTAGCCCTTACTACTCTTTTGCCTTGAAATCTATACAGTATATTGATTACAAGATGGAAGGTAAGGATTTAAAAAATAATACCTTCTTTACAATTACAATAGCCCCTCAAGAATCAACTACAGGGTTTTTTTCCTTCACTTTAAAGATGAGGCTCAATGAAAAATTTTAAGTGCATACCTATGGTGACAGTTATAATTATGGAAGTTTTTCAGAAGAAAAACAACTCCTTGATCACATATTTGGTAGGGATATGATTGGGGATATAGACACTAAATGATAACCCTAGTGCAAATATTAATAAGAAAGAAAGAAAGAGAGAGGGGGGAGGAAGGAAGGAAGGAAGGAAGGAAGGAAGGAAGGAAGGAAGGAA
>NC_058132.1:315833271-315897251 GCF_016433145.1 Gracilinanus agilis | reverse complement strand
GAACGAAGGAACGAACGAAGGAAGAGAAAAGGCCAAAGTAAAGAAAAAAGTCTTATGTGGGAGATAACATGTAAACAACTATAATGGAATAAGCTATTGACAGAATAACTCAGGAATAAAAGAAACAAGGTACTAGGATGAAAAAGGAATGAGAAAGGCTTATGGCAGAAAGTAGGACTTTATCTGAGACTTGTAGGAAATCAAGAGGCAGAGATGAGGAGAAATAATTCTATGCAGGAGAAAATAGTCTATGAAAATGCCAGGAGTCAGGAGATGGAGTGGCTTATCTACCAAACACCTTTCCTGTCTTCTCTAACTGGGATCTCTCCCAGCTGTGAAACCAGATGTTTTCCTATTGAAAATCAAAATATGCAGATGTACAGGAAGTTCAGTCAGCACAGTTGTTGAAGTTCATGATTCTCAGTTATATGTATTAACACATTTCTCTCAATACTTATTTCTATACAAAATTTATTCTGTTTGTGGTGACATTTATGCTGATTAGATGGAAACCTTTCACTGGAAGCACCTTTTATTACTGCTGTATGTCTTCTTTCTACCTGCTGTTCTTCCCCTCATAGAAATAAATATTTTACTCAGTTGGCCATTTGAACAAATATTTTCTTCCTGACACAGTATTTTTTTCCAAATGGTATTAAAAGTGTGAATTCTATTTATGGTAATATATTGAAGAAGCCTTATTCTATCCTTCAGTCATGAAACAGCTTTCTAGAGACAGATGAGGGAGAAGGAATCCCTACAGGCTTTTTTTGTGATTAAGTTAATTTCTATTGATAGTGAAAAATAGTGACAAACATAGCTTAAGTTACAAAAAAATGACAAATAAAGAAAAGATAATGGCATACCTGAAGGAGAATGTCTCATTATTAAATTAAATTGCTGGACTTCTACAAACCATGTCTTATTTACTTGGATTTGGAGATAAATCCTTATATTGTAGAAATGCATGCATGTACCTTGATAATTAAGATCAATTTTTAGAAAGAAATTGTGATGTCAAGGCAGCTAATTTTTGATGCTTTTATCTTTCCCTGTATACATTTTCCTACCATTCTAGGTTTCCATCTTTACACACTGAGACATTAAAGAATATTATGCACTTTCAAATGATCAAAATGATCATAGATTTAAACCCAGAAGGGATCCCAAAGCCTATGGAGGCCTATCCTCTCATTTTATTGATGAGAAAATTGAGGCACAAAGCAGTTAAATGATTTGCCCAGGTCTATCTGGTAGTAGTAGGAGGAGGAGGAGATGTAGGAGGAAGAAGGGGAGGATTGGTAGTAGCTAGTGATGGTGGTAGTTGTGTTTGGAGTAATGGTATTAGTAGTGATAGTAATAGCTTTTATTTATACAGCATATTAAGATTTGCCAAATGCTTTACACAAACCTAGTCTCATTCTACACAACCACCTTAGGAGGCAGATACTATTATTTATCTTCATTTGAAAGATGAGGAAACTGAAGCAGACTGAAGTTAAAAGATTTGCTTACAGTTCTTAAATATCAAAGACTAGATTTGAACTCAGAGTTCCCTTACCTCAGGTCTAGTCCTCTATCAAAGAATGTAAGGAAAAATCTGAACTCAAGCCTTCCTGATTATTCATTCTAATGCTTTATCCACAATCTTTCCCCCATCCTTTGTTTCCTATTCATTGGAAAAAAAAACATCTCCTTATTCCCATTGAGGAACTGATGACAGGAGATTTTTCATTAATTAATAACATTCGTGCTTATTGATATTGTTATTTCCTCCAGATTGCCTTTCTACTGGTAAAATTCTTATTGAATAGCTTCTCAGAGACATCAGAATAAGTAGACTGAAAGGGGGAGAATGTCACATTCCTTTGGGGATATGAAAAAAAGTGCACAGGCAGAAACTGATTGGAATGCATTCATTTGGAATGACATCTGTTATTTCCTCTATTGCTTCACTTTATCCCTAGAGTGACTTCCAGTTCCTTTGCCAGGGTAGAAATATTGTTTTGGAGATCCTGCAGCTTCCTCTGAGTTGTATTGGAATTTCAGATGTGATCACAGAACTGACCTGGGAAAACTGGAGCTTGGACCTGCTGTGCTGAATAGGACTTGACTAAATTTAATCTGCTTCTTGTGGGATGTGAGAAACTAAGATCTATTTTCCCAGATGCCTGAAGATTGGCACTAGTTGATCTCATGTTTTTAACAAAACCCCTAGTGCCATATTCCACTCTTTCCATTCCTTGTTCCTTTCATCCAGTCAAATCAAATCCAAACTTTGCTGTTATGGCATTTTTTTTCTCCTAGAAGACCCAATTTTCTCTCTCTCAATTTCACAGTTTTATAATATTCACATTTGTTTCACAGAATCATAAAATCATAAAGCTTGTGACTGGAAAGCACCTAGAGAAAAATCGTTTGGTTCAGTTCTATCTTCTGCATTTTCTCCCCTCTTTATTTAATTCTGCTTACAATTAAAGACCTATCTCTTCCAAATCAAAACATGGATGTTCAGAAAATAAACTTTGCTTCATTTTCATTTCAAATATCATTTTGAAATTTCTGTTAAATAAACCTACTAATGCTTTCCTTGTAGACTTAATTTATAAACACAATCTAATCAGTTGTGCATTTCTTCCATCAGTTGCTATTATCTAGAGCAGTGATGGGCAAACTACGGCCCACAGGCCAGATGTGGCCCGCTGAAATGTTTTATCTGGCTGTGTGACATTATTCATAATCTGACAAATACAATGAGTAGGATACAATATAAAGAAACTTCAAAAGAGTAGCCTTAGAAACAGAGTGACAAATGAGCATTTTCTTTCCTTTGGGCCCCTCTTTAAAAAGTTTGCCCATCACTGATCTAGAACCTCCCTAGTGTTTATATTTTTATTATAACTGTATTTCTTTGACCACTTGAAGTTCTTCCCACTTTAGAAATAAAATATTTCATTGAGAGGTCCATTGGATAAAATATTTCCCATCAGAAATTTACTCAAGAAGCTCTTGAAAAGTAAATTTGTGTTATATTGTAGGCAGTTAGCAAATTAAAAGCAATAAATTTAGGCCAACTAACCTGAAGGTTTTTGTGTTAGAGTAAAATACTTAGTTCAAATCCATTCTTATTATAATGAATATACTGTTCAGATTACTCCTGAGTGAATATCTCAGATAAAGCATACATATGGCACATTGATAAAGCCTTTTTGTTTTTTTTTCAAGGTTTCCTGGAATTACACAATTCCATAGATTAACGACCATTTACTATGGAATTTATACACCCTTCTCTTTCAATCAATAGAAATAACATAGAAAGAGTAAAGTAATATTTAGCCCCAAGCATGGAAATGAAAATAAGAAAATCATTTGTTTTAGATAGAAGCCACAGGGCCTATAGATACAATCACAGCTTCCGAAAAAGGTAAAATTTGATCTTCCCAGATTGTCTACAGTCTTTGGACATATAATCAATTGTATAGTTATAGAGCAACTAAGTTCATTGCACTAGAAAGCAATTAATAACTAATGAAGGACAATGGAAGAAACTCAATCTGGAATCATATTAAATGAGTTCTAGTTCAAAATCTATCACTTGGCCAACATTGTGACATTGAAAGGCCATTTGTATTCTCAAAGCTTCAATATTTTTGTTCTTTGCTTTTCTGTAAAATGGGAAGAATTCCTCAGCTATGTTATAGGACTTAAGGATCACATGAATTAATGGATATATTTAAGATAATTACTAACTCAATTTTGTAACATTTCAGGCAATGTGGCAAAAGGAATAGTTTCTTCAAGTAATGAGAACTTAACTATCTTCTTTCCCTTCAAACTTCCCACCTTGGCTTATGGAAATTTGTTTCTGTTGCTATTTGATATAGATTCAAGATAAGAAAGATTTGTAGTCTGTCAACAAACATTTATTCAGTACCAACTTTATGTCTTCTGTTCTAGATATGGAGGATATATAGACAGAAAAGAAATAGTTTTTAATTTCAACAAGTTTACATTCAATGGATAAAAAAGGGGAGACAGTATATAATTATCTAAACATTTGCAAAAAATAAAAGACAGAGAGAGTAATGAGAGGGGATACTAAAAGCTAGTGGAAGAGGGGACACTTCATATAGAAGGTAACCCTTGAACTTGTCTCTAAAGAAAATTTAGGAATACAAAGAGGCAGAGATCAAGAGGGAGGATATTTCAGCAATGAGAAAGAGCCTCTAAAGTGGCATTAACCTGGTAGGAAGTTCAAGAAGAATAGTTTGTTTGAACTGTAGACAGTACAAAGGGTATTCCTATATAATAAAACTCAAAAGTAAAGCCAGAACAACAAATAGCCCCAAGGGGAGATTAGATGTTATAGGTCTGGAGATGACAAGTATCATGAATAAACTTCAAGCCTGTTAGGAATAAGGGAAAAGAATAAGTATTTGTTAAGGACCCCCATATGTCCAACATTGTGCTATGGTCTTTACAAATATTATCTCATTTGATCCACCCAACACACCTATAGATAGATGCTTTTATCACCCAAACACCCCTATTTGACAGTGAGGAAAACTGAGGTAGACAGAAGCGAAGTGACTTATCAGGGTCACTCAAATAGTGTCTAAGGCCAGATTTGAACTTAGATCTTCCTGATTCTAGGTCCAAGGCTCTATCCATTGTATCCCATAGTTCCCTGCCATCTATGATCAAACCAAAGAGCTTATTGAAAGTATACAAACCACTAGTGCAACTATTATTCACATAAAAAGGATAAAGGATATAGTCACCCTACGCATCACTACCATTTTGACTCTTCCTTTGGACAGGTCAAAGGAAGAGAAAGTACATGTCTGAAGAGCTGAGTCTCTGGCAAAGAGCTCAGGCTCAACCATTGATTTTCTACAGGATGGCCCACAGTTATTATCAAACTGCAGTGTTTTGTAATGAGGCGGACAGCAGTGCTAAATTCCATAATCGAAGCTGGGTAAACCCTAGAGATACCTTTGTATACTCTAATTACAAGCAGGTCACCTAAGCCTGAACACAAGTGTTAGAAGAATTTCTTTGATTTAAGGATACATAATCATGGTTATTTGTCAATCACTCCAGCTCTTGAATTTCTTTTTGTTTTTTCTCCTTTTCCATTTTATCTTCTAAATGAAGGGACTGATATAACTAACCTGAATTAGGGGCATAAAACCATAAAATTATTAACTTCAGTAATGATTTTAAAAAAATATGGCCAGTATTGTATTTGTTCCCTTTGAGAGCCACAAATTGAAATTTTGATACTTAGGACAAATTCAGTGAAAGTAGGGTAAACTTAGAGATCTGAGAACAGTCCAGCCTGGTTAGCAGCGTCAAGATAGAGCAGTGGTTCCCAAACTTTTTTGGCCTATTGCCCCCTTTCAAGAAAAAATATTACTTAGCCCCTTGGAAATTATTTTTTTTTAATTTTAGTAGCAATTAATAGGAAAGATAAATGCACCTGTGGCCATCACCACCTCCCTGGATTGCTGCAGCACCCACCAGGGGGCAGTAGCACCCACTTTGGGAATCACTGAGATAGAGGATGGTTTAGGCCTATCCCCAAGGCTGAGATGATCACCTTCAAATTTCCAATCCCCAAAAGGAGTTAGGGTAGAAAGCAACAGAGGGAAATTTTATGGTGGTGAAAAGCAAGCCGTAAAATAAAAGTAAGATCCAAGAACAAGTATATGACAGAAGGTCTTTATACGAAGAAATAACAGACCAGAAAACCACCACAAGGAAGAATTAGGTCACACTAATGACTTTCCCTTGATGCAAAGTCCTAATTCTACCCTAGTTACAACTCTGTATCATTCATGGTTTATGATTTTCCCTTTAGTTAATGGGAGAACTTTATCAGTGTAAATAATGTTAGATTACTGGTAGATTAAAAACCACACTTCCCTTGATTCCCAGTATCACTTGTATTAAACTTGTGTGTATCCAAGAACCATTTTTAATCTATAATACGGATAATTGCATTTACTTTTTTAGAAGAGATTTATCTTTATTTGAAAGTAGTCTGTATTTGGATCAATATATTATCATTCATCTTGTAAATAATCCTGTGTTAGATAACTTGAGAAATTAAAAAAAATTAATCCCTGACTTATAAGGAATTTAGAATAAAATTCAGAAACACATGGATAGTTAAAAACAATTTTATTTAAAAAATAACAAAGACAATAAATTAAGACATCATTAGGCACCATGGTTAAGTGTCAAATTAATGGTATAGACCAGTCATGTTGAAACTTTTAGAGATTACATACCATACCCCACTGCTCCCTAACCCTGTGCCTTGCCCCAGATAGGGGAGGAAGTGCTCCTATTGGGCTGCTGGGACAAAATGAAAAAATGTCCTCAGTGTAGTGGAGAGGGAGAAAGGAGGAGTTCTCCCAATTACCTCTGCCTTTCTAGTAACAAATTCTGTGGGGCAATGACTTGTGTGCCCACAGAGAGGAATCTCTGTGCCCTTTTTAGCACATGTGCCATAGATTTGCCATCAAGGTATAGACCTTCAGTATAGTGATTTCAAGAATCACTATGAACTGAAGTTTTTAGAAAAGGTTTCATGGAAGAAGTAGAAACTAAGCAGATTCTAGGAGATGATCGAATTTGTAGAGAAAAGGGAAATTGTAAGGAGAGCAAAGACAATGGTACTAATAAGCATGTTGTTTTAGGTGGGGGAGTGATTCTACCTGACTAAAGAAATGTGTTTAAAATGGTGAATGGTGTTGTTAACACACACAGGATGTGTTTCTATATGTTACTCCACTTATTGTTGAAATTAATCTAAATGATCAGGATTACTAGATGATATTTGCTTCTTCCATTTGGTATGACCAGTGTCTTTTCCACTAATGTATATTTTATGATCCCTACTCAGAGGATTGCTCAATATTGCTAATTTTGCTCTTGATAACTTACATTTCCCCCTTTCTATCCATTTATAAACTTACCACTTCTTACCTTGGTGACTAAATTGCCATGTTCTCCCTTCTCAAGTCTGTCTTTTAGAATTCCTAATACTTTTCAAGTTTTAGTTCAAGTGTCACTTTCTACAAGAAGCTTTTTCTGATTCCCCCTTTTCAGTCCCCCAGGTGCTTATGCAAATATCTGCTACTTATCTTTAGTATCATATAGTCACCTAAAGTATAAGGATGTCTTCCTTTCTGTTGTATCTCTAAGACCTATTTCTTTGACACTTTGCAGGCATTTATTGAATGCTGGTTGAATTAAATTGAATATTCATGCTATAATAGTATCAATGAAATATTGCAGAGAGAACTGGTCTCAAAGCCAGGAAAATTTGAGTTCAAGTCTTGTCATTGAAATATAAACAAATCACTTAACATTTTATTATTGTAAGCTACTCTTTCTCTTTGAGACTGTAAATTATTGACTTGCATTAGTAAATAATATTTCCTGTGCCACAAGTTACATAGACCAATGGAATAACAGGTCCTATCCTTATTCTTATTTGCATGCATGTTCTTGCTGGCAAAATGGTCCATCATTAAAACTTTGATGGAGAAAAATTTTGAATAATTCCTATTCTTATTTTTCATAATTTCTATTCTTCATTGATTAGGTGAAAGGTTGATTTGTTTTTATTTTTAAAGCTTAAATGAATTTAATTTTATTATATTAAAAATTTTTCCAGATTATATCAGTACAATTTTTCAATGTTTATTTTTTGATATTTTACTATCCATGTTTTTTCCTCCCTCCTATCCTTCCCTTTTCTAGAAGAAGGCAAGTAATAAGATATAGGTTGTACATACATTATCATATAATATATATTATCGTGCTCATCATGTTGTGAAAGAAGATACGTATTGTTTTCACTAGAGAAAAATTAATGTGGGAAATAAAGAATGGCATGTTTCAATTTTCATTTGTTTATTCCCTCTATGGTGGTGGATAGCCCCTCTTTTTTCATCATTAGCCTGGGTCCTTGCCTCATTGATAATAGTTAAGTCATTCACAACTGATCATCACACATTATTGTTGTTATTGTGTACAACATTCTCCAGTTCTGCTCACTTCACTTTGTGTTGTTTCAAATAAGTATTTCCAGGTTTTTTTAATGATCATCTTTAAATGTTTGTTATTTCTTAAGCCACAATAGTATATTCCATTACAAGTATATAACACAACTTGTTTAGCCTTTCCTCAATTGATGGACACCACTTCAGTTTCTAATTCTTTGCCACCACAAAAAGAGCTGCTATCAATATTTTTGTGTAGGTAGGGTCTTTCTCTCTATCTTTAATCTCTTTGGGATACAGACCTAATAGTGTTATTGCTGTGTCAAAGAAGATTTACAGTTTGATGTCCCCTTTGCATGATTCCATATGCTACATGGAGGAAGGTTGTGAGTAAGGGAATCCATGTACAACTCTATGCCACAATGTGAAACAGTTCCTGTTTTCTAGGAGATTGCATTCTACTAGGCAAATACAAGTTGAAACTAAATAAATAAATAGAGACTTAAAAATGACTTCCAAGTTCACTGTGCTACCTGAATAAAGGTTCAAAGGAAAATAAGAATTCTAAGAGGCAGAGAAGAAGAGGGAGGGCCATACTGTTCAATTACATCATATTAATCTCTAGCTAGGATGGAAATCTCAGCCACTGTAATTTGCTGTCAAAACTGTCTGCATTTGGATATCTTATTTCTGCCTCGGGTAAAGTAATGCTTTACAATGAGAAACTTTTCCAGTTGTGATTATATGAGTAAATCAATTGACTTCTACTTTAGCACTTGCCAGGGTAGTTCCTGGGGCATTTTTTCCCCTTACTGGATCACTGCATTGGGATTTTTCTCAGTTACTATAAAATACATAAAAGGTATATCCAGATCTAAAAATGGAAACAGGAACAACTAATCTTCAGGAAGATGGTGTTAAACTGAGAATCCTGGAACATCTGTTATTGGACTACAATAAAAAAGTCACTTCTATATTAACCATGAATTATATAAATAATATAGATCTGTCTAGTGTGTGATTTAATAAATAAAACAATGGACATCTGCTTAGGCAATGCAGATGTTCTATAAAATATCTAATATTTATAGAATATGTTCTTAAATTAAAACATATGGGAAGGATAAGATATTTCAGCAACTTGCAGGTTCAGCAATCTGTTGAAAAAAATTCTTGTTCTTACCAAAAGTTTCTTTTGCATTTCAGCAATAAAAAGGTGATTCATTGAAATTAAAACCAAAGCAATAAATCAAAGGAGGTTAGTTAAATAACCTCAGAGACTTTGAGAGTCTTTGCTTAGGAATTCAAGACAATTTACTGTCAGAAGGTTAGTAGTTCAGTTAGGATCAAATTTAAAAGGCATATCATTGGGAATTTGCATCTATAAGCAAAACTTAAATATTTCAGGAGATGCTATTTTGCAGGGAAAATAATGATAGAAATGATCCTTAACTTTTATTTTTCTAATATATCACCTTTGATGGGTTTCAGTCTGAATAATCAGAAAGAGTAACACATTGAGAAGCTATAGCAATAGAAGTATCAAAGTTGACCATGATCAATACTGACAATGAACTAACGATGAAAATACTTCACTAAGACTGACTGCTTAAACTTTATATAGAGATTGACATATAGAAGCAATAGATCATATTTAGTAAGAGCTTGCCTAAGCATCAGGAAGGATCAGAACCCCACTTCTGACCAATAATGGGTATACAACTCTCAACCAGTCACTCAAACTCTCAGTGCTCCAGACATTTCTCTAAAACTATGAATTGTACAACAATTATCAGTCTCCATTTGTTGAGAGAGAATTGGGGAAAGCCTTAACAAGTTGTAGTAGAAGATTTTAATGGAATACTCCGGAGCCATAAGAAAAGAGAAACAAGATGATCACACACACACACACACACACAACCTGGAAAAACTTATGAAGTGATGCAAAGTGAAGTGAGCAGAACCAGGAGACCACTGTATGCAGCAACAGTGATATTGTAAGATGATCAGCCATGAATGATTTAACTATTATTGGCAGTGCAAGGACCCAGACTTATCCCAATATACTCACGATGAAAGAGGCTATCCACCCTCATAGAAGGAATGGATAAAGTCTAACTGAAGATTGAAGGATCCCATTTTCACTTATTTCCCTTCATAAGTCTTTTTCTAGTGATGTGTGTCTTCTTTCACACCATGATGAACATGATGTATAACCTTGCTCATCACCTACTGATGAACATGATGTATAACCTTGCTCATCACCTACTGTCTTGGGGCAGGGAGAAGGGTAGAGGGAGAGAACATATGTAGCAAAATGTTAGAAAATGATTATTAAAAGTTGCATTGGGGGCAGCTGGGTAGCTCAGTGGATTGAGAGCCAGGCCTAGAGATGAGAGGTTCTAGGTTCAAATCTGGCCTCAGACACTTCCCAGCTGTGTGACCTTGGGCAAGTCACTTGACCACCATTGCCTACCAAAAAAAAGTTGCATTGACATGTAATCTAGAAAAAATTAAAAATTAGTAAAGGAAGATTCATCACTTCAAATATTTTGAATAAAATCAAGGAAACCAATGAAATCACAAGTATAGACCAAAAACAACAACAAATGTCATGGTATAGGGAAAAGGACAATGGGCATAAGAGAAAATATATAAGGGAGAATCAGGAGAAGCAGTAAAACTTATAAGTCATTTCTCCATTAGCCTCAGTTTCTTTATCTGTAAAAAGGGAATAGTAAAATTTAACTTACTTTCCTTCAATTTAATATTATTCAACAAATAGATATTAAATGCCTACTAATGTAATTTCTTTTCAAGTCTCAGGGTTATGCTCTTAGTTTCATGTAAATCTCAAAAGCTATGTTTGTAGAATGCAAAGAACTTGCATACTGAAAGTTCCTACTTACAGTATAGTTCTGCAAAAACTCTTGGAAACAACCAACTGAGTTTTAGAAGTATCAGTATCAGTGGAGAAGTATATTCAGAATCAGTGAAGGAAGTACTTCTACAGAATATATCGTATATCTTAGGAATATTGTATCTGATTTAAAACTGGACTATACCTGAATAGTAATTCAGTACAACTTCCTGGTTTACATTTTAGGGGAAAATGGCTTTATGGTATTACATTATTTCTCCTTTTTATTTTATTTTTATTATCATGCAAAACACACTCCTACATTGGTCACTGTTGTAAGAACACATTCATACATAACCAAAATCCCAAAGTAAAATCATAATTATACTGATGTGAAAGACAGTATGCTTTTTTCCACATGCATCCAACTCCCGCATTTCTTTCTCTGAAGGTGACTATCATTCCCTGTTATATGTCTTTCAGAATTGTCCCAGATCTTTGCATTGCTGAGAATAGCCAAGTCTTCACAGTTGATCATCATAAAATAGTGTTGTTACTGTGTACAATATTCTCCTGGTTTTGTTTATTTCACTCTACATCAGTTCATGCAGATCTTTCTAGCTTTTTCTGAAATTATCTGGCTTATCATTTCTTAGGGAACAATAGTATTCCATCATCATTAGGTATTACAACTTGTTCAGCCACTCCTTAAATGATAAATATTCCCTCAATTTCCAATTCTTTGCCATTCTAAAAAGAGCTGTTATAAATATTTTTGCATAAGTAGGTCCTTTCATATTTTTTATATCTTTAGGTTATTGCCCCAATTGTGATATCATAGGATCAAAGGGTATATAAAGGTTCATAGCTCCTTGGACATAGTTCCAAATTGCCTTCCAGAATGGTTGGATCAGTTCACAATTTCACTAACAATGTTTTAGTTTCACAATTTTGTCATATCCCTTCCAAAATTTGTCACTTTCCTTTGCTATTATATTGGTCAATCTGATAGGTATGAGGTGTTATGTGAGCATTGTTTTAATTTGCATTTCTCTAATGAAGAGTGACTTAGAACATTTTATATGATTATTAATGGCTTTAATTTCTTTATCTGAAAACTGCTTTTTCATATACTTTAACCATTTATTAACTGGGGAATGACATGTTATCTTGTAAATTTAACTTAGTTCTCTACAAATTTAAGAAATTAGGCCTTTCTCAGAGACGTTTATTATAAAAAATTTTTCCTACTTTTTTGTTTCCCTTCTTTTGGTTATATTAATTTGTTTCTACAAATACCTTTTAATTTAATATAATCAAAATTATTCTTTTTACACCTGATAATGGTCTCCATCTCCCATTTTGACATAAATTCTTCCCTTCTAAAAAGATCTGCCTGTGAGATTATTCTGTGTTCCACTAATATTGTCATGGTATCACTCTTTATATCTAAATTTTGACCTTACCTTGGAATAGGATGTGAGTTATTGTTCTACACCTAGTTTCTGCCATACTATTTTCAAATTTTCCCAGCAATTTATGTAAAATAGTGAGTTCTTTCAAATGCTGAGGTCTTTGGTTTTATCAGACACTAAATTGCTAAGGCCATTTACCCCTCTATATTGTGTATCTAATCTATTCCATTGATCTGCCTTCTTTTTCTTATCCACCATGAGATTGTTTGGATGATTACTACTTTATAGTACAGTTTAAGATCTGGTACTGCTAAGCCACCTTCTTTCATATTTTTTCATTAGTTCCCTTCATATTTTTGAGCTTTTATTCTTCCAGATGAATTTTGGTATTTTTCCTAGTTCTACGAAATAAATATTTTGTAGTTTGATTAGGATGGCACTGAATAAGTAAATTAATTTAGGTAGAATTGCCATCCAGAATAGTTGGATCAGTTCACAACTACACCAGCAGTGCATTAATATCCCAATTTTGCCACATCCCCTCCAACATTCATTACTCTCCTCTGCTATCATTTTAGCCAATTTGCTAGGTGTAAGGTGATACCTCAGAGTTGTTTTGATTTGCATTTCTCTAATCATTAGAGATTTAGAACACTTTCTCATGTGCTTATTGATACTTTTGATTTCTTTATCTGAAAATTGTCTATTCATGTCCTTTGCCCATTTATCGATTGGGGAATGGCTTGATTTTTTTATACAATTGATTTAACTCTTTGTATATTTGACCTCTGTCAGAGTTTTTTGTTATAAAGATTTTTTTCCCAAATTTGTTATTTCCCTTCTGATTTTTGTTGCATTGGTTTTTTTGGACAAAAGCTTTTTAAATATAATCAAAATCATTTATTTTACATTTTGTAATTTTCTCTAGCTCTTGCTTGGTTTTAAAATCTTTCCTTTCCCAGAGATCTGACAGTTATATTATTCTATGTTCACTTAATTTATTTATAGTTTCCCTCTTTATATTCAAGTCATTCACCCATTCTGCATTTATCTTGCTGTAGGGTGTGAGATGTTGATCTAAACTTTTTTTTGTTTGTTTTGGTAGATAGATTCCTAAGTATTTTATATTGTCTAGTGTGATTTTAAATGGTGTTTCTCTTTCTACCTCTTGCTGCTGTGATGTGTTGGAAATATATAGGAATGCTGATGATTTATGTGCATTTATTTTGTATCCTGCAACTTTGCTAAAGTTGTTGATTATTTCTACAAACTTCTTAGTTGATTCTCTAGGATTCTTTAAGTAGACCATCATATCATCTGCAAAGAGTGATAGCTTAGTCTCCTCATTGCCTATTTTGATACCTTCAATTTGTTTTTCTTCTCTAATAGCTACTGCTAGTGTTTCTAGTACAACATTAAATAATAGAGGTCATAATGGGCATCCTTGTTTCACTCCTGATCTTATTGGGAAGGCTTCTAATTTATCCCCATTGCACATGATGCTTGTTGATGGTTTTAGGTATATACTGTTTATTATTTTTAGGAAAGGAACTTCTATTCCTATACTTTTCAGTGTTTTCAATAGGAATGGGTGCTGTATTTTGCCAAAGGATTTTTCAGCATCTATTGAAATAATCATGTGGTTTTTGTTGGTTTGCTTGTTGCTATGGTCAGTTATGTGGATGGTTTTCCTAATGTTGAACCATCCTTGCATTCCTGATATAAATCCCACCTGATCATGATAGATAACCCTCTTGATCACTTGCTGGAGTCTCTTTGCTAATATTCTATTTAAGATTTTTTGCATCTATGTTCATTAGGGAGATTGGTCTATAGTTTTCTTTCTCTGTTTTTGATCTACCTGGCTTTGGAATCAGTACCATATTTGTGTCATAAAAGGAATTTGGTAGGGCTCCTTCTTTGCTTATTATATAGAATAATTTGTATAGTATTGGGATTAGTTGTTCTTTGAATGTTTGATAGAATTCTCATGTAAATCTATCAGGCCCTAGGGATTTTTTCTTAGGGAGTTTTTTGATGGCTTGTTCCACTTCTTTTTCTGATATGGTATTATTTACATATTCTATTTCTTCTGCTGTTAATCTAGGCAATTTATATTTTTGTAAATGTTCATCCATATCACCTAGATTTCTATATTTATTGCCATATAATTGGGCAAAATAGTTTTTAATGATTGCCTTAATTTCCTCTTCATTAGATGTGAGGTCTCCCTTTTTATCCTCAATACTGTAAATTTGGTTTTCTTCTTTCCTTTTTTTTTATTAGATTGACTAGTACTTTGTCTATTTCATCTGTATTTTCAAAATACTGGCTTCTAGTCTTATTTATTAATTCAATAATAAAGTCATGCACCCCTCTGCATTGGGTCCCCACCCAAGGTCCGCTCCTGGGCTCAGGATCCGTGTCCGTGCCTGCACTTAAGGTCTGTATTTAAAGTCTGTGAGTTCATGCCCAAAGAGCGATAAAAGAATGCCTGTCCTTTGATCCAGCCATACCATTGCTGGGTTTGTACCCCAAAGAGATCATAGATAAACAGACTTGCACAAAAATATTTATAGCAGTGCTCTTTGTGGTGGCAAAATCCTGGAAAGCAAGGGTATGCCCTTCAATTGGGGAATGGCTGAACAAATTGTGGTATATGTTGGTGATGGAATACTATTGTGCTCAAAGGAATAATAAACTGGAGGAATTCCATGTGAACTGGAAAGACCTCCAGGAATTGATGCAGAGTGAAAAGAGCAGAGCCAGAAGAACATTGTACACAGAGACTGATACACTGTGGTAAAATTGAATGTAATGGACATCTGTACTAGCAGTAATGCAATGACCCAAGACAATTCGGAGGGATTTATGGAAAGGAACACTATCCACATTCAGAGGAAGAACTGCAGGAGCAGAAACACAGAAGAAAAACAACTATGTGGACACTTGGGTTGATGAGAACATGATTGGGGATGTAGACCTGAAAAGACCACACCCATGTAACTATCAATAATGTGTAAATAAGTCTTGACTGACCACACCAGTGGAAATGGGAATTAGCTCCTGGGGGGGTGGAGGGGGAGAAGAAGGGGGTGAGTCGGGATGGGGGGGGTGAAGGGGGTGAAGGGTAAAGTAAAAACATGACTTATGTAACCAGGGAAATTTTTTCTAAAAATAAAAAAATTATTTAAAAAATAATAATAAAGTCTGTGAGTTCTTTAGCCTCTTCGGGTCTTAAGTCTTGCTGCTCTCAGGAACAGGTCCTGGTGGTCCCAGGTAGCTGCTAAGGACTTAATGGGTGCCCAAACTTGCTCTAGCTCTTATATGCTGGCTTTGACCCTGTAGGAAGGGAGGGTGTTGCTCAGCTTGCGTTTTAGTGAGAGCTATTTCACCCTCTTATAACATGATAATGCCCGATCCCATGTACCTTCAATGCTGCACCCTTTTGTGGGGTCCCTTCATTTTTCTGGATTTGTTTTTATGTCCTCTTGAAGAGTCCTATATGTGTGGGTTAGGAGAGATTAAGAGCTGTTTTTTACTCTGCCACCATCTTAACCTGGAAAAAAAAAAACAAAAAAAAACAGGTGTTTTGCTTTTAATCACCACTCCCTCCTTACCTGTCCCTTCTATTATTCCTCTGGTCCCACATTGTTTTATTCCTCTTCTACTTGTCTAAAGGTAAGATAGGATTTTTTTACCCAGATGAGTATGGTTGTTATTACCTGAGTCAGTTATGAGAGTAAGGTTAAAGCATTGCCTGTCACTATCCTTATTTTACCTCCACTGTAATAGTTTTTGTGACTTTTTAGGTGAGATAATTTATCCCATTCCATCTTTCCTTTCCCTTTTCTCTCTTTGCAATCCTCTTTTTCACCTCTTGATTTTTTTTCACATATAATCCTAATCAGCTTGATGCCACATCTTCTCTCTATGCATTACTCCTTCTAGCTACTCTAATAGTGATAAAAAATTTTGATCATAATAAATATCATCTTTCCACATAGGAATACTTATAATTTGACCTTATTGAGTCCTTTTAATTTTCGCTTTCTTACTTACCTCTTTATGTTTCACTTGGGACTTGTGTTTGGACATCAGATTTTCTGTTTAGGTCTGCTTTTTTCATCAAGAATGCTTGGAAATCTTTTATTTAATTAAATGACCATTTTCCCTTGAAAAAATATACTCAGGGGGCAGCTGGGTAGTTCATTGGATTGAGAGTCAGACCTAGAGACAGGAAGTCCTAGGTTCAAATCCAGCCTCAGACACTTCCCAGCTGTGTGACCCTGGGCAAGTCACTTGACCCCCATTGCCCACCCTTACCACTATTCCACCTAGGAGCTAATACACAGAAGTTAAGGGTTTAAAAAAAAAGACGGAATATACTCAGCTTTGCTGGAAAGATTATTCTAAGTTGTAAATCTAGATCTTTGAACTTCTGGAATATTATATCCAAGAATTCTGATACTTTAATGTAGAAATCGCTAAGTCCTTTGTAATCCTGATTTTAACTCCAGAGTATTTGAATGGTATCTTTCTGGCTGCCTGCAATATTTTCTCCTTGAATTGGAGGGTCTTTTAAATGTAATTTTAATACTCCTGGGAATTGTCATTTGGGAATTTATTTCTGGAGGTGATTTGTAGATTATTTTAATTTCTATTTTACTCTCCTTTTCAAGAATATCAGGGAAGTTTTGTTTTTTAATAAATTGTTGTATTATGATATCCATACCATTTTTGTTTGTTTGTTTAGTTTTTTATTGTGGCTTTCAGATAGTCCAATGGTTCCTCAATTATCTCTCCTGCATCTTTTTTCTAGGTCAATTGTTTTTTCAGTAAGATATTTCATGCTTTCTGATTTTTTATTTGTTTTATGCTGTTTTATTGTTGCTTGATGTTTCATGAAATCATTAGCTTCTAGTTGCCCAAATTTAATATTTAAAGAATGTCATCCTTTTGTGTACCTTTGAACTTTCTTTTTCATTTTACCAACTATTCTGTTATTTTTTTCTTACAGTGCTTTCGTCGTTCTTTCTCATTTTTCTTCAGCCTCTCTTAATTGATTTTTTAAATCCTTTTTGAGCTCTTCCACAGAATCTGAAACATATTTTTCTTTGAATTTTTGCATTTGTTTCCTTTGCTTTCACTGTCCCCTTCTGTAACTATGCCTTGTTCATCTTTGTCTCCATAAATTTTTTTTCTATCTTTAAGTATTTTTGTTTATTTGTTTGTTTTTCTTTGCTTATTCCCAACCTTTTTCTTGACTTTCACTTTTATCTTATAGTTTGTCTTTCTTCTCAGGATAGAGAAGATACTCTTAAAACCTCGGTTCTTCCTTCATGTTTCCTTTATCTCTATTTCAATGTTCCTGAAAGTTTCACTTCTTCCAAGGTGGTATAATGGCCTGTGGGATAGGAACTCTGAGAGCCACCTCCCTCTGCTAATTTAATCACCTTCCCTGAAATTGCTGATGGCTTTCAGAGCTCAGAGCACTGTGAGCTACCCTATGCTGGGGCTCAAAGTCTAGCCTGTGACTTTGGTTGGGACTTTTGATCTCACTCTAGGCTTCATCACATCCAGAACACAGCAGACTGCCTTGCCCTGGGTCCTGTAACTTTTGCCCTGAGCTTTGATAAGGGTAGCTTGGTTTGGGCTCACATAATCCAGTAGGTTGGGAACTCTTTTGCCCTGGGACTTGGAACTTCACTCTGGACTCACATAGACCAGACATGTGGGATGTATTGTTCTAGGCTCAGGCAGAGACTCAGGATCTGAATGTTGGTATGGGCATAAGTTCAGACCTGGAGTAGTGCTTGTGAAGTGGCAGCCTTGTTGTTGGCTTGCTCTAGTACTTCTTGCTATAGTCTCCTGTGCCCTGTGAGACCCTCTTTGCCTACTTTTAAGGTATTCTTTGCATGGAAGTTGCTTCACTCTTTCTCCTTGTTGGTTCTTTCATTCCATTATTCTTTTTTGGCATTATTTTAAGTTTGGCTGGAGAGGATGCTAATGGTGGTTCAAACTTTCCCTGATTCTACTTCATCATCTTGGCTCTGGGTGTATATATTATTTCTTTCTACAATTTGGTGATAATGGTCAAAGCTATCAGTTAATTCTACAAGCATTTATTAAATCCTCACTATGTTCCAGACATTTCACTAAGGCTGGGAATAGAACAAAGCACAAAACACAGATCCTTCCCTCAAGGAGCATAATAAAGGAAATAACATGCAAATGATTATGTACCTACTAAATATAAAATAAAGGAAGGCACTGGGGATAGGAAGAGATGAGAAGTATATTGAGAGTCAGGCTTAAACTCTAATGCATTCTGCCTAGTTGACCTCAGGCAGATTATTTATCGTCTGAGCATCCTAGGAAATTCTAAGTCTATAATTTACAGAACCATTTCCAATCTCCACTATTCAAGGGATTTTTCCTACCAGAAATTCTCTATATTAGTGGTCCTAAAAGTATAATGCAGGATCTCTTTAGAACTTCCTAAGATACCTTCATGCTATCCTTGAAGTCAAATCTATTCTTTATAATAATACTAATATTTTAAAATACTTCATATGGTAAATATATCCATGTTAAATATCCATATATTTATAGATACTGTACATTACTATGTAGACAGATAGTAGGAATAGATATTTATCATATCAAATCTTTCTTTATGTTTCACCCATATAAGCCAGAGGTCTTTGGGGGTCATTTTTTTAAGAATGTAAAGAGGTAGTCAGACCAAAAAGTCTGAGCATGCTGCTCAACACAGATAAAATCACAGATCCTTACAAAATAAAAATAAGGGAAAATAGCAAAGAAAAAGGAATGTCATTTGACTCAGATGAAAACAAGAATATCTGTGATGCACCATTTAAAAAGAGATGGAACATTAGCTCAAGTTATGGCCACATTTCTTTCCATCCTTTCCAACTTCCATTAAAAATTTTCTTAAAAATGTATTTAAAAAAAGGCTACTGCCTCTTTCTACTCTAGTAAAAGTTTGGTCATTAAACATGAGATAAATGTGATCCTACTATGAGATAACTCTCCATCTCTTACACATTCTCATGCTATAGAGAATCCCTTTATTGGCTACTGAATTAGAGTAACCAAAAATTCAATGGGTGTCAAAAAGGAGATGGACTTGTTTCTGGCCTAGTTGACTGATAATCCTTGGGTGAGATCATATGATTCTAATTAACGGTGGGAAGAACCCTCTCTTCTCCTTCCAGATATCATATAAACCCTGCCACCACTCCCCAGTGGGATTGTAGATATATCTAGACAAACTTATACTAGAACTCCGGGATTTCTTTGCTGCACACCCCCACTTTTTATTGCTTTTTGGATGGGGGATCTTGAGAAGACAAATATCTCAGGGTGTAAGTTTCTAGGCCCAGAGGGGACATTCTGTGATTGAATCCAAACATCACTTCTAAAATCCCTTAAGTACAAAACATCCACATGGAGCTCCAGGGATGCTTGATGCTTGACTGGAGCAAGATGATGTACACAAGAATCAAAGGGTTTTCTCTCTGGTGAATCAACTTGAGGGGTCCTTAATGGTGATCCTAAATGAATATCTTCCTCCTACTTGGGCTAAGCAAATCTGTTTTGTTTTTTCCTTGACAGTTGAATGACCTATAAATAACTCATTTTGTTTCAATATCTAACCTAAAGTTCCAAGGGTTGTCAGGAGTCATACTCAGCTTAGAAAACTTGGGCACATTAAGAACTTTATAAATATCCATTTTATTCCATATGAGAACTGCATATGACTACTTAATCTCTTTTATTACATACATCTAAAAATTCTCTGATTTCTCCAAACTGATCCTTAAATTCAAGATTTGTCATTAATTTTTTTTATTCCTGCTTCCCACATCTGCTTTCCTTCATCAGCCCTCTTATATATTTTCTTTACTGCTGCTACTTCTCCTGAACATCCCCCACCTCCTTTCCTTTCTTGTTAAAAGAGATTATAGAGAGGACTTTTACAGACAACATTCAATTGAAGCTTTTGCATTGATGTATTCACAGGAATGGAAAGAATACTGAGAACAGGGGAGTTTTTGAGAAAGTGGGCTGACATTAGAAGCATTTTATGTCAGGAGTAAATACTTGAGCATTTATCTATTCATGGGACTCTCTAGAATCGTTTCCTTACAAATGGAAAATTTCTTATAACTAGGATTCTGTGAATATAACTTAACAATTTCAGTATGAGACTGTTTGGATGCTAGTTACTTAAATTTGGTTTAATGACCATTTATTTAGTTTCTAGATAGCTATCTGAAATGGCAATATGTCTGTAGGGGTAAAAACAAATAAACAACAACAACAAAATCTATCTTCAAAAATATTCTAGCATGTGTTATAGCAAGTACATTCTAGCATCAAATACTCAAGTAAATAAATTATATATATGCAGATGTTTATATATATATACATATATACATACATAAAGAAATATAAATGCAAAATAATTTCAAGTAGAAGATTATGCTAATAGAAGGCTTAGGAAATGTCTCATATGGTGCCCTCAGAATGCTGTCTTTCAGGAAGGGTCAAGTGAGGGAGGAGTGCATGTTGGGTTGGAGGGATTGATAACTAGTGCAAAAGCAAAAATCAAATAGGTAAAATATCAGGTTGGGGCAACAAATAATAACCTAATTTGATGGAAATGGTAGGGCTATGAAAGGCAATAATATAATGGATGACTATATAGGTAATGTGGATAGAGTACTGTGGAAGGGTTTGAATTACCAGCCTGAGGAGTTTACCTATTATTCCAGAGACAATAAGGAGCAACTAAAGATTTTTTGAGTGGAGGAATGGTATGATATGATTGTAGGAATGTAAATTTGGCAGCTGAGTGGAGAATTGAGTGTAATGGAAAGAATAAAGACAGAATATTAAAGAAAGATTTTTGATTCTAATATAATGAAGTGACTATGAGATCTGCCAGGGCAATTTGGGTTCTGAGGATTGTATTTCCTTTTTTAAGTGAAGGTTACAGACATATTATACCTTTTGGGGTCATCTTCATTAACTTAAAAATCATTTTAAAAGAAATTTCTAAAGCTTTCCTACTCATCCTCTGATGAAGGTAATTTGATTTAGTAGACAGAACACTGATTTAATAGACAGATGTAAATTTCTTTATATTGGCTTTGCAACAATGGAGGAATGACTTTACTGAACTTAGTCTCAGTTTTCTCACCTTTAAAATGACTGTTTTAGAGAAGATAATTTGAAAAGTTGATTCCAGCTCTAAATTATTTAAGCCACTGATTCTAGGAAATGAACAAGAAATTCTGTTACTGTGGTAGGTTGCTTTGGGATTGACTTTAAAATCTGCTTAAGCTTGAAACATTTTTGTTGTTGTTGTTGTTGTTGTTGATGTTCACCAACTGGAAAACCAAATTCCTTTCCCTCTCAGTTTGCCTTCTTAAAACTTTAAATCCTCCCAGTACTAATAACAAAAAACCCTGAAAAGCCAAAAGTCTAAAGAAATATTTCTAGCTTATAGTATCCCATGCCCTTTCTCTCTATCCATTCTATTTGTCAATAAACCATTGTAACAATAAAAAGGGCACCAGTAATGGATCTTTGAGATCCATTAGAGAAAGTCTATGTGGTAATTACAGCACTCCCCTGGGGCCGAATATACCTCGAAACTGGTGACCTGGATGGTCATGCTGCCCCAAAGGAGTCAGGGCAAGCCTTCCTTATAAGAGGATGTATATGGTATGTGTCACTTGAAATTATTGTAAGCCCTGGAAGATTATGTCTCCCAGGACTTTCTCTGCTACAACTTCCCCTGACACCTCCCACTTCCTTTGGGGGTCAGCTCTCTCAACCTTGGAGGCTGGCTGGGCTCTCTCAACCTGCTAGCTCTCTCAACCCTGAACCCTCATCTCCCTCAGTGACTTTTTCCCTTTCTTCCTACCTCCTAGTTTTCCCTAGACCTTTCCCTTTCTAATTAAAATAAAACCTACCTATTCAAACACTAAAGTTGCTCTCTGATCATTCATTTGAGGACTCTGGTCAATTTCCCCCACCTGTGCTGCTGCTACCTTCCTTTCCCTTCCTCTACCTTCCTCTCTCCTTTCTCCCATCCATCCTACCTCCATCCCTTCACTTTAACTACACAGATACCCCAATCCAATCCTGAATAAGAATTGGGTTCACACAAACCTTCCCCCCATCAATTAATTTCACAGAGGGTGGTCTGGCTTCAAGATGGAGGCACCCAGACCATGCCTCTCCCTTGTTGTCTCTCAGGCACCATGGAACACTATATGATTGTAGAATGTCTTTTTATTATTTGCAAATAAGAGATTTGGGAAAGGGGTGAAGGGCAGAAGGATTTGGGGTGCCCTCTTCGCTATTCCTATGGAGTCCATCACTTATGTGGGAACCCGAGTGGTTCCCACTCCTAAGCTTCTCCCCCTACCCATTCTCCTCTATTTTTCTGTTTCTATCCTTTTCTATAATTGTAAGTTTTGACTGAAAAGGGTCTCTCTGCAAGGTTGGGTAATGGGTGAAGGAGACTAAGAGATTGCTCCCAAAATGGAGTCTAAAAACTTAGCTAACTCTATGGTTGAAGTCTTGATGGGTGAGTTGTGGTGAAATGGCTTTGATCAAGGAATCAGGGTTTCAATTTCCAAAAGATCCTCAGGAAGCCCATAGGACTTGATCTGAACTGGAATGTCTGCCTCCTCCCTCTTCCCAGTCCTCCACCCAAAGACCTGTCCTCTCTCTCTTCCTCAGAGAAAATCCCAGAATCTTCTGCTGGTCTCAATTGTCAGCAACTGTCCACAACTACGTTCTTCTCCCTTTGGTTCCCTCTTCTCTGCACAAATCCCATCCTTACACCATACAATTATTTTTATCCTCTCTAAGTTTGGCTTTGTCTGTCTCTAAGGATCCTCAAAACTAAAGTGGGATATAGAATTATATCATCCTACAGAGAAGTAGAAGGGGAACAAGATAAGGGAAGAGGTGGGTAAATGAAGGGAGGAGGAGGAAGAACAGAATGAAAAAGAATAGAGCACAAAGTAAAGGGGATAATACTTGGGAGGACAATATATTATTAGTAATCAACAGTGAATGTGAATGGGATGAACTCACCCGTTAAAAGGAAGTGGATAACAGAATGGATTAAAAAACAGAATCCTACTATACATTGTTTACAAGAAACACATTTGAAGAAAGAAGACATACACAGTTTCAAGGTAAAAGGTTGGAGCAGAATTTTTTATGCATCATCTAAAGTAAAAAAAGCAAGGGTAACAATCATAATACCAGACAAAGCCAAACTAGAAATTGATCTGATTAAAAGGGTTAAGGAAAGAAATTACATTTTACTAAAAAGTACCATAAACAATGAAGCAATATCATTATTAAACATTTATGCACCAAATGGTATAGCATTGAGATGTCTAAAGGAAAACTTGAAGAAGCACAAGTAGGAAATAGAAAGTATGACCATATGAGTGAGGGAATCTCAACCTTCCCCTTTTTGAATTAGATAAATTGAACCAAAAATAAATATGAAAAAAAGTAAGGGAAGTAAATGAAATGCTAGAAAAATTAGAGTTAATAGAAATCTGGAGAAAACTGAATAGGGATAAAATGGAATATACCTTCTCTCAGCAGTATATGGTACATATACAAAGAGAGACCATGTATTGGGGCATAGAAATATTGCAAATAATGCAGAAAAGCAGAAATAATAAATGCCACTTTTTCAGATCATAACACAGTAAAAATTATAATTAACAAGAGTCTGTGGAAAGACAAATTTAAAATTAATTGGAAACTAAGTAATTTAATTTAATTCTTTAAAACATGTGGGTCAAAGAAGAAAACATAGAAACAATCATAGTCTTCATTAAGGAGAATGACAATGAGGAAATACCATATCAAAATATATGGGATATAGACAAAGCATTAGTCAGGAGAAAATTTCTATCTCTGAGTACCTATAACAACAAAACAGAGATGGAGGAGAATGATGAATTGAGCTTTCAACTTAAAAAATTAGAAAAGAACAAATTAAAAATCCCCAGATAAAAACTAAATTGGAAATTCTAAAAATCAAAGGAGAAATTAATCAACTCTAAAGTAAAATAACTATTGAACTAATAAATGAGACTAGGAGCTGGTACTTTGAAAAAAACAAATAAAATAGATAAAGTATTAAACTAAATATAAAAAAAAGAAAGAAGAGAATCAAATTAAGAGTATCAAAGATGAAAAGGATGATCACATCTCCAATTAAGAGGAAATTAAGGTAATTATTAAGAACTATTTTGCTCAATTATGTGACAATATATGATAATCTAGGTGAAATGGGTGAATATTTACAAAAATATAAATTGCCTATATTAACAAAAGAGGAAATAGTGTGTGCAGAGAATTTGTTCCCCAGGACTCTCTTATAGCATCCCATTTGTCTGCTCATGCTGAGTGCAAACACTGAGTGTGAACATACAGAAGATAAAAGTTTAGTGTGATCCCACCTCCCACATTCAGGGAAAGAGAGCAAGGCAAGGTTACACCAAAATTTGATATTTCATACCTTGGAGCACACAGTGTTTGCACTCAGACTGAGCACACACAGGAGATGCTTGATAACAGAGTACTGGGGAGCAAATTCTATCCACACAATCGAATACCCCATCTCAGAAAAAGAAATTGAATAAGCCATCAAGGAACTTCCTAAGAAAAAATCCCAAGGATCAGATGGATGCACAAGTAAATTTTATCAAGCATTTAGCGAACAACTAATCCCAATACTATAAAAATCATTTGACAAATATGCAAAGGAGTTTTACCTAATTCCTTTTATGACACAAATGTGGTACTGATTCCAAAGCCAGGCAGATGAAAAATAGAAAAAGAAAACTACAGACCAATCTTCTTAATGAATATAAATGCAAAAATCTCAACAAGAATATCAAGGGAAATAATGAATAATGTGAAAGATGGGAGCCTAGCAGTACCACATCTTAAACTGTACTATAAAGGAGTGGTTATCAGCAGAACAATATGGTACTCGCTAAGAGACAGAAGGGTGGATCTATGAAATATACTAAGGGTAAGCAACCTCAGCAAGCTAGTTTTAGATAAACCCAAAGACCACAGCTTTTGGGATAAGAGCTCACTCTTTGACAAAAACTGCAGAGAAAATTGGAAAACAGTGTGGAAAAAATTAGGTTTAGATCAATATCTTACACCCTATACTAAGATAAATTCAAAATGGGTAAATGCCTTAAATATAAATAGAGACATCTTAAATAAATTAGGTGAACATAGAATAGTATACCTGTCATATCTGTAGGAAAGGAAGGAATTTAAGACAAAGCAAGAGATAGAGAACATGGCAAAATATAAAAAAAAATTATTTTGATTATGTCAAATAAAAAAGATTGTGTACAAACAAAACCAATGCAGCCAAAATTAGAAAGAAACAAAACTCTCTGACAAAAGTTTAATTTCCCAAATATATGAGGAACTAAGTAAAATTTATTTCAAAAATTGAGCCATTCTCCAACCAACATGAATTAAGGGACATGAATAGGAAGTTTTCATAAGATGAAATCAATACTATCAATAAGCACATGAAAAAGTGTTCTAAATACCTCCTGATTAGAGAAATACATTTTAAAAAAAACTCTGGGGTAGCACCTTACACCTAGCAGACTTGCTGATATGGCAGCAAAGGAAAGTGATAAATGTTGGCAGGGATGTACTAATACTCTGGTGGAGTTGTGGATTGGTCCAACCATTCTGGAGGGCAATTTGGAATTATAAATAAAAGGGCTTTAAATGAATGTCTACTCTTTGACTCAGCCATATCACTTTTGTACCCCCAAAGAGATAATAAGGAAAAAAACCTTGTACAAAAATATTTATAGCTATGCTCTTTGTCTTGGACAAAAATTGGAAAATGAGGGGAATTGGAAAATTGATTGGGGAATGGATGAACTAATTGTGGTATAGGATGGTGATGGAATATTTTTGTGCCAAAAGAAATAATGAACTGGAGGGATTTCATGTGAACTGGAAAGACCTACAGGAATTGATGCAGAGCTAAAAGAGTAGAGCCAGGAGATCATTGTACACAGAGACTGATACATTATGGCACAATCAAATCTAATAGACTTTTCTGCTAACAGAAATGCAATGACCCAGGGTAATCTAGAGGAACTTATGAGAAAGAATGCTATCCACATCCAGAGAAAGAACTGTGGGAGCAGAAATGCAAAAGAAAAACATATGATCAATCATGTAGTTCCATGGGGATATGATTGGGGTTTTGATGTTAAAAGATCACTTTGCTGCAAATATGAATAACATCGAAATAGGTTTTAAACTATGATACATGTAAAACTCAATGGAATTGCTTGTCAGCTCCAGGAGAATGGAGGAAAGTGGGGGAGTGGGGCAGGAATCATGAATCATGGAAAAATATTCTAAATTTTAAAAAAGGGAAAAAAGGAATCACAGTGATATCATTGTGGTCCTCTCTTGGTATAAACAACCACCATGACCGCTTTCAATATCTATTAGGCTTCAGATTTCCTGAATGGAAGTTTCAGATTTCTTATAACATTAGAAGAGATATCCTCTTTCCAACCTCTTTCAAATATGTGATACTTTGTAGTTATTAAATTGCATTTAATTAGGTCACAGAGCTAAAGAACAGTAGCCAGATCCACAGTATGCTGTTCCCCCTAAAAAAAAAACCCCTAATATATCTTCCTCTAATTATTAATCTAGTTAATATTAGTCAATTTCTAACCCAGATGGTGGAAAAAGAGAAACTTATTCCATCTGGCCCAACCAGATGGACAAATTAAATTAAAATTGTGTGGATGGAAACTGTGAGAGATGTTTTGTTTTTTCCCTTTCCTTAATGGTCTTATTTTTTTTTATTAGAGATGGGAAATACAGTCGGAATGCTGGGTTCAAATCCTGACTGCTACTTAATGACCTTTGTGACATTGAACTGGTCATTTTTTCCTTCCATTCTTTAGTTTCTTCATTTACATAATGAAGGTTGTTATTGTATTAAATGACCTCTAAGGTTCCTTTTAAATTTTAGCTTATAAGCCTGTGATTATGGTATCAGACTGAACTAATGGAACATATGCTCTGTATCTTAAGTCAAGTAGAACTGGATTTAAATCACATCTGAGAAGTCATGTGAACAGGAGCAATTTATCTAATCACTCTTAAGTATTCATTTTAACATTAAAAAATGAGGTGGCAATAATACTTATCTCACAGGGTTGTTGTGAAGATCAAATGAAATAAAATATGAAAGAGTATTTAACTTGGAGTCATGAGTTAAAATCCCAGACCTCATGCAAGCCACCTAACTTGTATAGAATCAATCTCTTCTGGGGATTAAATAAGATGGATTTTGATAGTCCTACATCAAAAAGGGTATAATCTGCCACTGAATAGATATATTTAATTTTTCTTTCTTTTATAAAATATTATACTCACATATGTATGTCAGCTTGCTTTTCATGGTGGTCATGTTGAGGAAAATATTAGTCATATTTTTGTTGGAATTGTGTATTATGACTTAATGGAAATGATATTTTTGACTGACTTGACCATCATAACAGTTTACATAAAAGAGAGAGAAAGTGGGGAAAACTCCAGAAGTTTCCATAGCAACTTGTAACAAATGGCATCCTGTCTTCACATATCAAATCTCTAAGGGTTATCCACAAAGACATAACAGGCTGGTTACTTTCACCCTTATAAGCACAAGATGTACTAAGTGACCTGGTAAAACAAACTGTCACTTCTCTATATGGTATGCACCAGACAAACCATGTGCAAACAAAGATCCAACAAAGATCAAGTCTATCCAAACAGAATTACCTTAATTCATTGTATTTTAAGATTCAATGCAAAAAGAATATATTGAGCACTTATGTAATGTAAAATACTGTAGTAGAATGAATTGACAATGTTTGAAGTGAAATGGGGGAAGGCACCCTCAATACTTTAGGCACTTGAAGGAAAAGATCACAAATGGAAGTAGAAAATGGGGCAGCAATCACAATGTAATAACCACAAAGAGTGTGAGGGTAAACAGCTTAGAAAATACAGAGATAAGTAACGAAAAGTGAACATGCATACAGAAGGCATACAGAAGCAGATGGTGGTATGGGAACAGGTGGTAAAGATAGGCAGGGTGCGGGAGGCTGGGAGGCTGGGAGCATCACTCACATAACCTTGGATTAGAGTTGGGAGCATTAGGCAGCAAGGATCCAAGGGACATGGATGAAAACTTGGGGTCGGTGTGGGGTAGGTGTTTGAGATCTCATTTTTATAGGGATTTTGGAGCAATAATCTAGCTTCTATCTGTGCCACCTTGGGGTTAATTCTTTTATATATTTAAATAATTTAAAAGCTATGGGTAAAACTTCAAAGTTAATACATTCATAATCATTTCAAATTATCAGCTTCTGTTGATATTTTGTGGGTCTGGAACTGTGGATGTCTGGAATTTTTCTGGGATTTCCATGTCATAGGACCAAATATTTTATAGCAAAACCTAGAGTGCTTCTGTTGAGCTAGCCCATATTACCAGGATAAGAATTTGGGTTAATTTATTTTTATACATATAATGTATAAAAATTTTACACATAAAATATATTACATATAATGTAAATTTATAAATTACACTCCTTTGATCTTTGGGATAAGCTGTTATTTTTAAAAATGATGAAGGCTAATATTATGAGGAAAACTAATATTTTAATTAGGCTCATGTTGATAGAATAAAATTGACCATGAGCCTGTAAAAAATTCAAATTGCCCCCTCAGCCATTTCATTCCGTACCTTCCCTACTCCTCTATGTACCCAGGGAGAGAGCTCAGGTAGCAAAGAGGAAGTCAAAACCGCCTTCCCAATATTTAAAGCCAGGCTTTACCTTGAAGACATCATCCAAAATAGGAAACCCGTTGGACCATGGAAGTTGTACTTTCAAAGTCCCCCACATGTCCACAGGAAGTTGTTTGTCATATATCTACATATCTTGAGGCTTAATACTTCTAAATAAAACCCCAGAAATTCTAAATAACACAATACATGACTTTCAGGTCACTGTTGCAATCATTTCCTGTAATTTCCCCTTTTTATTGGCTATTTATAAATTTCTATACTTAGCTGGAAGATGGAGGGGAGGTGATTAGGGGGACAAGAATAAGATACAATTTTAACACATAGGCTATAGAGGAAATTCAATATTGAGATAATACATAATTCATTCTCTTACCAGAGTTTAAAAATCTACTAAGTGAATCACACACACTTGGGCATGTGGGTGCATAGATACATAAATTCATACATATATACACACACACAAACACACATATATATGTGTATATATACATATATATATATGTATATATACATACATACACAGGTACACTAAAAATATATGCTTTGAGAACAGTTTGGTATTGAAATAGACTGTTGGGCTTGGTATCTGGAGGATCCGGATTCAAATATCTTCTTTGATGATTACTGATTTTGTGACTTATGGGAAATCATTTAATTTTTTGGTACCTTAGTTTCCTCATTGATAAAAATGTGAAGGTTGTACTGCATTGCCTCAAAGGTATCTTTCAGTTCTAAATGTATGATCTGAGACTTCCAAAGGAAAAATGATGATGATTGAAGAGAGAAAGGTCAGTAATAACTGGGGGATGATTCAAGGAAGATTTCATGAAGGTTGTAACATTCGAGTTGAACTTTAAAAAATGTTTGGGAATTTAACTGGTGAAGAATTAGAGGTAAGACATGTTAGTCACAGGTAATATCATAAACAAAGCATGAAAGCAGGTAAAGGAGAGGGGTTGAATGTTCAGGAAATATGGTAGTCCAGTTTGGCTAAAGCATAAAGCACATGTAGGATAAAAATATGAGATGCAATTGGAAAAGGGAGAGAAAGATTAAATTATGAAGGGGCTTGAAGCCAAAGAATTTTGAACTTTATTTTCTAATGTCTATGGAACCACTGGAAATTTTTGAGCAGAGTCATGACATAAAAATATTTTTTTCATTCAAAACATTATATTTGAAGGATCATGAAAAATGTATTTAGATGAAAGGAGAGTAGAGGTATAAAATACATTATTATTGCAATAGTTCAGGTAGGTAGTGAAGAAGTAGCTTTGTGGCATTGAAGAAAAAGGTGTGAAAGAAACAGATATTTTTGTGGAGGCAGAATCAAGAATCTAGTTAGTGGCTGGATAAGGGAGACAGGGAAGAGGGAACATAAAAATATTTTGAAGATGTAGTATAGTAGAAATGGATAATTCTGACAGCGAAGTTAGAAGGAAGATCAGTATTTTAAAGAAAGTCCATTTTGGGATACATTGAGTTTCTTGACTGGGGCTTCTTCTGGGATGCTGGAACTCCTAAACAAAGGTAGGAGTACATAGTTTTTTGTATGTTGTCTCCCCTATTAGACTCTGAATTCCTTAAGATCAAGGATTCTTTTCATGTATTTGTTTTGTTTAATAGTTTATCTTTTCTTTGAATCTCCAGCATTTAGCCCTGTGCCTAGTACATAGTAGACACTTAAGAACAACTATTTAACTCAATATGAAGTGTATCCATATATATATATATATATATATATATATGCATATATATATATATATATATATATTTCTAGTCCTGATTTCTGAGGTTCAGATACCCATTTCCACAAAAGCATGTTTCAAGTTAGTGATTAACAACTAAGCCTGTCAAAAAAATCCTGAGGGTAACTGATCTATTCTCCTTGAGCTGTCTTATTTCCCAGGTCTTAAAATTGAAGGAGATGGCTTTAATTCAAAACCAGCCTATCAGGATTGGGCTTGAGCCAGGCTCCTGCTTGACATAATAGAAAACATTTGGGACTGAACCATGTGTGACTTGCTGTACTAGCTCTCTCCAGATCTGTTCCAAACCTGTCTTATTTAATGTGGAGGGTCACTGAACCGATGATTACACTCAGGATCCCAAGGAAATATTTTTTAAGGTCTCAACCACATCCTGGTTTTGTGTGCCAAGGAATCTCTACCTTAGTCATGCTTACAGATCACCCATTTCCCTCTCCTAGCCTTGCAGAAATTATAATGATTCAAAGCTTAAGACTTTCTATCACACACTTCCAAAGATGCTGAAGGTATCTCAATGTGCATGTTTCTTTTTCTTCTTCCTCAATAAAACTCTGTTACTTTAACCAAGTATTTTAGGTGAGACTTGAAGAATTCCATGGCATAGGAGGAGATGGAGTATCAGGCTACTGGATCGAAGAGTAGTTAATGAGAAGTGAAGTCAAGACTGAAGGGGTAGGAAAGCCAGGATATAGAGAGATTTTAATATGAAAGAGAATAATTCATATTTAATGCCATTGATAATTATAAGCTAATGGAATTTCCTGAATGTAAAGTTTGATATGGCCAGACATGAACTTTAGGAAGATTAACTTGAAAGCTAATAAATTTGAATGAGTTGTGACTTGGGTCAGAGAGATCAAAAAAGCAAATTACTGCAATGGTCCAAGTTTGAGGTTATAAATTATAAAGGCTTGCAATGCACCAAGGTAGTTTCAGTGTCAAAAGAAAGAAGAATATGCATATGAGAGATACAAAGACAGAAATATCAACTTTAAAACTAATTGGATGTATGTAGAGAAAGAGGATTTGAGGGTGACACCTGAGTTGGTACCAGGAAAATTTGAAAGAGGGAGATGTTGGGGAAAGGCAATAAGTTCAAAATAAGACATGGAGAGTATAAGAAAGTGATGCTGTCTCAAGATGAAATAATGAATAGGATTTAAAAGAAAAATATTGTAGAGAAATAAAGCAAGAACAGAATCTTGGAAAAATTTCTAAGACTCAGAAAAAGGATAGATAATAAGAATGAGAGTGTGAGAAAGTAGGAGTACTTAAAAAGTGGTGACAGTTAAGTGGATCAATAGATGGATAGCCAGGCCAAGGGAAGGAAGGTCCTGGGTACTAAACTGAACTCAGATACTGCCTAGATTTATGGCTCTGGGCAAGTCACTCAAGTTCCATTATGTAAAAGTGAAATTTGGGGAATGCCATCTAAAAAGTGTATATATTTCTATGGACATGGGAAATGTATCAAAACTACATTTCCCATGATCCAACATGGTCCAACTGGTTTCCGTTTCCGGGTCTTTGGGCTTGGGGAGGCCAACGTCTTGACCCAGGGAAGAGCTTAAATCTCCTAGGTTAGGAGGGAGTGGTCTCTTTGCCAGTAGGCTCTTGGCCAGCAGACTGGAGACAGTAATGGAGGCGGCAGTTTTGAATGCTTACAAGCACGTGGTCTAATGATTTTATCTATCAGCATGGCTTTAATTAAAATACTAATTTATATTATTATATCAGTCTATATTATTTTTAATCATAATAATTACCCAGCTCTTACTCCACTTTTGTCTTAGAATCACTACATATTATTGATTCTAACATGGAAAATGAAGATTTCTTAAAAGTCTAATGAGTAAATTGTTTTATTTCAGAAGTTAATTGAGGAGAAAATATTCAGTAAAAGATCACTGAAGGAAGATAGAAATCTCAGTGATTCTGCTGTCTGAAAGCAAGGTGGAAAAATAATAGTGTATAAAGGAATGGTAAGAGAATAGATGGTAAGGATTAAAGCCCTTTAGGTATAGTTCCAAATTGCCTTCCAGAATGGTTGGATCAATTCACAACTCCACCAGCAATGAATAAATGTCCAAATTTTGCCACATCCCCTCCAATATTTATTACTTTATTTTGCTGTGATATTAACCAATCTGCTAGGTATGAGGTAATACATCAGAGTTCTTTTCAAATGTGTTTTACTAATTATAAGAGATTTAGAATACTTTTTCATGTTTATTTATAGTTTTTATTTCTTTATCTGACAGTTGTCTATTCATCTCCCTTGCCCATTTATCAATTGGGTAATGTCTTGGTTTTTTTGTACAAATGATTTAACTCATACATTTGAGTAACTAGACCTTTGTCACAGGTTTTTGTTATAAAGATTTTTTCCCAACTTGTTGCCCACCTTCTAATTTTGGTTGCACTGGTTTTGTTTATAGAAAATCTTTTTAATTTAATGTAATCAAAATTATTAATTTTGTTTTTTGAAATATTTTTTATCTCTTGCTTGATCTTAAAATCTTTCCTTTCCCATAGAATAGATATTCTATTCTGGGTTCACCTAACTTATTTATACTTTCCTTCTTTACATTTAACTCATTCACCCATTCTGAATTTATCTTGATGTAGGGTGTGAGATGTTGCTCTAAACTTAATTTCTCCCATACTGTTTTCAGATTTTCCCAGCAATTTTCCTCAAATAGTGGGTTTTTTTTCCAAAAACAGGTGAGTCTTTAATACACTGTCTTGCTGAGGTCATTTATCCCAAGTCTATTCCACTGATCCTCCCTTCTGTCTCTTAGCTAGTATCATGTCATTTTGATAACCACTGTTTTATAGTACAGTTTAAGATCTGGTATTGCTAGAGCCCCATCCTTCACATTATTTTTTTCATTATTTCTCTTGATATTCTTGATCTTTTGTTCTTCTAAATGAACTTTGTTATAATTTTTTCTCCTTCAGTAAAAATGTTTTTTGCTAGTTTGATAGGTATGTCACTGAATAAGTAAATAATTCGGGGTAGGACTGTCATTTTTATTATTTTAGCTCATCCTACCCATGGACAATTGATGTTTTTCCAATTGTTTAGAACTAGTTTTAATTGTGTGGAAAGTGTTTTGTAGTTCTGTTCATATAATTCCTGTGTTTGATTTGGCAAGTAGATTTCTAAATATTTTATATTATGTAGAGCAGTGATGGGCAAACTATGGCCTGCAGGCCAAATGTGGCCCTCTGAAATGTTCTATCCAGCCACATGACATTATTCTTAATCTGATGAATACAATACAATGAAACTTCGAAAGAGTTGCCTTAGAAACAGACTGATAGATGAGCATTTCCGTTCCTTTGGCCTCCTCTTCAAAAAGTTTGCCCATCACTGACCTAGAGTGATTTTAAATGGAACTTCTCTAGCTGGTGGGATGTGTTGAAAATATAAAGAAATGCTGATTATTTATGTGGGTTTATTTTGTATCCTACAACTTTGCTAAAGTTGTTGATTATTTCCCCTAGCTTTTTAGTTGATTCTCTAGAATTCTTTAAATCAACCATCATATCATCTACAAATAGTGATAGTTTAGTCTCCTGATTGCCTATGTTAATACCTTTAATTTATTTTTCTTCTCTGATTTTACTGCTAGTGTTTGTAGTAACATGTTAAATAATAGAGGTGATAATGGGCATCCTTGTTTCACTCCTGATCTTATTGGGAAAGATTATAGTTTATTCCCTTTGCAGATGATGCTTGCTGATATATTAAAATATATACTGTATTATTTTAGGAAAGGTTCTTCTATTCCTATGCTTTCTAGTGTTTTCAATAGGAATGGATGCTGTATTTTGTCAAACGCTTTTTTCTGCATCTATTGAGATAATCATGTAATTTTTGTTTGTTAGCTTGTTGATATGGTCAATTATGTGAATGGTTTTTCCTAATATATACCATCTTAGCATTCCTAGTATAAATCCCACCTGGTCATACTGAATAATTCTCTATCATTTGATGGAGTCTTTTAGCTGGTTCTATTTAAGAGTTTTGCATTTATACTCATTAAGGAGATTAGTCTATAGTTTTCTCTCTCTGTTTTTGGTCTGCTGGCTTTGGAATCAGTACCATATTTGTGTCATAAGAGGAATTAGGTAGAACTCCATCTTTGCTTATTTCATCAACTGCTTTGTACAGTATTTTATAGAATTCACTTTTGAATCTATCTGGTCTTAGGGATTTTTTCTTAGAGAGTTCTTTGATGGTTTGTTCAATTTCTTTTTCTGATATGGGATTATTTAAGTATTCTATGTTTTCTACTGTTAATCTAGGCAATTTATATTTTTGTAAATAATCATCCATATCACCTAGATTATCAAATTAGTTGTCATATAATTGGGCAAAATAGTTCTTAATTATTACCATAATTTCCTCTTCACTAGAGGTGAGGTCAGTCTTTTCATCTTTGATATTGTTAATTTAGTTTTCTTCTTTCCTTTTTTAATTAGTTTGAACAGAATTTTATTTTATATGTGGTTTCAAGGCACCAGCTTGTAGACTTATTTATTAATTCAATAGTTTTTTCACTTTCAATTTTATTAATTTTTCCTTTAAATTTTAGGATTTCTAATTTAGTTGTTATCTGGGGATTTTTAATTTGTTCTCTTTCCAGTTTTTTAATTTGTATGCCCAATTCATTGACTTCTTCCCTCTCTGATTTTTTTAATATATGTACTCAGGGATATAAAATTCTTGCTTTGGCTGCATCCCATGGATTTTGATAGGAAGTCTCCTCATTGTTATTCTCTTCAATGAAATTGATTAATGAACAAATCATAGAAATAATTAATAATCAATTGTGGAGAATCATATTATTTAATTTCCAATTAGTTTTTATTTGCCTTTCCATGTACCCTAATTATTATTTTTATTGCATTATGATCTGAAAAGGTTGTATTTCTTATTTCTGTTTCTTTTCATTTGTTTGCCATGTTTTTTATGCCCTAGTACATGGTCAATCTGTGATGCTGAGAAGAAGGTATTTTACTTTTTGTGCCCATTCATTTTTCTCTATATATGTATTAACTCTAATTTTTCTTAAATTTAATTCTCATCTTTTACCTCTTTATTATTTGTTTTTTGGTTTGATTTATCTAGCTGTGATAGAGGAAGGCTCACGTCTTCCACTAGTAAAGTTTTACTATCTATTTCTTCCTTAAACTCCAATTGTTTCTCATTTAAAAATTCAGATGCTATACCATTTGGTGCATACATGCTGAGTACTATTTCTTCATTGTCTATATTGCCTTTTATCAGGATGTTATTACTTTCTCTATCTCTTTTAATCAGATATATTTTTATTTTGGTTTTGTCAAATATCATGATTATGACTCCTGCCTTATTTTTCTCAGATGATGCCCAATTGATTTTGCTCCAGCCTCTTATCTTTACCCTGGGTGTGTGTCTACCTGCCTCATGTGTGCTTCTTGTTGACAACATATGGTAGGATTTGGGTTTCTAATCCACTCTGCTATTTGCTTCTGTTTTATGGGTGAGTTCATCCCATTCACATTCAGAATTTTGATTACTACATGTGTATTCCCCATCATTTTAGATTTCCTCATTTCTGTCCTTTCTTCTTTCACTATTTCCTTCTACATCAGTGTTTTGCTTTTAATCAGTCCCCCTAATTCCCACCCTTATTTTACTTCCCTTCCCACCTGCTTCCTTCTTATTCCCCTCTTATTTTTCTTTGGAGTCTATTAAATTCCCTCCCCCCTCTCCCTCCATTTTTGTACTCTTCAGCCCACTCTGCCCTTGGTTTTTCCCTCTAACTTCTCTGTAGAGCAAGATTGAATTCAGTACTCCCAGTGGATCTAGATGTTCTTCCCTCTCTAAACTGATTCCACTGAGAGTAAGGTTTAAGTATTACCTTTAGCATTCTGTTCTTGTCCTTCTTATAATAATATTCTTCCTCTCCCCCTCCCATGAGCCTCTTCATGTGGTATAATTTATCCTATTTTTGTTATTCTTTCAAGTTTCCCTTGGTGCCATCTTCCATTTTTCTCCCCTACCGTTTTCTTTTTTTACATATCATTTTAAACTACTTATTACCCCAAACTCTTCCAATGAATAATTCTCCTAAGTAATATGATAGTGAATGCAGTTTTTGAGAGTTACAAAAATTGTTTTTATATATAGGAATATAAACAGTTTGACCTTACTGAAGCCCTTAATTTTTTTTCTTTTCCCTCTCTTCTTTTCCTTTTCAATGTTTCTCTTGAATTTTGTATTTGGACATCAAACTTTCCATTTAGTTCCGGTCTTTTCTTTGCAAATAATTAGAAATCGGATATTTTGTTAAATACCCTTACTTTTCCCTGAAAGTATATAGTTAGTTTTGATTGATAGCTAATCCTTGATTGTAGACCCAATTCCCTTGCCTTTTTGAATATCATATTCCAAGCCTTATGGTTCTTTAGTGTGGAGGCTGCCAGATCTTGTGTAATACTGATTGGTACTCCTTAATATCTGAATTGTTTCTTTCGACCTTCTTCCATTATTTCCTCCTTAGCTTGGAAGCTCTTGAATTAGGCAATTACATTCCTGGAGATTGTCTTTTGAGGATTTAATGTAGAGAGTGACCTATGCACTCTTACAATGTCTATTTTGCCCTCTTGTCTAAGAATATCAGGGCAGTTTTCTTGGATAATTTCTTGTAATATGATGTTAAAGTTTCTGTTTATTTCTAGATTTTCATGTATAACTCTGATTTTCAAATTGTCTCTCCTGGACCTGTTTTCCAAATCAGTCATTTTCTCAATGAGATATCTCATGTTTCCTTCTATTTCATTATTCTTTTGATTTTGCTTTATTAGTTCTTGTTGTCTTGTGAGATCATTGGCTTCTACTTGCCCAATTCTATTCATTAAAGCTGGTTTTCAACTTTAATCTTTTGATTTTTTAGTTTGGTCTATCCTGCTTTTCATGGCTTCTAGAAGGTCAATTCTGGTCTCCAATTTGCTCATCATTTTATTTGATTTCTGTGCTTCTTTTTCCAAGTGGGAGATTCTATCTTTTAAACTGTTATTTTCTTTTTGAACTATTTCCCATTTTTCTTGCCAAGTTTCTTCTATTTTTCTTGTTTCTTTAATCTCAAATTTGAGTTGCTCTAGAGCTTGTGACTAATTTCCATTTTTTTGGAAAGTTTGGATGTGTTTGATTGTTTGTTGCCCTCTGGTGTCTCCTCTGTGGTCTATTGTTTTTTTCTCTATATAAATTATCTAGGGTCAATGTCTTTTTCTTATTTTTTTTGGTAATTGTATATTGTAGTTCTTGGGTGTTGATGGCCATTGCTCTGTTAGTTTTTTCTTCCCTTCCTAGCCAGAAGTCTGAGTGATGAGGGTAGGCAGGTCTCTGTGTATAGAACTATAGAGAGGTATTTAACCTGAGGATATTTTCCAGTCTCCACTGCTTCTGCTGTGGGCAGCCCTTCTCTTCCTTGTCTCTGCACCCAAGCTTCACATTCCTCAGCTTCCTAGGGTCCCAACTCTTGCCGCTCTCAATGTTAAGTCTGTGGTATCCTCAGCCAGCCCCTCTTCCTCCCGAGAACCTAGAGATTGCCTGCTCTTGCTCTGACTCTGGTGTTGTAGGTGGAGTGCAGGAGGGGTGATCAGCTTGCCTGTTGGTAGGAGTAATTTTACCCCCTTATAGTGTGGAAATGCCCAAACCCTGCCTACCTTCAAATATGAGCCCTATTGTAGAGCCCTTTCACTCATATGATTTTGATTTTTGTCCTTTTGAGGAGCTTTATTTTCTTCAGTGGTGAGGAGAAGAACACCCTTGCTTCAACTCTGTGACCATCTTAGCCTGTGTTAAAACATTTCTTACTCTCTCCCTCTGTCTCTTTAAGAGGCAAGGGAGCAGAAAGATTTGTCAGTAAGAGCCTCTTAACTGACAGTTGTCTGTGTAAGAGCTGTGAATGTTCTGTTACCTAGGAGACAGAATAGCCATATAAGGGACAAATATTTTGAAGTGTGCTTTTGCCTTTAGAGTTTCCTAGGATGCTGAAGCTCTAGCCATCTTTGTCTCAATTCATACTGGCAGTTGGAGTTTCTAACTGATAGTTGAGGTAAAGAAAATGGATTGAAAGTAGTTGAAGTTTGATTAATGCTTATTGATTAATTTCGGTAGTTAGTTAGATATCCAATATAATCTTAGCCAGATAGCATAGGCTGGCTGGCTCAGGCAGAAGCACCTACCCTCAAAAGCAGTTAGATTAGGGTTTTCTTAGAAATTTTAGTTAAGATTTGGGTTTTAGGCCTTGTTATAAGATATTATAGTAATATTCTCGCTTTCCTCCTTCCTATTTTCTATCCAAACATTTTCTCATATAAACTAAGTACTTTACCAAATTGCTCTCCTCCCATATTGTCAGATTCCTAACAAAACTTAACCCTTCACACCTGGAAGTAACCATTTGAAATGTTAAATCAGGACACAGCTTTCATAATGAAGAGGAATATGGAATAATCTTTAGGGATCTCTGACCTTTTCTTTTGGTCAGAAACATTGCAAAGTTATCTTCAGGGCATAATGTCTCTATCAATCCTAATCAGATTAATCCTGATGTTCCCAGACAATTCAAAACATCACAAAGCCATTAGACATTTATTAATCCTTACCAATTTCTTAGCCCACTTAAATTGTATTGAGAGGAAAATTGAGGGACAAAATGAAGTGACCTACTTCAATGGTAGTAAGTAGATGAGTTCAAATTTGAACTGAGGATTTCAGGCTCTAAATCAATTGCTATTTTTGCTATACTTAGGTTTACCTTCTGTAATTAAACAAAACATTGTTGATTTCTCTTCAAAATACTTTAAGATAGCAAGATCCACTAACATCTTCATCTAGTCTCAATTTCATCTTCTGATATCATCTTAATTGTGTCATTAACATTCTTTTTTTTTTCTAGCTTCCGGAGGAAACAATCATAAGGCAGAAATAGGAGGAAAAGGAGACAAGCTGAATAACAAGAGAAATATGAAGACTAAATGGAGGCATAAGAATTAAAATGAAAACCAGTGATTGAAGAGGAGGTGGGAGTAACAATTTCAGAAGACCTAGAGGAAAAGAGGAAGGGAAATGAATCAAACTGAAGTAGGAGAATAAAAATGGCATACTATATATGGAGTAGAGGAGATGAAGAAGAGTCTATATTAACTTGCACTAAGTACACAGTATTTTCATTTCTATCACAACCAAGTAACTATTATCTGCTAAAATAACTAACTGATCTCTTATCTGAGAGTGAAGGTCAAAAGACTGATAGAATTCCTCTACACACACCAGATTTTAGTGAAAATTTGAAAGAAACAAAACAATCTAAAGAGAGATGAAGAACCACTAGACCCCTGAATGAATGAATGAATGGGAATCAATCAAATTTTACTATGTGCCACGGACTGGGATAATCATTGGGAACATAAATATATAAAAAAAGAAGAGTTTCTGCTTTCAAGGAGATTATATGCCTACAAGAAAGAGATAAAGTTGGGACTATGAAGGCTTTTCTTGAAGCATGCCCTAATCTGAACCACATCTCCAGGTTCAGAGTATTAGGATTCTATAAAATTCATTGAATTAATATTTAAGTGCTAATATGTGTCAGGTAATTTGCTTAGTACTAAGGAGAGAAATAAGAAAAAGTCTCTTTCCTAAAGAGGTATATGGTCTATTGGGGGAAGAAAACTCAGAAAGAAGCTAAAAATCAATGGACAACAGGGAATACCTTATGTTGGATGCATGATGTCCCATAGAGTCCAAACCCAGAAAAGCTTCTGATTGACAGACAAGGGTTACCTGGGACTCAAATAAATTTGGTAAATTTTTCAGGATTCGCCCTCTCCTCCACTCAGCCAGATAGACTATGATTTTATTCTTGTAGTCATAAAACAAATGTGGAACTTTTTCTAAAATGAATATTTGAGGGGGCAGCTGGGTAGCTCAGTGGATTGAAAGTCAGGCCGAGAGAAGGGAAGTCCTAGGTTCAAATCCGGCCTCAGACGCTTCCCAGCTGTGTGACCCTGGGCAAGTCACTTGACCCCATTGCCCACTCTTATTACTCCTCCACGTATAAGCCAATACACAGAAGTTAAGGGTTTAAAAAAATAAAAAATATATAAAAAAATAAAATGAATATTTGAAGAAAATTAGCTACTTGTTTTTCAATGAAGGATTAAGTATATCTACAAGTTTTATTAAGTAAAAGATCATACATTAAAATAACCATAGTAATAATAGCTAACATTTATGTAGTGCTTTTTGTGTGCCAGGCTTTGTACTAATCACTTCCCAATTATTATCTTATTTGACCCTTATAACAACTCTGTGTTATGTATCATCCCCATTTTACAAATCAGGAAATTGAGGACTTACCTGGGCTCACTCAGGTAGTAAGTATCCGGGTCCAGATTTTAATTTAGGTATTCTTGCCTCCAGACCCAGGTACTACCTCTTGTAAAGGTTTGAAGAAGAAAAGGAATATTTGGTATCTTCTTGCTAATAAATAGTGAGAGAGTTGTTGTATGACCTAAAATATAGAAAGTTCTCTTTTATTCTGATGACATATATCCAGGACAAAACAAACCTCCCAAGATTTTCCAAAATAGATTACTCCTTCCCACTTCTGTTGATATATATATATATATATATATATATATATATATATATATATATATATATATATATANATATATATATATATATATATATATATATATATATATATATATATATAAATGATCTAGTTAATTAAACCAGAAAAAGAAGTAAAATAAATATTCCAAAGTATTATAAGTACTGGGCAAGACAGTGGAGGCTATCAAGGCACAGGTGGTGTTTTCATAACTCCACTCCATTGCAGGCAAATGTTGAAGAAAATAAAAGCATATTTGGGAAGTGAACAGCTGGTCAAAATAGCAGTAAGTGAAGATGGGATTTGGAGTGTTGAATCACAGCTTAAAATTATAAGGGCAGGCTTCTGGCCAAATGACTAATAATAAAGGATGGCAACGATGCATTTGACTAATGTCTAAAAAACCTATTCAAAAGTCTTTTAAACTAATGGTGGTAGATGTGGAAGAGCTGCCTATGATCCTCCATACATTATACTAGTACCATTGATATAAAATTTAAAAAGGGAAGAATGGAAATTGAGACATTCACAAGACACAAAATCCAAGGAGGTTAGTAATAAAACCCACAGCTGTTCACAAATGTATTTAGAAGAACAATAAGCACAATGAACTGTAGGTCCCAATTCAAATTTGACTTCATGGGCACCATTGAGACCTATGGGGTCGGAGTCATCACTGAAATAAATAATTCAAATACCAAGACACGACAATCAGAATTAAACACCATTTAGCAGCCACTAATACCAAGAAGCAGAGAGCTTGAATATGAAGTTCAGACCTTCCACTGACTGCTATGTTTCAACCACTGTTGCAAATGGCAGGCAAAGGGGGCTGGACTAAATAATTCCATCTGCCCCAAAGTGTCTAACCTCAGCATTGTCAGTCTGCTACTTTCTAACTGATGCACTGTCTGATTGCTAGCCTCAGTTAAGAAGTGTAGCCAGATCTTTCAGTGATTATGCATCCTCTATCTTCCATTGCTGCTGTCCCCTAAAGGAAGGGGGAAAGGGGCCACACCAGGCTAACATCTATTTGTACCAACACAAGGCAACTACTACCTCCTGCTGCCATACTGATCTCCCCAACCATTATGTGGAGAATGTTCATTTAAAAAAGGAGAACTTGTTCTTTTATCTCAAGCCTTCTATATCCCTCTGTGCCCGTATCATATAGGAAGAGGAAGAATTTTCTCACTGATTGAGGCAGGGTTTCTGATATACTTCTGGATCAACCATTCTCCAACTGATAGTTAAAGAATATGAACAAGCAGTTTCCAGATGAAGAAATAAAAGCTGTCAACAATCATATGAAAAAATGTTCTAAATAATTCTTGATTAGAGAAATGCAAATTAAAACAACCTACACCTATCAGATTAATCAATATTACAGTAAAGGAAATGGTAAATGTTGGAGGGGATGTGACAAAATGGGGCACTAATGCATTGTTAGTGGAGCTGTGAACTAATCCAACCATTCTTGAGGTTAATTTGGAATTTTGGTTAAAGGATATAAAATTGCTTATATGCTGATCCTGTAATACCACTACTAGGTCAGAGAAATCATTTAAAAAGGGGGGGGGGAAGATCTACTTGTCCAAAATATTTTTAGCAACCATTGTGGAATGATTAAATAAATAGTGATGTATATTAGTGATGGAATACTATTGTGCTATAAGAAATGATGAGCAGGGTGATTTCAGAAAGAACTGGAAAAATCTACAGGAATGATGCAGAGTGAAAGAAGCAGAACTGGGAAAACATTGTATATAATAACACCAATATTGTAAGATGATCAACTATGGAAGAATTACCTACTCTCAGCAATCTGGGACAATTCTGAAGGACTTATGACAGGGAACAATATCCAAATTCAGAGAAAGAACTGCTGTAGTCAGTTGCAAATCAAAGCATACCATCTTCCCCATTAGTTTATTTAAGGCTTTATTTTAGGATTATAGTTTTATATAAGTATTTTATTATAAAGATGATCAATATAGAAGTATGTTTTGCATAATAAAACATGTATAATCAAGATCAAATTACTTAACGGCTCCAAGTTGGGGGAGAGAAGTGGAGGAGACAATTTTGATCTTATAATTTCAGAAAATGTATGTTGAAAATCGTTATTCCCAGACCCCTCAAGTCTCCCATCCTAAAGTTTCTTAATTTTTTAAGCCCTTTTATTCCATCTTGGAATCAATACACAATACTGTGTATTTTATTCCAAGGCAGGAGTGGTACAGGCTAGGTAATGAGGGTTAAGTGATTTGTCCAGGTTTACACAGCTAGGAAGTATCTGAGGCCAGATTTGAACCTAAGACCTCCCATCTCTAGGCCTGGCTCTCAAGCCACTGAGTCACCTAGCTGTCCCCTTATCTTAAAATTTCCAAACACCACCCAGCCTTTTTGCTTCATCTTAAATTATTTTCTCTTCCACTCCTTCCATTCCCTAACTATAGTGGCACCTTGGTTCTCATCATTAATTTTTCTCCAAAAAGTAAGTCAAGGGGAAGCTGGGTAGCTCAGTGGATTGAGAGCCAGGCCTAGAGACAGGAGGTCCTAGGTTCAAATCCGGCCTCAGATACTTCCTAGCTGTGTGACCCTAGGCAAGTCACTTGACCCCCATTGACCACCCTTACTACTCTTCCACCTAGGAGCCAATGCACAGAAGTTAAGGGTTAAAAAAATAAAAATAAAAAGCAAGTCAAGAGTACCAAAAAGGTCAGGCACCAAATGGATTTTTCCCATAAGGAATAATATAAATTGAACTGAAATTCTAAACACCCAGAAAACCCAGATTTCATAAATCATTATTTGTATTGAGTTTTATGTTACTAAATAAACATTAATAATACATGAACATAAATTAAAAGAACCATAATTAGATTAAATATAATTATTATCAACTTACCTGTATTGAAAGTAGTTCATGACTTAAGGGTATGGTGGGGATGAGAAATATTACTTTGTGGAAAAGGAGTCCCTTTTCATAATATCTGAGAGCAACTGCCCTTCTAGACTTCTTTCTCTTTCTCGTCTCCTATCACTACAGAACTGTGCTTGAGATTCACTAGATGTAAGCTTCACAAGAAACCTATCCAATGATGTTTATTATTGTGTTTCAAAATTCCTCTAAAGTAGGAAATGTATTTGTCATTAAACAAATTTATAATTCTGCTTGTTAAAACTTTATCAGGGCGATATTTTTCAACAAAAGTTTTGTACTTCCACCTATTTTGCACACATTTCCTTGATTAATTAAATGAGGACATCCTCCTATGCCTTTCTCACCTGTAGGAAGGCCCCGCCCCCCCAGCCCCCCAAGCTATTGCTGCTCCCTTTGAAGTTCCTACAGCTTCTTGATGTTGAGTTCCTCTTTATGCTCTAGTCTAGAACTAACTCTTCCACATCTTCTCCATTGACCTCCAGACCCATAGACTGACCCAGAGTCACAATATCTTCCACAATTGGTGTAGGCTCTGTCTCAAAATCAAAATCCCTTTGAGTTACAGCTTCTGGCAAAAATTTTTTTTACAGATAGAGTTCTTGTCTTATAAGAGACTTCCTCCAAGGCTTTATCAATAAGATGATGTCAGTGGAGGGTATAGAAATGATTTTTCTAGAAATCGTGCAGAGGCAAATTCATATTAGAAGTAACCTCAAAGCACCTTTGGAAAAGAAAAGTTCCTTTGTATAGTTTTTTTAATTAATTTTTATTTAATTAGAGATAATCTCTTGGTCCATGGGCTGGACCAGAGAAGTTGTGTTGGGGGTCAAGAACCTCAGTAATGAAGTTGAACTCCTCATATAAGTCATCTTCTAAGCCTGGTAGGTGAGCAGGGACATTGTCTAATACACAAGTAGAGCTTTCAGAGGCTAATCTTTCTCTTATAAATATTTTTTTCACAGTTGGGCCAAACACTTCATTCATCCACTTGGTGAAAAACTGCCTTGTGACCCAAGCTTTAGTTTTCACTTTCCACATCACCTACAATTTGCTTTTTCTCACATTATTTTTCTTGAAAACTCATGGGTTTTCACTATGGTAAACTAAAAGTCTTCAACTTCAAGACCGCACTTGCATTCCCACAAAACAAAATTAGCTTGTCATTCATTGGTTTGTGCCATGACAATGACCTCTCTTCCCAAGTGATGTAGGTCTTATTTGGCATTTTTTTCTCAAAATAAGTCAGTCTCATCACAGTTAAACACTTGTTGGGGAACAGATGTCTTAGCCCCTGCATAACCTTAAAGGCCACTCACAAATTCCTCAGCAGCTTTCATGTTGGCACTGGCTGCCTCTCATTCTTTACCACACCATGTATGCCACTTTACTTTTTCAAATTATCAAAACTAGCCATGATTGGATTTAAACACTTTACCACTATCAGGACTCATTTCTGGTTTGTTTTTCAACATATAGGCATGTGATGGTTTTGCCTTTTCACAAATCATTACTTCAGAAGTGCCATCACTTGCTAACTGTTTTTCATTCATCCAAATCAATAACAATTTCTCTACCTCCTCCAGTGTCTGAGATCTTGGTTTCATCACAACTTTCACTCTGTTAGCAATATCAGCTGCTTTAATGACCTCTTTATTTTTCATGATGGTGGAAATCATTGTTCTTGGGCTATGATACTCTAATATGGTATGAACAACATGCATACCACTCTCATATTTCTTTTTTTTAATGTCTTTTAAGATTCTAACTAATTTTCTTTTCTGCTGGGGTGTTATCACTAACTTTCATAGGACCCATAATGACTTTTTTTGAATAAAGCTATATCTCAAAAAAAGTCACCAAAAACACAATAAATGAACAAAAGGTTAAGCAGCGTTCTTCATTGTAAAATAGCTGGAGCAGGCATATGCTTCCTGAAATCAGGATGCCATCAAGTTCTAGAAGTACATTGAGTGCCAATCAAATGTCAAATACCTCAACATTTTTTTTCTCATCACAAAGAGTTGAAGGTCAAGGTTTGACTATATTCCCGAAACCTGGATTTCTCCAGAAAATAGTCCTTCCAGTATTTGGATGCACTTTCACTCATTCTCCTTGAGTCAAAGCAGAGAAATTGGAACATTGTTTCTCCCCTTTGCTATTCCATCACTGAGTAACCTCCCTTCCTTTGAGTTTCATACTAATGTATAAAAGATCATGATGGCCATTGTCTGCAGAACTCCACCCACAGTCCACTCTCCTTCTATCATTAACAATTCAGTATATGACAGTTTTCCCCTCTTTCTCAACTCCTTGCTTTATATTAAGAAAATTCAATATGCATATTTCTCTCTCTCAAATTCCCTAACCAATCAAATCCTCAACTCACAAATTTCCCATTAGCTATTCCATTAAAACTCAATCACTCAATAATCACATGAAAAAGTGTTTTAAATCCCTCCTGATTAGAGAAGAGCAAATAAAAAATATCTCTGAGGCACCACCTTACATCTAGCAGTTTGACAAATATGACAGCAAAGGAAACTAATTAATGTTGGAGGGGATGTGGCAAAATTGGGACACTAATACACTGCTGGAGGAGTTGTGAATTAATCCAACCATTCTGAAGGGCAATTTGGAATTATGCCCAAAGAGCTTTAAAAGAACATCTGCCCTTTGATCTAGTCATACCACTGCTGGGTTTGTACGCCAAAGATATAATAAGGAAAAATAATTGTATAAAAATGTTATAGCTGAGCTCTTTGTGGTGGCAAAAAAATTGGAAAATGGGAGGAAGTATTCATCAATTGGGGAATGGCTGAACTAATTGAGGTAGCTGATGGTGATGGAATACTGACTATTGTGCTAAAAAGAAATGATGAGCTGGAGGATTTCTATGTGAACTGTAAAGACCTCCAAGAATTGATGCAGAGTGAAATGAGCAGAACCAGGAGAACCTTGTACATAGAAACTATAACATTGTGGTACAACAAACATAGCAGACTTTTCTACTAGTAGCAATGTAATAATCCAGGAAAACTCCAAGGAACTTACTAGAAAGAACACTACCCACACATCCAAAGAAAGAATTGTGGGAGTAGAAACACAGATGAAAAACATATGATTGATCATGTGGTTTGATGCAGATATGACTGGGGTTTGGGTGTTAAAAGATCACTCTATTGCAAATATGAATAATATGGAAGTAGGTTTTGAACTATGCTTCATGTATAATCCAGTGGAATTGCTTGTCAGCTTCAGCAGTGGGGAGAGAAGAGGGGTGGGAAAAATTATTAATCATGTAACAATGGAAAGTATTCCAAATTAAGTAATTAATTAAAAAAACCTCAGCCATACACATAGATGGTCAAATGCTTGGCTTTGCTATTACCCACTACTGTTCTAACTCCATTTTTAAGAATTTTGAAATCTTGTTATCTGACCAATTAATTTTTCAATTCTCTTTCTTTTTATTTCTCCCTTATAAAAGTCTTTGCTTCATCAACACTGTGACATCAAATTGATTGATCCCCGAATTCTCTCTGGCCATTTCCTCTATGTGAGGTATACCCTTCTCTTGTCCTCATTTTGACCTTTTGGTGAACAAATTCAACTCTGTATTATTCTTCTCCCTTGAATCTCCAGGTCTTTTATCATATCACTAATTATATTTTACTAAGTCTCAGCCTTGCAACACTCCCATCATTTACTTCCTTCTACATATGTTCTGCTGAACTAAAGTAGAGAAAAATCACATATTCCATCTGGATCCACTAAAGATTTTTAATTAATTTATTTATTTGCTACATTAAAATACTCAGTTAACTCTTTCCCTCTTTTCCTCTCTCTACTCTTCACATTAGAGAAGGAATCATTTGACAAAAAAAAGATATATTTATATATTAAACGATGTCTTGCTTTTATTTATCAGCAAATTTCTCTTAGGGCCTTATTTCTCAAATATACAATGAAATTTTTAAAAATAAGTTTTATTCTTCCACTGAAAAATGCTCAAAGACATCAATATACAGTCTTCAGAAGAATAAATTAAAGTTATCAATAGTTACATGTGAAAATGCTTTTATTAATTAGACAGATCTAATCCCTAGTTTTTAAAGAAATGCAACTTAAAACCAATTTGAGTTCATATTGGCTAACATATCATAAATGGAAAATGACAAGAGCTGGATGAGATTTGAGAAAATTGTGAAGTTAATACATTGTTGATGGAATTATGAACTGATCTAATTATTCTGAAGAACAATTTGGAAACATTCCTAAAAGGTTATAAAACTGTGAATACCCAGTAAAACCACTACCGCATCTATATCTCAAAGAGATAAAAGAAAAAGGAAAATAACAAATATGTGCAAAAATACTTATAGCAGCTCTTTGTAGTGACAAATAATTGGAAATTAGGGGGATATCTATCATTTGGGAAAGAGCTAAACAAGTTGTGGTATATGATTGTGATGAAATACTATTTTACTATAAGAATGATGAGCAGGATAGTTTTAGATAATCATGGGAAGACTTTTGTAAAAACTGATGCAGAATGAAGTAAGTAGAATCATGCAAACATTGTACAGAGGAATAGAAATATTTTAAGGATAATCAACTATTAAAGACAGCTATTCTGATCAAGATAATGATCCAAGAAAATTTCAAAAACTCATGATGAAAAATGCTATCCACATCCAGAGAGAGAACTGATAAAATGAATGGAGATGGAAATATATATTTTACATATATGCATATAATTGTATGCACACATTTCCAGATGTGTATTTGTATACATACAAATTGTATGAGTATGTTTTATGCCAGTGTATTTTCTTCTGCAACATGGATAATATGGAAATACTTATCATGACTTCACAAGTCTATGTGTATGTATAGGCATGTGTGCATACAATCATGTCTATATTGTGCAAATGTAATATAAATTGTACTCCTTTACTCCATTTGGAAACTCATTTTATCAGCCTAACTGTTGACTTGGAGAGTGCAAATACTATGGGAGGATGTCAGAAGCCTCATAGTTTCTGGTTCCTGAAAAGTTTGTCCCAATTTTCCACTTGATTCCTGGCCTCTGCAAGACTTGGCTCTGACCTGGATTGAAGTCAAATCTATACAATCAGAGAGACACAGGAGTGATGCCATTGGTCTTATAAGAAAAGGGACTGATGAGGCACTCTAATTTTGGGGGGCTAAGGATTCTTGTGAGCAGAATGACTTATGAGTGGTCCTATTATCATGTGATTCACCTCTCTATCTCTTTCTCTGTCTCTGACTATCTCTGTCTGTCTCTTTCTCTCTTAGTTTTACTAATAAATAATTACAAATTAATATATAGACTCCAGAGAATTGTAGTCATAACAGCATGTATACATTAAGTGAATAGAATCTGCAAACTATAGGGCATAACTTAATTATCAGCATATTTTTAAAATATTTTTGTTAAAAATATATATTGGGGAACAGGTAGGTGGCTCAGTGGATGGAGAAACAGGCCAAGAGACATGAGGTCCTGGGTTCAGATCTGGCCTCAGACACATCCCAGGTTTGTGGCCCTTGGCAAGTCATTTAACCCTCATATTGCCTAACACTTACTGCAGTTCTGCCTTGGAACCAACATGCAATATTGATTCTAAGACAGAATGTAAGGTTAAAAAAAATAGAAAAGAAAAAAGAATGTATGACTGGTGATGCAGTGGATAGATCATTAGTCTTAGAATCAATGAGACCTGAAGTCAAATTTGGCCTCAGACATCACTTATTTACTCTGTAACAATGGATAAGAGACAACAGCTATTGGTCTCACACAAATTAACTTGTAGGATAAAATCAAGAAATGTGTTTTTCACACAGCTCATGTATATTAGGTGATATATAAGTGCAAATTTCCCTGTCACCTTCCCTTTTCCCCCTATCTAAAAAGGATATGAGACAAAGAGACAGTATGAGTTCTTCAAGAACAAGTCATGCCAAGCTAATTTCATTTCCTTTTTTGAAATTATCATGTTATAACAGGATTGATATTTAGCAAAGCACATAATAAAGTCTTCCATTATATTTTTTATGGAAAATATGTTGAAATATGGAGTAGACCATAGTTGTTCAGTCATTTTTTATGTTTGACTCTGTGACCCATTTGGGGTTTTCTTATAAAAATAATGAAACTTCCACTTCCTTTTTTAGCACATGAGGAAACTGAGGCAAAAAGAGTTAAGTGAGTGACCTGTGGTTAAAAGCTAGTAAGTGTCTAAAGGTACATAACTCCAGGTCTGGCACCATATCCATTGAACTACCTCTCAAACCAAAATACAGATAGAAGTATTTGGAAAGGTTTAAATGAATGATTCAATGAGTAGTAATAGTGTAATATTGTCAGTCTTAAAGTATATCTCTTATGGAAGTGCCCCAAGGATCTATGCTGAGTCCTTATGTTTTTTTAAGCATTTTTATCATTGACTTAAATATTAAACTTATTAAATTACAAATGACAAAAAAAGATGGAGTTGCTAAAACTCTAGATAATAGGGACGTGATTCAAGAGCAATTTTCAAAGAGTAGAGACAGAAACCAATTAGCATAATATGAAATTTAGAAGATAGTTAATAAGTATTGACTAAATGCCTAGTATGTGCCAGGTTCTATACTAAGCATTGGGGTTATATAGAAAGGCAAAGGGACAAATGAATTATCTAATAATTGGATTTTAAAATACCAACTAGATGAAGTTATAACAAAACAGTAATTTATGTGAAAAAGAATTAGAAATCTTGATGGATTAAAAATTTCATATGAATCAATAATAAGATATAAGAATATATATATATGTACATATATATATACACACACATACAATTGGTATATGTAAATTCTCCAATTGAAATTCTCTATCTTTTAGTTTTTCAGAAGATGAATTATTTTGCTCCAGTTTTCCCCTAGTTGAACAAAGCAAATCTTTGGAGCTCTGGAAGACATACCACTAAAAATATAAATTAATATAAGTAGCATAGCAATTTTTATTGGCATAGTCTAACTATAAGAAATGGATCACTTCAAATTATTTGCCATCCTTTATCTCTATAAAACGTCTTTTGTGGTTGTTTCAATATAAATTTTGAGTATGTCTGAGTTTCTTAACTGAAAGCTATTACATTAATTTTTAAAAATTTGTTTTGAATAGATTTTTCTTTCTAGTATTTCTTCCCATTTTTATGCTATATAAAATTCCTGATTATTTTTGTTAAATTATTTTGCAACCTGGTATTTAGTGAAAATATTTTTTCTATTCGTTGAATATATGAATTTTTCAAAGTAAAACATCATGTCACATGTAAGTTATTTTTTCCCTTTCTACTTTTCAAAGTTTATATCTTTACCTTACCACTATATCTTTCAAGTTTACAAATTTAATTATTTTACATTTTCATACAAAAAGTGAATTTCAACTTTTACTTATTAGAAAAATTTATCATTTTTCTATTACAAAACAAGGCTTGCATTTTAAAATAAAAGCATTAGTTAATTCTCAAGGAAAAGATAGGAAAACAAAATTATCAAACTTTCAAAAACAGCAAGACTTATTTTAGGAACATATTTTTATCATATTTAAGAAATCATTCAATACTTCAGCTTTTTAAACATTAATGATAGCTGTATTTTAGCAAATATCTTTTCATGGCTATATACACCTAGATCACATGTGTTTTTAGTAATTATATCCAATTTGGCTACGGTAAATAATTTAGGTATATTCAAGGTTTTTCAATCAAAATTTTATTATATTTCATATCAATATTTTGTGATTACACTGTAGAATTCTATGATTTAGGTGAGGACTCTATTGTCTCATGTAATGAATTCAATAGACTACTTGATTTTTGCAGTTTAACTTGTCATGAAGATAATAATTTTCTTTTTTGAATAACTGATATAATTCACTTGTAAATTTGTCTTGATGAGAATCTTCATTTAGAAATTTATTTATAGCTTGTTCACTTTACCCTTCTCTGATTGTTTTTTTTTAGATCTCTAATTTTCCTGTTTTGTTAAGTTCTACATTTTAACTTTTTAAGTAATCATCAATTTCCTTTGACTCCTCAATTTTGCTGGCATATAATGGTGTATAGTATTTTTGAGAATTTCTTTTCTTCTCTTGTGAATTTAAATTCTTGATTTTCTTTCATTTGGGTTAACTTGGTATCTTCTCTCCATCGTTTGATTATTTTGTTAAAGATTTATTGATTTTGATTGTTAAAAATCCCTTAATTTTTCTTGTCATTTCTATAGCCAATTTTAAAAAAATTGCTCCTCTGATTTTCATGATATTTTCTTTTGTGTTTTTCAATATTGTTGATAATGTCATGAGCTTCTGGTTTTATGGTTTTTTAATTGCACATTCTATTGAATCAATCTTTTCTTTTTAAATTTTGTTTTCAGAGATTTTTTTGATATTAATGTGTTTCATTTAATGAGTGATTTCATTTCAACTTGCATTCTCTGAAACATATTTTCCCCTCTGAGGACTATTTCAACTGCATTCTACAAATTTTAGTATTTTGTCTAATTGTTATCTACTATGTTATGTAGTTATTAATTTTTTATCATTTATTCTCAATTCATTCCTTATATTTCCACTTATCTCTATTTCTGTTTATATTAATAACTAGGTTTATTGAAATATGTTGAGATTAATTTAATTTCTCTTCTTTTCATATTTATTAATGATTTCTTTGTACCAATGGAGTAAACATTCAAAGTTCCTACTATGACAGAAAGATTTCAAATCTAGCAAGGTGATGGATTATATATATATATGTCTGCCATAAAAATATTAAGCATACTAAGTTCACAGACACTTATCATATAGTTTACAAGGTAATAACTTTTTTTTTCTTTTCTCTTTAGCCCTTGTAATTCTTGAAGACCATCTATTAAATTCCTATGTGTATTAGTAGAGGGAAACATCCATAATGGTAACGTCACATACCCTTGAAATATCAATGAATTCTTGCTTTTTCAGGGGGGATACAAGCAGTGTCAATTCTTCAAGAAGGGTGTTGATAAGATACTATCACATTATTTTTCTTATTTCCCAATGTGTTCCTATATAATACTGGACAAAAATATGTGTAGGAAAGGCTATCTCTCAAATGTAGCAATGGGATTTCACTATGACTTAAAGATAGGCAGGAAAGATATCTCTAGACTTCTCTTACTGAACCTTTCTCCATGAGAGACTTTAATTCCTCACAGAAGGGGCAACAGAAGGTTAGGGGATAAGCCACTCTGCTCCCTTCAAAGAGAAGGTATTCTGGACTAAAATTATATCTATCTTCTCCTTTTAATATTGTTCACCTGTGGGGTGATTTTTAGGGTTGAGCTAACTTCAGGTTTCTATTTCATTATCTGAGGGAAAAGAGAATCCTAACTTTATACGCATGGCTTGACTCCTTTCCCACCACATGCCCAGTTCCACAATGAAAAGCAAAGAAACCTATATCAAAATTGACAGCAAAATAGAAGTTATAGAATTAAACATGTGAGAATATATACCAGCCACTAGAAAGAAGGAACTCTCCCATTGGGAACGAGGTAACTCAGAGAGGCAGAGACAGAGAGAGACAGAGTGAGAGAGGCAAAGAGAAAGAGAGATTCAGAGAAAGAGACACAGACACAGACAGACAAAGACAAAAAGTACAGAGATGGAGAGTCCTAGATCTCACACAAGAAGTTCCCCTAACTCTCCAGTCTCGTAAGGGTAATAGGGACATGATAGTGACTGCCAGCTCCTTTCTTATTGACTTCTTCTCAGTCTTGTCCTTCACCTACCTGAAGGAGAGAACACATCTTCTATCTTCTTTCTAGAAACTGGAAACCAAGAACATCTAAAACAACTGGAGAGTCCCAAGTGACTAGAGGAACTTGAAGAAAACTGAAGAGTTCACCAATTTCCCATTGCTCTTGGCTGCTCCTCCCTAGACTTCAGGACAGGGCATTGATCTCTCTGATAAGTTGGAAGTCCCATACAAATGGCCTTAGAAAGTGACATTATATATAAAAATTTTATGATAGATTCCCATATGTCTCCTTTTCTTTGTTTTTCCTTCTCAGTGCTCCTCCCCCCTTGACTCATATTACAATCTCATTGTTCTATTAACTGACTGATCTTCTTGGACAACATCCTTGTATAGTTTGTTTGCTCATCTAGGTATTCAGTCACCTTTCTCATGCCCTAGTTAAACTATACATTTCTATAAGTCATAAACTTAGGACCAAATATATCAATTAATGTTGAGACAATTGAAAAAATCTGATTTTATATAAAGATCCTGAGCAGAGTTCAGTGACAGGTACCTGAGTAAAATACAAAGATTAATATGTATTATGCTTTCCATTATGAAGCATATAATCTTATAGCCAACAAAGAAAAATGAAATATCAATGAAAAAACATGATGTCATAGAATGAGTTCTGCACTTTGAATTGGGAGGGACCTGGGTTCAAACTCCAGTTCTCAGTCTTTCAGATAGAGAGAGGTAGGTAGCAAAGTGGACAAAATGGCAGCCTTGGAGTCAAGAATAAAGACTGTAGTTGAAATCCAATCTTGAACTTTTGCTAACTGTGTGAACCTGGGCAAGCTACTTAACCTCTGTGTGCCTCGATTTCCCAGTCCATGAAAATAAATTTGATATTAAATAACATTAGTATTTATTTAACAGGATTATTATAAAGCTCAAATGAGATAATGTGTCAAATTTTGGAAACTTTCAAGCCAGCACATATTCTTAAAAATATTATTATTAGTTCAGTGACTATGAGAAAGTCTCACTTCCCATAACTAAAAAAATATGAGCATAATAATATTTGTATTGCTTTTCACATGAGTTCATTGAGAGGAAAGTATTTTGCTGACTTTAAAGCACTATGTAAAGATTAGTTGTTATTATTACAATTGCTATTTAGAAAGAATCTCCTGGTGGTAATATGTTTGGTAGCATGTATTTTTCAAAAATAGTTTCCTGAAGATATTGTGTCCAACACTATTTTCTGACACATTATGAGCCCTAATGTTGGGAATTTCAGGTCAAAGACATCCCTCTGAGCAGATCAGACTTTCAGCAGCCCTTGAATCATATAGCACACTCTATCCCGACTATTCATAGGGCTGGCTCAGCTCGGGGTTGTTTTTTAAGATTTATGGCATATAAAATAAGAAGTAGAGTAAATTGGCCTTCTTTTCACAATGATAAAGCTCTCTTGCTGCTACATATAAAGCTGTAACTACTGCATTATGCATCAGTGCTCTTTACATCAACATATTATTACTGTTATTGTTTAGCATTTATATTACCCTCTATTTATAAAGCGCTTTCTACTTATTTGTATTCAATATTCCATTACATATATCTTTTCCCAAGTACCATTTTGGTCACAGATAGTATTTTAGAGGGCCTCTTAAGAAGTCTATTAATGTCCAGAGAATGTATGGGAAACTTTTGACAAGCATATTAATTTGTGGGCTTTTGGGGCACAGATCATAGGAGCATGACTTCTAGGCTGAAGAGACCTTAACAATCATGTCATTTAACCCTCTTTATTTTACAGATGAGGAAACAAAGGCATAAGCAATTGATAGAACTTGGCCAAGATCTTACAACTACTAAATTGCCTAACCAGGATTCAAAACCTGTCCTCCTCAGTGTGGTATGATTGGAATGACCACTGGCTTCAGAATAAGAGGTACTGAGTTTAAATCTTAGATGCACAATTACACAATTTGTTCACAATTTGTGTGAACCTGAGAAAGTTAACATAACTTCTCTGGATTTCAATATCCCTATCTACATAACTGTATGGATGAATCAGATGACCTGAGGATCCTGCCCACACCAAGGCTATGATCCTGTGATGCTAAAAACAGTGTTTTTTTGTATTGTACCATAAGATCTTTTCAAATAAATATCCTGATACCCGATTTCCTTATCCACACACATTCACAAAATCAGGGAATAAAAACAGTGTAAATGTTATCTTCTTTTGTGTCTAGAAAAATCATTTAGAAATAATAAATTTATATCAAATGGAGTGTATCGTCTATGTTCAATGAGGAACCTTTATGAGGGACATACCTCTATGGAGAACTCAAAGAAATATAAAATAAATAATGTCTTCACTCCTAATTCTCTGACCATATCTTCCTCAGATACTTTCCGATTCTGGAGAAACTTCTACACTGGGTTATGTTTTGATGAATTACTGTCTTTTCTAGACCACAGTTTTGATAAAATTACCTGTATTATATTTTTTACTTATTCCCTTCTCTCTGACCTTGTTTTCTAGCTTCCTCAGTCTTCTGGGGGACCACTTGGACTCTTTTATACTTCCTCCATTCCTGCCTCCTTCTTCTAGGTCTAGAAATATGAAGCACAATCACATCAACCTTATCTTCTTGATTCCCTGATAGAGTGTTTCTATGCTCTAACCCTCAATCTCAGATACAATCTGTCCTAAATCAATCCTCTTTGGCTACCATGGTCCTTTGAATGTTATCACCTTTGAATACAAGCTACTTGAGGGGAGGGACTATCTGCCTTTTGTTTCTGTATCATCTTAATTTTTGACATTTTATGAGTACTTAACTAATTTTTTCAGGAATATTATTTTCATTCATTCATTCATTCATTCATTCATTTATTCCTCTTCAGAGGAAATCAAACATAATAATGAAAGACTTTAAGATTCTGCTAGATGAGGCCTGATTGAAAGTATTATATGATTTCTCCTCAAATATTTAAAGGCCTGCTTTCTACAATGTTAATTGAAATTTGGGAAATGCCATCTAAAAGTATATATACACATATTTTCTATGGACACGTGGGGACCTTAAAAACTACATTTCCCGTGGTCCAACGGGTTTCCTGTTTTGGATTACGTATTCAAGGTGAGGGACAGCTTTAAATAGGGGGAAGTGACTTTGAACTGGCCTCTTTGGCTAGCAGGCGCGGGAAGAGATGAGAGGTAACAATAATGGCTGGGGCAGCAGTTTTGAATTCTTACAAGCGCGTGGTCTAATGATTTTATCCCTATCAGCATGGCTTTAATTAAAATACTAATTTCTATATTTATAGCAGCCTTTATTATTTTTAATTGTAACAAGAAGAAGGACTATATGTATTGTGTTTGGACCCCCAGTATAGCTAGGAGCAATTTCTAAAAGCTAAGAAAAACTACATTTAGATTTGATGTAGGAAAAAAAACTTACTAACAATTCGAATAGTCCAAAAGTGGAATAAGCTGCTTCTAAAATAAACAGATTTTCCCTCCTTGGATATCTTCTTAAAAAGCTAGGGAACAATTTGTATGATATATTTTAAAGGATAACAAAAATTAATGTGGAATTGTATTATTCATTAGTAATATTTCTATGTGAAAACATTCCTTTTTCCAAATCTCTACATCTCTGAAGGTGAGGCAGACCAAGCTTAGGTAATTTAGTTCCTGGCCCCAAGGCATCTGACTAATTTAACACCTTTTGTCTTTTGTTTGAGGTTGGGTAGAGAACTGCTCTCTTTGTCTGAGAACACTCACCCTAAGGCAATGATGGTGAACCTATGACACAGGTGTCAAAGATATGACACAAAAGGCTCTCTGTTGGCAGCCCAATGGGAGTACTTTCTCACCTTTTCTTTTTTCACCATCACTGCCCTAAGGCATTCAAAAACATAAGCCCTTTTTGTCCTTGTGTAACAGATAAAATTAATATATAAGGATATATTTTAAAATATTAGGGTTTTATTTAAAGCCATTTTGATAGTTATAGCCATGTGCCTGATAAGAGATCATTCAAATTGCCACAGCATTACCTCTGCCCACCTAGCTTGTTCAGCAGGAAAGAGAGTGTACCAATCAAGTCCTGAATCTTTATACCTCTGTCTATGTAATCACACTTCCTGTCCACCTCATTATCCAAGAGGAATCATGGGAAATGTAGTTTTGAAAGAGTCCTAAATGTCCGCAGGAAATTTAGATCAGAGACCTCAAGATCAGTTCAAGCATCCCCAAATTTCCAATATCACACTTCCTAAACCTATCCTATCATCTGGTCTTGGAGTGACCAGGTCTATAATTAGAGAAAGAGCCATTGAAAACATGATTGAGGCAACTTATGTTTTTCTAGCTGAAGATTGGTAGAAGAAGCTGTGCCTCATAAGCTCCCTGGCATTCATTAGTTAATATACCAAAGAAAGGCAGGAAGGTCACAGCTCCCCAGATTGGTGAAGATTCATCAGGGATCCATTCCTCTGAGGAATAGTCCTTCTTTCTTATGAAGTAATGGGGGAGTAGTTAAGGTCCCTAAGTCTGTCTCCTCTTTCAAAATATCCATCAATTAGGAAGTGAAGGGGAGATGTAAAGGATAAACTGTCAGGTCAATCAGAAAGAAGACACCTCCTATAAAAGAGAGGGTCAGAGCTCACGGGGCATCTTTTCCATGCGGAGACTGCCTAATTGACTGATGCACTATTAATAGACCACATGCACTCATTAATGAACAATGTTTTTCTTGGGAAATGGCCTCATAATTATTTATTGATTAAAAATCAAGGCACTGCAAGCAGATGTTTGTTTGAATGTGGTTTGCCTTGGACTAAATGTACTCTGAACTCTTTTTCAACTATGTAACTTTCTCTTGCAGAATATCATCGAAGTGTCTGATAGCAGTGAATATTGCATTGGGACTGAAATCAAGAAGACCCGAGTCCAAATCTAGTCTCCAATATTTATTAGTAGAATGACCGTAGAAAAGTTTCAGTTGCTTTATCCGTAAAATGGAATAATAGTGCCTACTCTCCGGGTTGTTGTGTGAACCAAAAGAGATATTTATAAAGTTTTTGGTGCTTTTTGCAAAACCTTCAAGCACTATGAAAATCATAACTATTAGCATTAGCATCAATCACAGCTTTTTCCATTTGCTCGTTTTTCCTATCTAATAATAGGTAAGTTCTGTTTTCTGGGAAGTTGGGGTACCCTCTTAAACTTCAATCCTTTCTTGACATTATTTTCAGCTTATTTTCTGGGTGGTTACTAGTTTACCAGATGGTCTGAGGGCTGAAAGCTCTGAGAGCCCCCTCCCCCTGATGCTGATAGCTTAGCCTTTCCTCAGGCTTTGGTGTAAGCTTTTGATCTCAGTCTGAACTTGATCAGGTCAGGGGCTGACCAAATTCTAGCCCCAGGCTTAGGCTCAAGGTTTTTGTCTCAAGGTATTCTTGATTCAATCTGGCACACCTTTGATTGCCCTGTCCAGGAGGTCCAGCCTTAGTTTTGGGCAAAAAGATATAGGGGGTGTGGGGTCAGCTTCCCCTGTGAAATGTGTCCTCATCCCAGTCCCAGACTGGGTCCTGGCTTTGCTCTGGGCCCACATGGATCAGCCCACTTTAGCCCAGACTACCCTGGGCTGAGACTCCGGACTTCTCCACAGGTTTGAAATTCCAAGGGATGTGGGTTGGCTTGGACTTAAGTTCAGAACCTATGACAGCAGATGTGGGGTCGGGGTGGAAGATGGGCTTGTGGTTTGCTCTTGGCTTGATCTTCACTCCTTGCTAGAACCTCTTGCTGACTCTCTTCTCCTCTCACTCCAGTGCCCCAGATGTTGTCTGCCTGTCTTTTGGGTTCTTTTTTTCTTGAAAATTGTTTCACTCTGTCTCCCTGTTGGTTCTTTCACTCCTGTATTCATTTTGTGGTGATATTTTAATCTTGGTCTGAGGATTCTGGTTGTGACACAGAGCTCTTGCTCTAGTTACTCCTCCATGTTGGCTCCATCCCAGGAAGTCCTCTCCAATCACAGTTTTTTGAAAGGAAAGATTGTCTTTTTCACTTTCTATCCTAACAAGCACCTACCCTTAATAAAAGTTTGCAGAGTTGAATTGAATTGAATCCTGTTTCCTCAATAGGAGCCTATACTATTTTAGTAATGGAAATATGGTAGGAACCAATAGAAATGTCAATAATATTAACAAAATTGAAATAAAGCTCAGAGCAACAACAGGGAAATGTCAGGAATTGGTAAGCTTTATGAACTAATTAAAAAAAAAAAACCTTCCAAGAAACAGTACCCTATGTAGAAGTCGGGAGAGATATTCTCCAAAGTAGTTTGAAGTTTGAAATTTATCTTTAATATACTGTCATAAATCTGTATATTGATCATTAAGTACCAAATGAATTGCAAAAATTCTGCCTATAGGGAGGGAAGGGATTTAGTGTGAAGTTATTTCATTTCCAGGTCAGTTAAGACTATTTATAAAGGAAAAATAAAATCATTTCCTGAACAGTTCTTATCTGCTATGCACTGCGTTAATCACTTTACAAATATTTCACTTGGTCATCACAACTTTGAGAGCTAGCTGCTGTTTTTGCTCCCATTTTAAAGTTGAGCAAACAAGCAAACCAAGGGTTAGTGATGTGTGGCATAAAGGTGAGGACAGGTGCCCCATCCACTCAAATAAAAATCCTGGAACCAGAAAGTAAGAGTAGAAGAGAGAAAAGTTCATTTCTTTTTTCTCATGAGAAAGTGCACCCTTACTAAGTGAGGCAGATGAGCAATGTATGGGTGCAGAAAAAAAAAAAAACATAGATTCCCAGTGTGAGACTCCCCACCTCCCTCTTCTGTCTGACCCCACCCTTGCTTGGGGGCCAGGACTTTCAATCTAGGCATAGAATCCAGCCCAATGAGCTCATCACTAGTTTGTAAAAAGTGTCTCCCTAAATTCTCAAGGGCATGAAGAGATGATAAGGCATCTGGGCTGAATATTGTTTTCCTTACTTTTTGAACTATGTTGGAATGCCCTTTAGATGAAGAGAATGAGGGGTCTCCTCTCTCCCCAACCTACCAGGCCTGCCTCCTAAACCTACTAAACAAAATAAGACAAGAAGTCCTTGAAACTAAAACAGATTTGCTTACACATTCCATTCTCAATTGGGGTGGGGGGGGTGTAAGCTGGATGCTTTACTTTAAGAAAGACACACTTAAATTTATCTCATTCAGTGACTCCTTCAGTATCCTGAAGCTTTTAAGTATTTGAGGCCAAATTTGAACTCAGATCTTCTTGAACCAATTTCTAGCACTTACTGTTCCACCTACAATTCTTCCATAGGAAGAGTTTAAGTTAGGATTTGAAGGATGGGTTGGACTTAACACATGAAGATGCAATACTAGTGAATTCTAGGTGGAAAAAAGATAGTAGTTCAGGCGTAAGTACATTGTAGTTATTTATTTCTTTATTAACTTCTTTTTAAATGTTTGTTTGCCTGCTTAACCACTTAAAGCTTTTACTTAGGATTTCTACATCCTTCAAATAAATAAATTCAGCATGTCTTTCTACTTTCTCCTCCAATTTGTCCACACTAGTCATCTGGCACTCCCAGCATGCTACAAGATTCCATCTTTGCAATTTGCAGTTTTTAAACTAAGAACTAATCTTTAAACACATGACAGATGCTAATTTACTTCAACTCAGTTGAAAACATCTAGGTGTCTGATGTTTCCTTTAAACAAGTTAACACTCAAGGTCTCAAATGCCAACAAGAAGCCCTGTAATAGATACCATTAGCCATTTCAATGGAAATACAAAGTGAAATCTTCAGTGTGTAATCAGGATGATCTGTCTTATCATCATTATCAAATGGTATTTGATAACATCAGCCATTGCTGTCACTCGTCATTTCATATTCTCTTTAGCCTTGAAAGAGAGTAGCAATGCCTAGATTATATCTTGGCTACATCTGCTTCTATACTCAGAACACTGGTTAAAAATATTGCAAATAGTAATAAATAATAATAATGCCTTACATTTTTATTATGACATTTTGTACTTTGTAACTTTTTTTCACATAGATTATTCATTTAGGCACTATAATAATCGCATGAAGGACACTGCAATAATATTTTATACCCATTTTGTAGATAAGTAAGGAGACATTCATGGAAGTGATTGGATCTTCTTGTTTTGAGAAGGATGGAGCTCTAAATGCGAGATATTATTAGGTAAGCTAAAGAAAACTCAAAATGATGTTATACTTATCTATTGGCTTGAACTCAGACCCTTCATTTTACACATGGTGAAACTGAAGTCCAGAGATATTGATTTGCCTGAGATCTCTCAAGCAGTTAATCACAGATTCAGCTCTAAAGATAGGGAAGCAACATTCTTCAATGGCGAGCGGTCCAGACTTGGACTCAGAGGTTGTGGTTGAGTAGATTTTCATTTGTTTCCAACTTCTTTTGAATTTTTTTGGCAAAGATATTAGAATGATTTGCCTTTTCCTTCTTGACAGATCTTAGGACAAAAAGTCCCTCCAACACCTGCTAAAACCATGGGACAGAAAGTCCCAACAACACCTGTCCTGCATGGCAGAACACCAGGACTTTCAGTTTCTTAGCCTGTCAGACCCAAGACATAACATGTACCTAATCACATCCTGCATGGCTGAACATCGGGAGTTTCCACTCCTGAGAACCACACTCCCCCATCCCACAAAGCAAACAATGAAATCCATCCAAGTTGCCTTGTTCCCTCTACTGCTTTGTCCTCCAACCCTATAAGACCCTACATCTTTCTCCACTCAGGTGGGACTCCATCACCAGTTATCTTGGCATTGGCCTGCCTTGCCTCTTCCAATAAACTCTGCTTTGTAAGTCCACTCTGGTTTCATTGTCTCCTGGATCGAATCCTCGACAGTTAGACTGACACTTCTCCAGCTCATTTTACAAGTAAGAAAACTGAAGCAACCAGGATTAAGTGCATCTGATGCCAGATTTGAACTCAGAAGTATGAATTTTTCTGGCTCCAGTCCTGGCACTCTATCCACTGACCCACCTAACTACCTTTGGAGTCTTGAGGATCTTGGAATCAGAGGATGTAGATTCACATTCTGATTGCTGCTTATATGACCCTGAGTCAGTTAGTAAAAACTTCTCTAAGCTTCATTTTCTCCATAAATAAAGAAAAAAAAAGGTGGAAGAGTATAGTAGATATCCTCTAAAATCCATTCCAGTTCTAAGTCTATGGTGCTTTCATGCCCTAAGGGTAAATTCAATGTCCTTTTCACTATGCCCAATACTAGAGAGAAGGTAAAGGTACAAACAAAAACATAAAACAGATACACAGAAACTTCTTAATGTTGTATTATAAACACAATTCTAGTCATTTTGAAAAAAAACAATTTGGAATTATTCAAAAAAAGTGACTAAATTATTCATTCCTTTGATCCACACGTTATATATATATATATATATATATATATATATATATATATATATATATATATATATAT